>NW_008794595.1:293466-316648 GCF_000699145.1 Aptenodytes forsteri | reverse complement strand
ATTTAAAAGACGTGTAGATGTGGTGCTTAGGGACATGGTTTAGTGGTGGACTTGGCAATGCTAGGTTAACGGTTAGACTTGATGATCTTAAAGGTCTTTTCCAACCTAAATGATTCTATGATTCTAAGTGTAAAAGGTTTTGGTTTTTTTTTTTTTAATATTGGAAAGTGAATCTATAGGGCTATTAACATCATGAACAGACAGAAATATACGAAGAACAGGTATCTTCATATTACAGGTTGTAAACCAATCCCAATCTCCTACCTTGGATTAAAGTCCAAAAATATCAAGATTTTTATATCTTATAGCTTTTCTCCTAAATAACACAAGTGAGGTAACATTCTTAATACTCACAAAACTTTCTCTCTTTATCTTTAATTGCTATGAAATTATTTTTCAGAGAGAGAATTCATTTGCCTTGTAAGTTACATGTTGGTCAATTGTACACTGGAGCATTAAGTTCCACTGCTTGTAATCTACAGGAAAAAATCCTCACATCTCTGTAAATAAGTGGACTCTTCTTTATTAAATATTAATTTTAAATAAATATTTTAAATAATTCTAATGAAATTCATTAGGGTAAACATTATTTATACACTTCTTTCACATTGCCTTTAATTGTTTTTTTTTACAAAATTAAGAAAACCTCATATTTTACATTTCATATCAACATTTTTCATGTTTTTGATCATCCTGTTTATTTTTTTTAGTCCTTTTCTTTTTACTTGTAATGTGTGTATTTTAAAGAGAGAATGACCAAGGTTCATCCTACATAAGTTATATACAATTCACTATAACAATGGTAGTATAGTTTTTTTAATACTCATTTATACATCTTTTAAAACTAAATTTAACTTTTTGAAATACATTCTAAAGTAGTATAAATCAGTGTAGGTCTGCTGAACTTAGTTGGGCTTTACTGATTAATACCGACTGAAGAGCTAATAATTTATATGATGCCTTGAATGCAAGTTTATGCTAAAAAATATAAATTTATGCATTGTGCAGAATAAAGTCAATTACTCTATTTGAAAGGTTATAATTTATTTAGAACATCAGAATTAAAAACAAGTCAAAAACATTTGCCTACAATGAATTTTAGGAGTCCTTTTTTACCATTCACCTGCCTAGATTTGTTGGGGTCTTGCCAGATCTTGTCTCACACACCTGTGTCATCTCACAGATCCTTTTTTCCTACGTATGAATACATATATTAGATAATGTTTCTATTGTAGATTCTTGGGCATCCCACTACAAACTTCTTCCTTGTTGAAAATAAAAGATATTTTCCAACTTTTATTTACTACTTCTTAGAAAGTATCAGATCTGTAAACACTTCCTCTCACCTGTAACCATCACTTTTCTTGGTAACATTGGTGATGAGCTTATCAGAGCTATTTTGGAAGCTCAAGTAACTCATGACAAATAGTTTCTTTAAATATATGTTTACTTTTAATAAAGACTACTAATCAGTTGGTTAGGAACAATTTCCTTGTGTGTTCTTAACATATCATACTCAACTAGGTGTTTATAACTGTAACTATTTTTTTCAACTGATTTGTAAGTAACTGTAAAGACTCACTGGTCAGTAATTCTTGGGTTTACTCCTAAAGCCTTTTTGAAGTATTCCAATGCTTTCAGTAGATTGAGTTGGTAACTCTTCTAATAAAGTAGAAGAAAATAAAAATGTTAAACAAATATTTCTTCTGTATTTGGAAAGAACTAATATGATGGCTCATAACATGTGAGGATGATGTTCTCCACTCCATCGATAACTGGAGAGTTTGTTAAACAACATCTACTAGAGATAAACCTTTTAAATGAGCTGGCCAGAGTAATTTGCATTGAGGAGTAGTAAAAGAGCTGGCAGACCTCTCAGAGTTATTGATGTCTATTTTTTTCTAGCCCTGAAATACTGATTAAAAAATCTATGAACATAGAATAGTATTTACTTTGCTCCAATATTCAAAATTGGCAACCAGATTGACTTAGGTAGCTGGTTTGGCACTAACCTCATGTAAGTTTAGGAATATCTTGATAACTTTTATACAATGGAATTATAATAATGTGCTTTTAAAAAAAATCATTTTGGTCAAATAAACTTCCTAGAATTTTGATTTCCAAGGAATGTGTGTGGATTTAATATTTTAAATCTTTGAGCAACATTTCACCTGGCAACACATGATATTCTAACTAAAACATGAGCATTAAGAACATAAGCAAATGGACTTAAATGTTGGATCTAAAAAGTTCTCATCATTGATTACCAGTGGTTCTAACAGGGATTTGTAAGGTTACAAGATTGGCCAGTTGCATTATTAATGATTTGAAAGTAAATATAAAGTCACTGTAAAAAAAATAAAGTTGTGGTGTAAGAAGTGATATCTGTTATATCTAAAGAACAGGGGACTGAGTTCTGAAAAGCAGTGATTTGGAGAATAATCTAGTGGTTATATGGGCAAGCAACTCAATGTCAACACCTAATGCAACATCATAGTGACAAAGTAAAGTGACACATTACTTTTGGAGTACATTACATTTTGGATGTATAAGTAGAGGAGTTGTGGAAAAGGAGGCAGTGATTTTGTGGTCATATAAGATATTGGTGGGATTCACAGAAAAATTGGAAAGGGTTTGGGAATGAGGTGGAAAATAATTCAAAGACTGCAGAAAGCATCCTACAGTGGTAGATTACTATAATTCAATCTGCTTTCTTTTTCAAAAAGTAGATTGTGAGGTGACTTATGCACAAATACACTCACTAGAAGGAAATACCAGCAAGCAAAATTTTCTTTAATAATTTATTTAATCTAATTGAAAAAGGCATAAAAACCTTGACATTGAAGATAATAAGTTTAAAAGATGAGAGGCACACTTTTAAGAGGTAAGCGTGACTCTTGCTACAAAAGGGAAGTGGGGCATTCATCTTACTGCCTGTTTACAGGGAGCAAGCATCAGTCATTTCTTTTCTTCCAAGGTTTCTCACTCTTCCCTCCTTGAAAGAATTCAATTTTTTCTGTCAGCTACCATCCTCCAGACCTGGCACACACCCATTTGCTTTCTATCATTATTATTTTTATTTTTACTTTGAATGTGGGACATCAAGGATCACTATGGCAAATTATGGAAAAAAATGGAGGTACCAAAATGTGGTAAGAACATTGTTGTCAGCAATGTCTATTAGTCAAGTTCCTAATTAGTAATTTGACGTATGGGAAATTTATGTGTTTTTAATACATAACAGATGGATGAATAGAAGTATGACATCAAGTAAACTATCAGTGTTCCCACCCTTTTAAATTGACACAATTATTATTACTAATTCCACTTGTTCTGTGGTAGAATTCTTCAGTGTTCTTTTTAGATGACAAAGTAGCTTACACAAAAAGGATAAAGGGTTGACTGTGGTTAGAAGAAAGATGATGAAATGAGTCAACTTCATTCAGATTATGTAGCATGACAGAAGTGGATATGGTAAGAATCTTTGAAATAAGCAGGTGGAAATTGTGGCCTACTCAGACAACATGGATCTTGGCATCAAGAAAGGGGTAGAGAATATATAAAATTTGGTAAGGAAATTTTCAGTATTTCAGTTTTACTAAGTAGTCTAAGCCTAAACAGGAAGAAACCTATAAAAATTGATTCATTAAAAAAAAAAAATCTTTTAAAAAATAGTTTTCCTTCAGTATGCTTGCTTCAGGTAAGCAATTCCATTGAATTCATGAAACATTTATCTATTTTTTGCCTTTCTGGCTGTATGAAATAAGTCTGCTGTCTTTTGGTCAGCTTACTTGGTAGACGATAGTTAGGGATCAAACAGAAGATATCAAAGCAGTGGTAAGAATGAGATGGGATAGAAAGGGATGAGTTATTTACAAAAAAAGAAAGAATGTGCCTTCTGATTTGAGAAGACTGCTGATACTACCCAACTGAGAGCATCATAAGAATATTCAGAGATTTTCTCCCCATCTTGTTTTCAGAGTTTGTAGTAAGATATGACAGGTTCTTTTCCTGGGACTGAGGACCACAGACTGTCCATGAACAAAATAACTGTAAAGAGGGCAGCAGATATCTCACTTCCTTATTTTATAGTGCCTTCTGATTTGAGAAGACTGCTGATACTACCCAACTGAGAGCATCATAAGAATATTCAGAGATTTTCTCCCCATCTTGTTTTCAGAGTTTGTAGTAAGATATGACAGGTTCTTTTCCTGGGACTGAGGACCACAGACTGTCCATGAACAAAATAACTGTAAAGAGGGCAGCAGATATCTCACTTCCTTATTTTATAGAAAGAAATTAATGTAATTTTTGGTCTGTATAACATTACCTATATTTTAACTTTATGTCTGTCATTTAGAAATCAGGAATTCAAATACGTGCATGAAAAGACTAGAAGAAAGTAGGAACTAGAAATGGTATTTCATTTTAAATCACATGGAAATTCTCTAGGTGAAGGCAGGGATGATAATAGTGAAAAAAATATGATGTGACTTCCTTTCCAAAAAATAGGGTCTGAAACTATTCAGTGATCACCTTTCTTCTCAGTGATCATGATATTACCAGTCTTCTTACTCATACAGTCTTACCTCATCTTTCACTTCTAGACTATGTTCAGTCAGATCTGTTTTTAGAGAGTATACAAATATATAAAATGTACTCACCTACATTTCTTTAATAGATTACTCTGGAAAAAAAAATATGCTCATGAATGAGGTACACAGTTGGCCCATTGATGTATGAATATGTTTTAAATAAAGAACTGTTGTATAGAAGTGTGCATATGCAAAAAATAAAATCAGTTTCTCATGTTCTAACTTTGTGAATAACAGAACAAACAAGAAAATGAAACAGCAAAAATTGTTGTGTGTCATTCCCTTATCACTTCCCTAATATTTAGTAAAAGACATAATTCCATATTTTAAATATTCTATTTTCTGTGTTTTGCAGAGTATGATAAGTATTTATGGTGATTTTTTTTTCTTCTTGAAAGCATATCCAACAGTGAAACACAGACATGATAGTATTTTGCTGTGTCTTTCAAAATTACCCTTAAAATTATCTTTTGTCACTAGTCCATATTCTTTCCTGGACTGAACAGGAGACTTTATTGAGAGTGAAACTACTATCAGTAATCACAGATGAACAAAGGTGTGTCCAAACATGTTAAGAGCAGAAGCAGGGATATCCCAGTACTCAGATAATGAATGTTAGCTGTCTCTAGAGGAAAAGCTCCCAGCCTATACTCTGGCAACGTTCCAAGTCTGGAGAGAGAAAGCAGCTCCATATGTGTACTGAAAATTATCTAGTGAAGATTTAACTCAAATAGGAAAGAAAGTCAGTTGTTTTAAAAATATGAAATGAAGCGTGTGGACTTTTGCGAGATTTTTATAAATGAAAAAAAAGTAAATAAAAGATGGAAATATTTGTAGGATTTAAAGAATTTTCAGGGTATTTTTAAAGTTAGAAAATATTTAACAAAATATTGTTAAATGTTTAAGCAATTTAGTACTTTGTTTAGAAGTTCACAATCTTGTTTCAAGTGAAACAAAACCTAGTTAAGAATGTTATTTCCTAGATAAAGCAAAAATGAATTATATTTCTTGACATTTGTTTTTGGACTTTTTTAACAGGTGCTTTTAATACCTTTGTAGGACACTTATACTGCTCAAAAAATGAGATCTGGTATAGCTCTGTGATCCATGTATCAAAACACAGAATGGTGTTTTTATAGATATGCCTATATAAAAGGCTTTCTCTGACATTAAGAAGTCTGTGAGAGGTATAAAGAATGTTATATTACACCTTGTCAACATTTCCTACTCGCTGTTTAATAGTTTCTGTAGTGAGAGTGTTTTGCTCAAAAATTATGATATGCTAAATAGGACTGGTATTTCAAATTATTTCTTAACTGGTAGCTGTATAATGCATTTAAGAACGTTGGCACATGATTCACAGTTTCTTGTACTACCATTGTTTTCTTTTTTTTCCTTTTCTGAGTCAGTAGAACTTTAGAAGTGGAATGTTCATGTAAGAACTCAGCTAGATTCTGTTTCTTCATATTTATTGTAAGATCACCCAGAATGTGCTATGTGTTTTCCAATCACATTAAATCAAAGTTCTTTCTCTGCAAAATACACATTCTAAAATAATTAATACTGTTTTGATAGTGGGCTTGATTTATTTATGTATCCATTGAATCTAGTGAGAAGCAATTTTTTTTCTTCATTGGAGTGGTTACCATTAACAATTTTTCAGTGGCCCTTGCAAGTAAATCACGTTACATTACCACATTACCACTATATTTACAGTACTTCCTTGCTATTTCTTTCACAGTGTATCTGCAATAATGGGACTACCATATAAATTTAGTTGCATCTCTTAAAAGCAAAACTAGGGAGTTAATGGCAACAAACTCTGTTTTGGAAGTAATTTGCCTTCTAAAACAAAGCAATCTTTGGTATTTTTCTGTGCCCTTTACATATAGAATGACTTTTTTAATGTGTTGCTCTTGGTTACATTTTTTCAGGTCAAAGTCACTTTAATAAATATGTTTAGTGTTCAGAATAAAATATTTTAACAAATTTATATGCTGCTGGTTTCCAGATACAGATTTGTGACAGTAGACAAATCAAGTTTTATAGGGAGCCAGTATGGAGCTATACTACAATATGATTCCAATTACCTCATACATAGCAACATCACAGTAGCCATTTTATTCTGCTGCATCACTACAGGGAAGAGGGAATGGAGTCAAACTTTTCTTCTTTTAATTTGTCTTCTGCTGGAGTTGCTGCTAGTCAATTGGCCAATGAGGACCTTAAAGTCAATTAGAGAAAGACACTTCCCTGCTGACAGAAGGGGTAACTGCCCCATGCTCACCTGTCCAGATACACCTCCGTCTTCTTCCTTAATCTGCTCAGCAGAAGGAAGCTCTTTTGGTGTGTGAAAAATGGGGAAAAAATCCTACTCTTCCACCATATTGGGCTTTAATGGCAACAACACAGTTTGAGGTAGAGGTTGGCTTAAGGGCTGATTTTCCTCTTATTTACCATATTGACACCAACTGCTTCTTGATCCTGAAAAATGATTTTTCTTGATATTTGTACTAGTTTGTAATGGTAGGTTTACATTTTTCACAAAAGTTGTTTCAATTAGCATGATTGCTCAGGTTATGGTTAGGATTCAGTTAGCTACCACTGGTTTACAGGAAGCTGTTAGCAAAAGATGCTGGAGCCAGATTCCTTCTTAAAATGAAATGCAGTTCAGAAGATGTTGAAGACATCTCTATGTCCAGCATAAATGTGGAAGCATGTCAAATGTATGAGGTATATATGCACATAGGTGGGTTGTTTTTTTGGGGGGAGGGAACTGAGGAATTTCAGTTATAACCTTTATCGCAGTCATTACTGCCTGCTGTCCAGGGCCTCCTATGACCACCACTCTGATATCCAAAATAGCCTTTTATGACTACTGCATAATAGCTAATGAAACCTCTACTTTAATAATTAAATAATGAAAAATCACAGCAAGTTTTTTCTGTAAACATTGTGCAGAGTCCTTTTTTGCTTACTTCTGCCAAGAAACAGGCCAAGAAAACTAGCTTCAAATATATTAAAAATCTCTAAATAGGTTTGTAATACCAAATATTGCATTAGTAACCTTTAAGAAGAGACCTTAAAAGGTGTTAAATAGCTGAAACTGTTAATGCAGTGCTACTTAGCTCTTAATGCACTGAAGTTAGCAAAGCATTTTAGTAAACCTGAAGGGTAACTATCTATTGCCTATTGTTTCTCTCTTAAATTTAAATTCATAACATCACCTAGACAGAAATGAAAAGACAGAGAAAAGATTGTGCTTTAAAAGATTTTTTTTTTTTCCTTTTTTCCTGTATTAGAAACTGGAGTAGATATCATGGGAAAGAAAATCAAGAAACAGCAGATGTCATATGTCACTTTTACAGTTATTGATACTAAGAAAGAAGCAGTTTGAATCCATTGAGATTCAGTATTGTATGTTTATGGGTTTATTTAAATTGTTAAAATAGAGTACTTTTATGACTTTAAATATTTTATGATTCATGGCATTTATGTTTTAGAATCTTATCCATGTGCCTTGTGTAATGGTAGATTTTTTCAGAAGCTTTTATTTGTTTTAAGATAGAAGCAAATTACACCTTTAAACCATAGGTTACAGAAGGAAAAAATAATGGGAAGATAGAAGAGTAAATGTATTCGTGAGATGACTAAATGTTGCATGCATGAAGCAAAGATATATCCCGAGTATTCAAGGACTCCCAAATAAGTAGAAAAATGTGAATTAGGACAATTTTATTTTCATCTGTAACTGTAGCATAAACTAATCCAAACGAAGTATAGAAGGCTTTTTGGGTTTTAATATTTTTATATACCATTACATCTTTTTTCCCTGTAACTTTTAATAAGGTAGAGGAGATATTTTAGTTAGCCTATAGCATTTTTTGTAATTTAACAATACGGTTTTGAAGATGTGCCTGAATTAATTGAGCTTTGACGTGTCACAGGAATACACATTTTTAAGGGCACTAAGACTTTCTTCTAAATTTCCTTGAGAATGTAGAAAGTAGAACAATTGTCCATTCTGGTATGGACCTGAGTGACAGTCCTAGCAAAATAAATCTCATACTCCTTAGAAAAAAAGTGCTATGTGTACTTTTATTACATTGCCATCGTCCATCCCTGGCAATTTCCCACGAGGCAATCTGAGAATGTTCTATTCTATAATAAAAAATATCTTTTCTTTTGTTTTACTCTTTCTGATAATAATTGTTCCTTTATGGGAGTGATTGGGAAAGATCACAAACTCTGGAAGAATGGGGGAGATGATTCTTCCTTTTGGGGAAACAGCATGCCCTGAAAGGAGGGCCAGAGAGAAAGTTCACAGCACCACAGTTTCTGCTGGGCAGCATATTCATTGCATAAAGCTGCGAATCTGCAGGGCAGGCAGAGATGGAAAACGCTGTGAGGAGCAGGGACAGACAGCCAAACCTCAGAAGAGGCAGAAGGAAACTCCCTAGGGAGGGACCAATGGGATTTTAGTGGAGTTTGCTGCAAATCGGAATGATGTTGACAGACTGAGCCTAGAAATCAAGCCTGGAAATAGGCCCTTCCTGCAAGGGCTCAATGAGCAAGAAAAGCTGATTATAAACATTTCTTATTTTTGCTTTGTCTTTCCTACTTATCTTGATTCCCTGCTGTTTAAGAAAAGAAATTACAATTACCCCATTTGGGATTTTAATAATAATGGGCTTTTTTAGGTGAAAAGCTTTTCAGTTTTCTTTGGAGAGCCTCCTGCAGTGGTACATGTGGTTGAAACAGGTCCCACCATACCTTGAGCTAGTTAGGGTGGCTAAATGTGTTTTAACATGAGTGCCCGTCATATGGACCTAAACCTCTAAGGCTGTAGTGGCAGCCTACATCAGTGTCAATACTGGGTGCTGCAATCCCATCCCTTCCTGTGTCCCTGAGCACACGTTTCCACCCTTCTCCTGTGCTGGCTTTGGATCACGTCAAACTCTGTGCCAAACTGCTTCAGCATGCTAACCTAGCAGAAAATTATTTTGTTGTCTTAAATGTGTGGGCTTAATAGTTTCTAGCAGAGTCAGATGAGGGGCAGAAATAAGTCAAGAGAGGACATGTTAAGGAGGCAGTGGCACCTAGTGTTTAGATTAGTCCGAGCTACTGTGGAAATTTGCTAGCCATGCAAACATGGTACCTACATTGCCGATGTTTTCTGAGGGATCTGCTTTGATAAATCCACTATTTGTTTCTTAACAATCCATCCTGCAATCGCTTCACAGAGGAGTCATCATTTGACATACATAGTTAGCACAATATCCTCTTATTGTTTTTTTGCTCAGATGACACGTGCATATAAACAATTTTGACAGTTTAACCACATATGCTTCTTAACTTGTGTGTTTAACAGTTTGTGTACTGCCACATGCATATACTGGAGAATAGCAATTAGTAAACTCAATGGCATATTTCTTCTTTCATAGATTAACATGCAGTAATCCAGATCATCAGTGAAAGTGATACAGATTTGAAACAATTAAAACGTACAGTAGTTTCTCCCAAAGATGTTGTTTCTATTTAAATGTAGGGAAATAGAGGTTTAAATGTAGGGAAATAGAGGGGGAAAAAAAGTCTCAAAGTGTATGAAACTTCTGAAGTCCATTCATTCTACAAAATAAATAAAAAAGTAAATTATCTCAGCAATCACATCAGAATTTAAATATACTAGTTTTCTACTTCAGAGCAATTTAATTGTCTGCCACCATATTTATCTGCCATGTTTTGATTGAACCAACTATTTTGCTTGTTGTGTTGTTAATTATTTGTTCAAGAATAATTTCACATTCACCATTCCACTCCTGCCTGAAAGCTGTAACCAGAAAAACCTAAAATAGAAAACAGCATTTTGGTCACTTTATTTCCTATTTGAATTTCAAAACCTTTTCATTTACTACACCGTATGGCCTCCGCTTCAACTATGCTTAATCCCAAAATATGTTGCCTTTCTTTTCTGTAAAATGAAATCAAGAGGATGTAAAACATTTTCACTGAGGAATGTGGTGCTTAAAACTAGGTGTTCGATGCAGCTTGTATTTGAGCTGCCACCTAAGCAAATAACCCAACCGGCCTGCAATTTGGATACAAAGTTTCCTGTAAATAGGAAAGTGCCCAGCTGGCACGCTAGCTCGCAGCTTCATCAGATCTGATCCAGGCAAACTGGTGCTAAACTGAATTTAGCAAGCCTAACATATACAGCAGCCTCAAGTCCAATATAAAACACAATATTAAAGTGCATAGACTACTGTTCTAGTGGTACCTAATGGTAGTGGGAGAGGTGGATGGATGCCAGATCTCTTCCGCGCCAGAGCTGCCAAGCTGCTCCCAACACCAAGCCTCAGGGCAGTTTGAATGGGCAGACCTGCCACCTCTCCTCCTGAAGCCAGCTCACTGTGCTGCCAAAAATACAGGACTTCTGAGACCAAAAGGGAAGCAAACCAAAAGGAAGCAGGGAGACTTCAAGTCTAATCCCTACTCCCAGAACAATTTTTGTCTTTTTTCTTCTTCCCAATGACTGTGTAATATAAGCATGCAGATAGTTCAGGAAACAGGAACCAGAAGTTTCTAAAAACTAGTTTTTCTATTCATCCACTTATTCATAGTGATGTGCATCCATAGCACTTCTTTTTTGCACCCACAGCATGATTTTTCTGTGGTGTTCTCTTAGGCAAGAAGGTGAGTCTACTGATGCATTATGGATTTGTTAAAACATGAATTAGAAATTGTGCCTCTTTTAGTGACCTCAAAGGAAAACCTGGATTTTATTAAAGACATGCAGCCAAATTGTTACTAGCTTTTCATCTTTATTCCCCAAAGCATAGCAGCAAAGAAAAACTTCACTGTTTAAGGGGAAATCACACAATATGGGTTTGCACAAGCAACATAATAGTCCCTCTTCCAAACTTCTCAGAGCCCATTGTGTCAGCCTTTCCCCATAAAAAAGTCTTTGGTCTTCCTCCACATTATTTGCATCTCCTTTATGTTTCTGCAGGAAACATCCTTTTTTTTTTTTTTTTCTTTTTTTCTTCTTTTTAACAAACACTGAAATTAGCTGAACTAGGAGTTCAAAGTAAAGGCTCTCATCTTTATTTCCCCCTCCTTTTTTGCCCATAAGCTTCCTCCTTCAAGAAAACTTGCTGTATTAGGACAGATATTTCCAGGAATTAAGTTGAAAATATTTGGATGTTGCTGTGTCTTAATTGTAGAGAACTTTTATTTCAGGCTATTACTGAAAAATCACCCTCTTTTATACAAGAGGTAGTGGATCCATATTTAATATTTGGTTTCAAAATCAGAAAGCTCTCCAATGAATTACATTACTTTGTCTTAAAGTGCTTAAAGTAAAAACACTGAACCCTTTTGATTACTCTCTGGTTTCAAGAATATACTTCAATATACTGTCTGTCACTTTTCTTTACTATATGCCAGAAAGGAGAAAGAATGAGAATGTTTACTGATATACTAACAGGGCATTACATACCATTTACTACCTCATTCCCAGAGCAAATAAGGGTAAACAGTAGAGAGATTCTTCTGTTTATTACCTTCGAAACACAAGAGAGCTGTTGAGAAGGATGTTGCAATTTTCAGTTGTATCAGCTGTGCCACAAACTGTCTTCCCCTTATCTTCTAGTGAAGAAAGGGAGGGGAAAGTTTATTGTGCATTTAAGGAGTGCATCTAGTTTCCCTTGCAATAATTAAGAGAACCCACAGGTTGCTCAATCTGATTTAATCTATTGCAGAGGAAGCTGACCACACTGTGAGCTGGCACTGATGCTACATCTGAAGGTAGATAGCAATTTAGGAGTCGTGCCATCTTCTCTCTGTATCTACTAACTTAAGCACCTGAGTTTAACAAATATTCTTTTAATCAACTGAATCTAAGCCACCATTAAATGGTTCTCCTATAGGAATTTAGGTATCTGTGCTTATCTGTACAGTCAGTAAAGAGAAAGATGTATCAATAGAGGGCAGTTCAAAGATCAAGAAATGGTGTTTCTATTTGTCTCCAATGAACAAGGAGGGACGTCGCAGAGCCTCCAGACATAAGCTTCACCAAAATTAGATGATAAAGTCACATAACCCTGTTGGTCTAAGGGCATAAAACAGGGCAAAAAAATTATTAAAGGTAACATATTTCATTAGAGAAGCAGTTAGAATCAGATAGGATGAATCCAGGTATCTTGGGGGACTCAGCCAGGCTCCTGCAGAATGTGATCTATAAGAAGAGCCTGTCTCTCCCAGTGATCCAGCAGAGGCTGTAATCTAGCTATCACATTAAAGATCCCAGTGCTTCTGACCCTGGCCCATGCTTAACAGTGACAAACCTCTAGAAAAATGCAGATTGAAATGAAGTTTTCTCTGTGGCCTCCCATCAGTGATATGAGACTGAACTTCAGTAGCTGGAAGAATTAGGAAGTTGGGTGGCCAGGTCAGACAGATGCCCCATCATACTACTGCCTCTGCTGAAGCTGTAATCTCCAGAAAAAGAGTGGAGCAGTGGGTCAATTGTAAATACCATACTGAATCTAAGACAGTTTGTTTGCAGAGCTGCTGAGGGCACTGGTATTGCTGTATGTTTTTCACATGATCCCAAGTACAGCATCTGAACACATGCAGTTTCTTTTAAGGAATATTTAAAGGAATTAAAGCCAACAACTCCATTCCTGTCTGTTCTATTACACTCTTTTTAAAAAAGATAAATTTGAATTAGGGTGTTGTTTTTTTTTTTTTTTTAAAAACATCACTTCAGTAAGTAATGAATTACTAATTCCACAATTACTTTATGTAGTATGAGTAATGTATTGCTTCTGATTTAAAGTAATTACATGAGTAAAAATTCCTAATTAAATTATGTAATTCTTTACAAGCCATTTTTCAAACTTCAAGTAAGTTTTGAGGTTTTTTTCATTTCCTATAAAATAATTCTGGAATTGATTACAAATTTAGTTATCCTGTAAGCAACATCTTTAATTACAAGTGTTTCTAAAAAGTGCTTTCAGGCCACATTTTTCAGAATTGACTTGTAATTTTGGATTCTTAACTTGACAAACCAAAAGAACATTTGAATTTTAAACAGTAGGAATATGGGAAGATTTAATAGCAGATAAAAAAGAATACCCACAAAATTATAGATTGTCTTTCAGAAATCTTGTCTTTTTGAAAACAATCTGAGAAGGGAAAAAATAGCTGTAGAGCTAGATTACCTTGTGCATCCCTCTAACATGGCCAGGATAGAAAAATAAGCAAAAGAGGGAGTCAGTATCCATGCTTTGTTAATCCCCGTTCCTTTCATGCCACATAATTCTTCACTTTTAAAGCCTCTCAAAGTCTTGTCTCCTGTGCAGTCACCGATTATCTAAAGAAAAATGCTGGTAAAACGAAAAGTTACCGGTTCATTTGGTACACTGCTTAGTAGGAATTTAAGAGAGAGATACTAACAGTATATATCTAAGGGGTTTTGCAGGACTGCTCTTTCTGTTTTTCTGCCTATTTGCCTAAAATATTGTCTAATATACTGTCTTAAAAATTCCACTACCTTCCTATCTTAGAAGACGAAATGCTCCACATTTATGGTGAAGTGATACGGGAAGATTTCTTTACAAGTTTCAATGGCTTTGAAGGATATGTTTCCTAGTACAGAAACTGCTGATCCCATCTCCTGTTTTGATGTGTATCCCTGAATAATAAAGATTAATATATTCCCCTCAATAATAAGAGAAAACAGTAATAACTAAAACACTCCATAAGTGTCTCTGCAAAATCTAAAATATGAGACTGAAACAACAATAAACTTAGACCAGAGTGCTATAACTTAGATTATATTTCTAAGGGTGTGCTTAAGGTATTATAGGACCAGGATTAAGACCTTTCTTACTGTATCTAGTGATCATGTAACTATGTTAAATTTACTTCAGAAATAATAATGTCTAGACAAAGCAGAAGAAAACTATATTTGAAAACATGAAGCAGAGTGTAGGTAGGCTAAAAATAAATGTAAATCAAAATATAAATGTATTTGTCTAGCTCTTCGTATGCACATACTTTCTGCTGCATAAGAATTATTTTTTCCATTAATACTGTGTCTTTCTGCAGTAGATTTAAAGCATAACTGCAAAGAAGCTATTCTTTCTTGAAAAGAGGAAAAACATGAGGAGTTGTACCAGGATAACTGATATATCATTCAATATATCATTCTAATGATATGGATATTCTTGCACCAGAAAAAGTGTTGGTTTTGTTTGTTTGTGTGTGTGTTTGTTCAGGAATGAAAATCTTACATGTAATCAAAGCAGTAACATTTGCCTGAGTCTACAGACAGTCTGAGACGATAGATCTCCCCTATGCTAAATTCAAGACTTCTGCTGTGAGAGGCCTAAGTAGCATTTCTTCAAACACCCTTTTTTTTTTTAAGAATACAAGATATATACTGCAAATGATTGCTAAAAAATAAATTTATTTGATTTTCTGCTTTTATAACTAAATTCCTTTTTAATTACATGCAGGAGATTTATGTTTTCTTACTGGAAAGATTGGTAATGGACTGGCATGTTATGGCAGAGTTTAGGATGAGAAAATAACTGCTTGAATTAACAGTATGTAAGCTAGTTACCTTGGTTGTGTTCAAAGTTTTAAGCCTGTGTCATTCTTTCTCCTAAATATACAGATTTTGTCCGCAGAAGCATTGCAATAGCCAGCTATTTCTTCTCCATTAAACTACTATGTCTTCAGTTCAGAAAAGTCATGATCTTCTATAATCAATCCATAATAACTTATTATGGACATAAGTGTTACCTCATCATTACGGCTAAAGATGAGAAAATACTTTAGGAAAAAGTTCTGAAAAGAATAAAAGATTTGAGGGAGGGGGGTGAGGGAAGACTGCAACTTCTGCAATCAATACATGCCGTAAGTTGTTTCTGCAGTCATATCATGACCATATGGTCATTTTCCAGAGAAAAGTTAAGAGGAAGATTAGGACACAAAAACAATTTCTAAGAGGTGTGTTGAATAAATGGGCTATGCTCCTGTCACCTCCCTTCCCTCATCTATCATACTTAAGGTAACTGACTCTTTTGTCAGCTCTAGAGAGGGATTCAGCCAAATTAAGACCACCTTCTTTAAACACTCATGCCTACAGAGGCACCAACCAAAGCCAGTATGTTCATGTTTCAGGAATCTTGTTTAGACAACTGAAATGAAATTATATTAATACGGGGTATAATGCCAGATATAGAAAATAATTTCCAGAAGCCCAACCTTGAAAAGTACTGAATTGTCAGCTCTAGAGAGGGATTCAGCCAAATTAAGACCACCTTCTTTAAACACTCATGCCTACAGAGGCACCAACCAAAGCCAGTATGTTCATGTTTCAGGAATCTTGTTTAGACAACTGAAATGAAATTATATTAATACGGGGTATAATGCCAGATATAGAAAATAATTTCCAGAAGCCCAACCTTGAAAAGTACTGAAGATTTATGAATTTGCAGTTTTTAGAACAGTAAAAAATCAGACCTACTAAAAATGAAACAACTGTTTTAAATAAAGAACAAAGATGATCTTTTTATTTGAGGTGCAGGTCATACATTGTAGGCAACTGATAATATATACTGTATTCTCCACCACTCTCACATGCAGAATATCACTGTCAACTTACAATGTTATTATTCATACCTTCATTCACCTCTAAAGGCAAAATACATTAATTTGGCACAACCTCAGAACTTCACATTTGCATTGAAGTTACACTTCATTACTAATTGTACACATTTTCAGCACACTTCTATTGACTGTGTAATTTAACGTCACCAGTAATTTAATATCATGAAACTTGTCCCTATTTTACATACACCTGGCTACTTTAGTTCCCAAGAAAACTTTTAGTAATGGAACTTCCTAAAAGCTCTTGGGAGTCAAGATTGAATGTTTCCGTGGGTTTATCATATTAGGCAGATTCATTCACATCACTCAGTGACTATCTATTCTGTGGCTGCAGTAGCCTTTCCTTAGAGCAAAACGAAATACCTTAAAATCTGATAAAATTCAATATGGACAATGTTGCGTACTTTCTGGTTGCAAAAGCACACCTCTAGAACAGCAATATATCCACCTGAAACTGCTGAAAACATTTGGGAAATGTGATGAATCACATGCTGCAAAATGGAAGCCTTTGATCCAGTAAAAGCAGCTTGCTACTGAGACCGGGCTTTGCATTTGCTTATCTTTTTAATTTAACTCATGGCAGGTAAAAGACCTCAATACACTGGGTTAGGAAAGGAACTGCTTATGCAGAACTGGGTTCAAATTCTCTCTTAGGACACAAGTGGGAATGACTTTGATAGTTTTAATCCTAGTTTCCTACTTAAGCATGTTACAATGTATGTGTTTGCATATCTAGTCTCTTATAATTACGTACAACTTTTTTTACATTTACGTTAGTGCATCTTGGTGTGTTTCTGAGCTCCTGGCTTAGATGTGAGCCTTAACTAACTCCATATTGAAAAAATGCTTCAGTATACAATATTTTGTCCTTTTTCAACCATTGGGCCCCACTTTTCATGCAAACCAAACCTGGGCCATGGCATGCTCACACTGATGAGAGGACCAGGAATGCTGAGGGTGCTGTGGCACCTACTAGCAGGTAGCTGGACACAGAGAGCGTGCAGGTTCAGGAAGGGACAGGCTGGAGAAATAACACAATGTTTCCTTACAGTTCACTGTCCCATGCTCACCTAGGTTTCCCAGAAAAAAAATTATTTGGTAGAGTCCCATTTGCAGTCTACTGATCTCTGCACCATTCCTCATAGCCAGTACTCTTCTATTGACATGATGGAGGTGGCTAATTTATACCTACAGGGTATAGGGCTCAGACTCGCCCTTTAACCATTTACTCCCAGCTGAGATAAATCCCTGAGCAGCCTGCTGACATTCACACACTCCAAACAATGATTCAGCAAAGATCATCAGAAAAAGGGAGAAACAGCTGTTATCTACCACTTCCTGCTGCACAATATGGTTTGGTCGAAGATTACTACATGAGTTTGCACATTCCTTTGTCTTTTCTGTAGGGACACCATACTAGATGGGAAGGTATATAATGCAGATTGAAACTGATGAAAAATGATAGAAGGATATTTGCTCTCTTTCTTGTGAGGTCATGGTTTATCTACCTAAATCGCGTTTATTGAAACTTCATTTTTATGAGGCCTACAATTTGCTCACAATTTTTTGAAAGCATAGAAAACAGAATACTGCCAATGATTACCTTTCAAAAGTCTAAATAAAAACGATAAAATGATACAAACCACAGTTCTATTCCTGCTGAGTTTCACTGTGTATCTATATTGGTTGTTATTTTCTCATGCTTTTTTAAGACAGAACACCTGAAGTATGAAATACTTTTTTCTAACATTTGTGATAATGCAAGTATAGAGGTATATGATTTACAGGTATTCTGTTTCAAATTACTGTCACTTAAACATATATAGATGTGTGTGTATATATATACATAAAAACCACTCGTATTTGTAACACTTCTTAAACCTTACAGATCACCCTGTTTGTGTCAACATCTGTTTGACATATTTTATCTGCTTTGTCAGTACATCAGGTAATCATAACTTGTCAATTACTAAATCTTCTTTTCTAATTTCACATAATAACAAAAGCAGCCAGAAATAAATTGTGTGTGGTTTAATAATACATGATAATGTTTTAAAGATCTTTAAAAAATGTAAATTGCTTTTGCAGCATTAGTGTAATCTATTATATAACATTAATATGCATAACAGATGGCTCTCACAAGAGTAAGCGGGTATTATTTTGATTTGATTTTAATTAGATATATATTGTCTCTTCCATTATATATTACCCATATTAATACCATAAGAGGCTTGCATAGTATTAAAAGATTTATTACACTCAAAAGTTTTAAATGTCATTGATATGAGACCACTATTTTGAACAGCATTCAAAAAGGCACACTACTTTTGATGATAATTTTTGTTGGTTTTAAGAAAGATAAAATGTTATTGAAGGAAGTGGTAATTTTAAGTGTGTGTTCTCATTTGAAAAACATGAATATGTACATTGTTCTTAAAAATCTACATATGGTTTTGTATCATAACATTCTTTTATTTGGCCACTAATGGTTTCTAAATCTATTATAGCCAAGTGGATTCAAGACGGATACATTCTGCTCTTACTTCTTTCTTCTTCATGTAAGGTTTAATTATCATCTGTTGAACAAAAGGTTTCTCCACTCAGAATTTTGTTACTGTTGCAGACTTTTAAAGTGGATTTAGTTTTCTAGAAGTTCATTTCTGCATCATTATGAATTATTGTGAGTTTGCAGTATGTCCTGGTTTTGAACCACGACAGCAGTAGTTGCAGTTCTGTCAGTTAGGTAAAGAAGGGACTATTGACAAAATCAGGTTTTGGCCCATTTAAAGAGTCTGCTGAGAGAATTCTCATTGTGTTGCCTTTTGTGATGTAAACTGAGGAACTGTACCCAAAAGGGATTGTACAGAGACCACCAAATCATTTTATCATTTTACCTAGGCCTCAGGTATCTATCGAATGTTAACAGATTTTCACCATCATTGACTTGCATTTGATTCCATTTGGAGATATAAAGGTGAAAGTCTGATGTTCAACTCCCAAGTTTTAGGTTGTTCAGTCCTCCAGCATTCTCTATTTTTTTTTAATACTGAGTATACCAAAATAACTCCATCCCTTTTACATTCTTTCTATTCTAAATGCAATGAGCCATGACCAAAGAGCTAATCTTAAAGAAATATATAATAAAAATAAAACAAAAATTTGAAAGAATAAAACATTTAAACTGAAACGTAGCAAGTTATAATCATTCCATTTTTATAAAATAAATCTGATTTCAATTAAAACAACCTCTGGAGGTATACTAGTGTATATTATAATAAACGGGTAAATGTAAGGCGTGGGAAAAGTTCAGACATTCCTTCTAGCATATTGAATCAATTAATAGCATGTACAAGGAAACCCTGATTATTTGAAGGAGTGGAGAAAAATGACTTGATTCTTTACAAGTAGTACAGACTATTATTAGTATTCCAGATAGAGTGTGTTCTAAGGAGTCCATCATATGCTTTGATCTGTCTGCATCCACAGCTGGAAACTTTGCGCCAGTCTCTGGAAGCAGCACGAACTGACAACAGTCGCCTCCATCAGGAAAGTGAGTTAGCGGTTGCAAATGTTAATCAGTGGATCAAAGAACAAAAGTGAGTAAAATTGGGTCTTTTTTTTTTCGATCTGATTTCATTTCCTATGGCCCCAAACAATTAAAGCATTCATAAGAACTCTCTTCTCAACTTACTGCCATATCTTTTATCTGGAGCTCTGCAATAGGTCTTTATAAACATACTATCAAGGGGTTTTTACCATCACATTTATGTCCTTTTGAATTAGCACAAGTAATCAAATAGTAAATAAGTTATCCGTAAAAAAAGTACAATTTTCAGACCTGTTAATAATGTACAATGTAAAACAACTGAACTCTGTAGATAAGAAAAATATATGTATATGTTCTTATACCTATGACTTTTTCCTTAGATTTTGCAAACCTCCCACATTAACACTTTCAATTTTTAAAAGTATTTTTTGTCTATAGCATTTATGAAGATATCCTTGATGAAAACTAATTTACCTTCTCAAAAGTCAATAGTTAAATGAAGAAGTTAAGCTGGTGAGAAGTATCAATCCTCTACCTCATTTCTCATAAGATGCATATACCTGTAATTCTGAACATACATAAAAACATAAAACTAAGCTTCACCTTCCTTTGATTACTTGAGTAATTTAAATACGTGTTGCTATCTTTAATATTAAACTATAAACGGTGTCTATAATGCTCTTCTGACAGGTAATAATGGGTTGCTTTATTAGAGCCTATAGTTCCTTGTGCATTTCTACAAAAACTGTCCATCAGGAAGAGAGCTGAAATGAACTAGATAATTGAATGACCCTGAGTCTCATAATGGTATGCAGTATGAGAATCCAAGAATGGGTCCACCAAAATAAATAAATTCTCTATAGAAATTACACAGGTTTATGGGAAATTATTGTAAATTTGTTATGTCTCTTTGCGAGCACCTTGCCCACCCACACATATAGAAAGGTGTTACTAAAAAACCTGAACAGTTTAATGAGGTAAATTTTCACTACAATATCATTCTTGATACGTGGAAGTGCATTTTCTTTTAATTGCAAGTGCTTCCATGAGCCAGTCGGCTTCCTTTATAGTTCCCTTTATGTAGTCTGAAAAGCCCATAACTTAGGTCTCTAACAAATCTGACCAGTTTAAAACCTTTTAAAGATAAGATGACTCATTTCCAAAATTCCATTGTCTGTATCGATTTACTCCCCCTGACTATGAAGAAAGCCCAGAATGGCATTTGAAGATGTAGATACCTACCTTATGAACAACCTCATTTAAAAAATCTCACTGGCAAAGTCAGGACATCTAGTGCACTGGAAATCACAAATCTAGCACTGTAGATTCCTTAATGCATCAGTTGTTTTCTGTTTTAAATGCTGAGAGTCTACAATAGAATTATACTGGACTCTTTTACAAGCCAAAATTCCATAATTGCTTTTATTCCTCACTTTGACTAAAATTTTTAGATCTTTGTCACATTACAAAAATGCCATGAAACTCTTTTCTGATTCTTATTTCTTTGATACACTTGAAACAAAATCATCAAATTGTATAAGGACATAAGAGTAAATAATTGAATTTAATTCTCTGTTAATACAGGCACCACATTACATGGGTTTTTTTAAATCAGTTTATAAATTGTATTTTCAAAGTAGTCTATGTTTTGCCTAGGAAACACAAGGTTTTGCATTATGAATTTTCTTTTAAAATAATTTAGATAGATTTATAGTTTACATTGTAATAAGCAATTTTAAATAAAAAGCATTTTTCGTAGACAAAGCAGGAAATTCACAGTACTGCTTTGATTGCTTTGGAGTTTATGTACACATGCCTCAGTTTCAGCAAAGTAACAAACACTGTAATTTTATATTCAGTCTTTCTGAAATTTTCACATTTTAATTAAAAAGAAATCTCGCAATTATTAGGGCTTTTTTCAGGTTAGTAGAAACTGACCCACAAAAATTCAAATGAAGGTTATGGGGGTGTGTGTGTGTGTGTGTATATATATATATATATATACTTAAAACTCAATACAGGCAGACTAATACCAATTTTTTAAAAATTATTAACAGTCTTGCCAGATTGGGTAATTAATTGATTACAGTGGTACAAAAGTGGTTTTTTAAGTACAAATTTACAAAACTAATTTTTGTCTTAGGATTCCAACTTCTCCCACTGCACCAGAGGGATATTTAAATATACAGTTTTGTTACAGGTGAAGGTGAGCAGAATATTTTGCAGAGCAATCTGCCCTCTTGAAAATTCTTTTTTTGATCTGCACTATACGGACCAAGTGTTGGACCCATGACAAAAAGAGAACATTCACAGTTTATTTTTTTCTGTAGTCTAGGAGGTGAAATAAAGATCCCTTTTGATATTAATTTAATTTTAGAATCACCTCATTGCTGGTTATCCTTCCTTACACCTTGTTAAAGTTAGACTTGACACTGCCAATAACCTAGATCAAAGATGTCATAATACATAATTGAAGGCCATATGGGACATACTTGGTAAAAATTCATTTTGCAGAAAAAGGGACGCATTCACTTATCTAAATGATACTTAACATTTAGTTGCTCTTTTCATGCAGAAAAAAATTTTGAGAGGGTTGTTCCAATAAAATAGAAGAGGTATGGTAGTGCAGGGGTGCACCAGGCCAAATTTATGAGTTCAGTTATTTTGCAACGTTACTACTTTTCCAAAAATATGGAAATATTGCTATGTACCTTGAATGGTTTTTGGTTTTAGAGCACTTCCTCAGAAGAGATGAGATAACAAGTAAGTGACAAGGTCTTGAAATATAGATAATATTTGATTTATTTCAATGCAGTGCTACACCATAGAGATGATAATACAGGATGATTGGTGGTAAATTTTTAATATATTGTTTGCATTAAATGATATTATATATCATATTTCAGAGACAGTGTTTGCTTAGTGGGGGGCTGACAGAATATTGCCATTCTACTTCCTTATTCATTTATTATCTATTCAGTTTTCCAGTTTTTATTTTATTTATTACTGTTCCTTTTATGTACATTTCTTTGTGTGTGCTGCTTTTGTTCTCTTTACTATTCTTTGAGTCTATGATCTGTGGAGGTAATTTTGAACAAAATTAAGAGAGCTAAATCAACATTACCAATATGCTTGTATTTGCCTCGAATGTTAACTATCTCTTAAGATTTGTATTTCATATATAGTGTAGTCTTTTTATTGTGGAAGGTTATTTGAATGTCCTCTAAGAATCGCTGAATTGTTTATTGATCTAATAATTATATATTTCTTGGTACTTATGATATCTGTCTTTTCTTGTTCCTTTATCTTAAAAATTTAATAAACAAAACATCAAAGAAAAAAGAATAAAAAAAAAAAA
>NW_008794595.1:268794-293389 GCF_000699145.1 Aptenodytes forsteri | reverse complement strand
TCTCTGTGGAGTTATCTATGAGCCCACCATCTCTGAGCTGTTAAGGAATATTTTATGATCGATAAAAATTTCTCCTGTAAATACGTTTCTCATCGAATTAGAGCTAACATTGGTGTTGTGAGGAAGAGAGCAGTATTGGTGGAATGAAGCTAGATTATACTGCAGTCAAAATAATTTTCTGTTACAGGTATTTGAAATCTTTGAACATAATATTTTCAAATAATCTTTGTTGAACTAGAATGTGTTTATACACTTTTCCTTTTATTTCTTCTTTGTGTTGACTGCTAATTGCAGGACCTTTTTTAAAAGTGAAAGCAGCAGTAATTGTAAAATATCAGTAAATGCCTTAATTATTGTTGAGGCAGATCAACTTAAGATGATTCAGTCTTGTGTGTGGCCTAAGCGTGTTCTTTTCAAACATGAAGTCATATGAAGTGGAGTAGCTTTAAGCTGAGGTCATGGGTTTATTCCTTTTTCAATAGAACCTAATCTTTCATCAACTTTTTTCTGTTCTTTTACATTGTCTACATTGTTCCTTAATTCCTTGATCTTTTTTTCTGAGGCACAGCTATTTCAAAATACATCTGTATGCACAAATAATTTATATGGCTCTTCCTCATCATTCTTTATCACTGAATGGGTAGAATTATACTTGACATTGTGTATATATTTTCCCTTAGTACTTAGATTTTTAAACATCTTCCCCTTGCTTTTGATTTTGTTTTTGGCATGGAATATCTTGAAGATAATGTAGGAAGTCAGTTTTGCAACTGTGGCCTAATTTTACATGTTTCTTGGGTTTTTGAAGACCCATGAGAATCAGTGGGTACATAGCTGGAAGCTGTCAAGTAGTCTCTTCAGAAGGGTTGAAAATTTGTTTTTCTTCAGGAAGTTTTTATGCAGACTCCATTCAATAAGCAACCTCTTGGGAACAGCATGTGCTAAACTTTCAGTTTGCTTCAAAACTATATATGGATACATCACGTTTCTTTAACTTTTGATGGGTTTAATTCAGACAAGAACATTAAACATAGGCTTCTAACTGAGTTAACAATTTTTGAATTGTTCTTGATGATGATCAGGATCCATTGTGAAGTATCACTCACTGTTTCCCCGCAACATCCTTTATTAACAGCTGTTGACTTTGTTAGCAGAAATTAATGAGTTCTTCTTGAATAGCTCTATTAGTTTCTTTATGAGACACTGGAGATTATAGTGTTGGGCAATTGAATTCTGTCCTGAAGCTTTTATATT
Organism: Aptenodytes forsteri; assembly: GCF_000699145.1. Classification (NCBI taxonomy): domain Eukaryota; kingdom Metazoa; phylum Chordata; class Aves; order Sphenisciformes; family Spheniscidae; genus Aptenodytes; species Aptenodytes forsteri. The sequence continues at coordinate 292,135 of NW_008794595.1, read as the reverse complement.
GTGGTCAACTGTATTTTATCTTGTCTCCTTACCTCATGTTTTAAGGACACACAGGAGCCTACAAGAAGAGAAGTTTGGGATGGTGTTAAGTGTCTTCAGTATGATGATAACATCTATTTGTCATTTTGGTTAACAGTGAAGGTATAATGAAGTGTTCTAGTAGGTTTTTGAGTAAAATTGAGACAAGACAAAAAGCTAAGGATGAAAAGCTAAACATTGAATATATTGCAATAGTGACTGAAGGTTTTTTTAAGAAGGTTTTGGTAGTTTTCCATATGTTTTCAGGCAATCAGATAATCTCAGCCCTCCTGGAGTGTTTTTTGTTACATTTTTGCTTGGCTATGTAGTTCTAATCAGTAGTTATAGGATCACTCTCCTGACACTGCATGATTTATAGTACTACTTTATGATAGTTACGGTATTTGCTAGACTACAGGTCCTAACTGCGCTGGATTCTGTTTGTTTCTAAAATGCTGTAGCAAAGAAGAAATAAGAAATCGGATTTCCCTGTAGTTACACACAAAGGCTGATTTTTAAATTACGACTGAATGTGTATTCAAATGATGTTGCAAAGGAACAGTCACATTAGTTATCAAATAGTCTTTCTTCAGAGGAAAATAAACCATTTTATAACTAGTAGAAATTCTTGTATATCATGCATGTTCCGATCAAATTAATACAACAGTTAACAAGACCCTTTCAACCTTTAAACTGTGATAAGAAATGTTGTTTCTCATACTGATATTGTAAGATATATTACCCTAACATTGAATATCCTACCAATAAATGCATATCTTATATCCCAGTCCAGGACTGTTCTTATTCTTAAATGTCCACTACATAATTTGTGACTTCTAGGGATTTTTACATAACTAGAAAACCATACTGAAATTCCCTCAAAGTCAGGTAAAAAGTTTTGTGTGAGCAAAAGATAATCTTTCTTAATATCCCATGTCTTTACTTTCTGTTTTGGAATATTACAGATTGTCTTGGTCATGTGTCAAAGCATTTGATTTTATTATCTACTGTTCACATTTCTGTGTTTAAGGTTCTGATCATGCCCATATTCATGGTAGATCTGTTTGGGTTTTTGTGTCTGGGTTTTTTTGGTTTGGTTTGGTTTGGTTATTTTTACAAACCAGTATGTCCCATTCTTGAACTTTTATTTAGTACTAGGAAAGTTGGCTATTCTGTCCTTTCAGAACCTCTGCTTGGAAGTTTAATGGTGTAGCGGGTAAAAAGTAAGATCATGAATGCTGACAGGCAACAGGGCTTTTTGTTGCTTGGGGGGAAGGTAAAGATGAATGTGCAAAACTCTCAAGCTGAAGCTTGCCACTCACTAGCTACAACCAGAACAGGTTAGTTAGAAACTTGAATGACACCTGGACCAAGCAAGGGTGACACATGCTGAATCCTCAAATTAGTAAGGAGATATGAGGCAGAACAAGCATTAAGGGATTGATCACGTGCTGTGTTTCTGCATATAGAGTATTTAGGAGAAGAAAACTTGAGGCTGGAGGGAAGGTCCTGGAAACGGAGGAGACTATGGAGACCCAGAAATGTTGCGAGTAACACCTGAGACTTGTAACTGAGAGCAGGTGCCCAGCATGAAATCTGAACCTTTTCCCAAGCCATTCCTGACCAGTAGCAAAATCCTTGAGGGGAAGGGAACTAGAGGCTTAGGAAATGTAATGTTGGAGGCAGAGTGAGCAAGTGAATGTGTGAGATAATCAAGTAGTGTAACAGCTCAAGTCTTGCTGATTATTAAATAAGCTCCAGTACCCAGCTGGACTCTGAGTTGTTGTTATCATCCTGCCTGTGACAAGTGGGCTGCATGGATCTAGCAAGCCTACTTTCCAAGGGTTTCCAAAAATAATAGTAGTGGTTTTGCACAGAAAGGCAAATCTAAAATACTTTAAGAATTTACTTTAGAGACTCACTGCTTCATTTTATTTTGTTTTTCTGAATGGTATTAGGCAGGCACTGAGAACCTTTCAGGTACTTTTCTGAAATTCTCAATAAGTGGCAAGTTGCCAGAAATTGTGTTTATATTATTTTCTAACATGGCAAAGGCTTTTATTGACTGCAGTACAGACGACTGTGGTAGCCTTGCCCATATCCTGCAATTTTATATTAATGACATTTCTTTGAAATAAGATTTTGAGGGAGGGGTAGTTTTGGTCATATGGCAATAAGTTAGCCATTTTAAATTTTTTTTTTTTTTTCATTACTATGTTTAAGTAGTTTTGGATACAAAGAGAAATAGGTTTTCAGTGAATCCACTCCCCAGGAAACAGAACAGTGTAGAAGTCCACATAGTGCACATTGAAAAAACCTGCTAGAGAACAAATGAATTGTTTGTTGGTTTCTGGCAGAGACTATTCATCACATTTGTAGGAGTTTGCCTAGGAAATAAGCTCAAGAGAGATGCTTTCAAATGTGCCAATGGTGCCAGCTGCTAGGACTTTAGGAAAAAAAACTTGAGAATTCCATGAAAAACAGAATTATGTGTTCCATGGCTGATCAGTTTATTAATGTAAAAGTCTAGGATTCAAATAGTCTCATGAGTAGCATAAAAACCAATTTTGTTATGGATATGTGTTTCATAACTATTTCTATGGTAGCTAATGAGATGTGAGACCTGGGTGGAGTTTGTCCATGTTTGGGCATTAACAGCTTCTGTCTTATACACTAATAAGGGCTCTTTTCTAACCAACTACTCATTTTCATTAGAATTACAGGTTTTTAACAACCCTGAGGCCATTACTTTCTGTCAGGTTTATTTGAATTGACCAATATTTTTAAATGCCATTGTGGGTGCACAGACAGAGAGAGAGACATAACACTGAAAGTGTAAGTCTGATTTTCTTTGGAAACCAGGAAAGAATCAGTAGTCATGCATGCTTTTCCTCAAATCCAAGTTCCACCTCTCACCAGGATAAAACTAGTTGAAAGAGAATAAAAATAACAAAAACAAACACTAGAAAACACAACTTAAAACTGAAACAGGAGAGGTTGGTTGCTCACACTTTGATAAAATAAAGCCTCCTTTGAAAATGTAAATGTATACAGCTACAAGGGAAAGACCATGATCAGTTCTTGGGTTCTGACTAAACGTGCTGCCTAGACTGAACTTGCACCATGCTTCACTCAGCTAATTTTACATTGGAGACCCAGCTGAGCTATGGAAATAAAAAGCTATCACACTTCCCTGTTTTGTAAACTTAGCATTGCCTTTCCTCTGAGCTCTTCCCAGCAGTATCTGCCCTGAAAGTCTCTTCAGTTGTTTAGAGGATGTTACCTCTGACAATGGATACTAGCTGACATAAAATCAAGGAAACATCTCTCTTTGAAATATGATCTACCCAAAATTATTCTACATTCCAAAGTGGCTCTTATGTGTAAGTGCTGAGATTTTCTGTGTTTTACTGTAAATTTTGTCTCCAAAAAGCATTAATTGTTGAATATTGCTGAAGCATTTAGTGAACATCCTGCTGCATCTTATTTTAAGCCAATGAGTTAACACATTTCATATACCAGTTGAATGAAATCTGTTCCTCTAAAAACACACAAGCTATGAAACTGTATTGAGAGACAAAGAGAGGATAAAATTTCCTGCACAATATTTATTTTAAAAATTCTCAATTTGGAATAGGTTGCCTCCCATATTTTTCATCAATCATTTTAAAATGGACATTTTTTTAAAAGATGAGATTCTGCAAGCTTTTAATTATACAATTGTATCTCCCCATGAATAAAATCTAGTGTTTTCTAAGCCCTACTGTTTTTAAAGTTTTTATGAGAAAGGGCTGCAAGCTGGAACAGCTCTTTTAGCAGATATTAAAAGCTAATTTTGTAAATAGGTTATCACACTTTATTCAACGAGAAGAATAATTAACTGTTTTGCAGTTACATAGCAAGTGTGACCTCAAAACACAATACCATAGGAAAATTAAATATTCTGTAAACACACTTTCTCATGAATGTCCTAGGATTTGCTGAGTAGCATAAAATAATATGAATTGAAGTTATGTGAATTTGTCCTGATATGGACCAATGAAATTTTACTTTGTAAGCAGCAAAAAAAAAGTATTTTATTCAAAACCTGATTCAGCTCTAACTGAAGTCAAAGGAATTGGGAAAAAAGTTCTGTGGAAAACTACAGAGCATGCTAAAAATAAATGCCAAAAGAAGGTGAAAGAAGCAAAAAGAAAAGAATCATAAATTCATCTAATTCAAAATAAGATTTCAAAAAGCAAATTTGGCTCACTATGAGTGAGGCTAATGTAAATATCTATTTAAGATAACAGATAGCTTAAGACAATATATAAAACTGCAAATAAGAATTGTTGTCTTTTTTAAAACAGATTATAGGAGCCTGATTCATGATCTGACTTGTTATTGTGCTAGGTGCCGTACAGATATAGAATAAAAGATGGTCCAAAGAAAAGTTATTTTAAAATATCAGGAATAGTAATCTGACAGGAGAATGAAGTATGTTGACTTCATTCCTAGCAAATATAGAATGTAATTAGGAATTCATATGGAAGGATTTCAGTCTTAGAGGATAAAGAAGTTACAGAAAACCTGAAGGATTTCTTTGTGCAGGTCTTCACAGAGGATAATGGAGACATACCTTCCTAATGGGTCGTTTTTTACATGTAGTGAAGGTATCAGATGATGGAACAACTCAAGAAATTAAATTTAAATAAATCAAAGCAACCAGATAGCATTCACCTAAGATTTCATAAAGAACTAATGACTAAAGTAGCTATATTACTGAATAAAATAATGTAATTTATGTAATTCATAAGCTAGAAGTTTGTCAATTTATATCTTTCTTTCCAAATAAGACGTCAAAGGTAATCCCAAGAAGCCTAGATCAGTGAACTTCCTTTTAGTCTAAGTGCCTACCCCATTGCTGTTAGCTGTTGTCCGAGAGAAAGGTTTGGCTTCTTGCTTGGAGTATTGTTGGTTTTGGTTGTGTAGCCTGTCCACTGGTCATCCTCTATTTGCTGAAAAATGTGTATTTATCTCTGGCATTTCTTATGCACAATGTAGGCTACATAGTAGAATCCAGGCCTATTTTACTATGTTAGAGACAACTTAACTATAGTTTATACTTCTGTGCTGGTGGTTACTATTCCATGACTACTTGAAAACAGTTAATTTACATAGACAGATCTTGCAACAGTCTTGGAAGATGCTGAGATTCAGGCACTGACTATCTTGTAAAGTTTGTTCCGTCTCCTGCAATGGTGATGCACTCTGGTCCACATAGAACATCCACAGGTCTGTTTTTCCAGACCTGCCAGCTTCCCATGACAGCTTTTCTAATAAGATTAAAATTTCCCTAGAAGCATGAAAAGATATTTGCTATTTTTTCTGATGTTGCCTATTCGATGGTTGTTTTTAGAACATTGTGTCAGATATATGATAATTCCCTGAAAAACCAGATTCTAACAGTTGTGCCTCGTTAGCCAGCCAGACTTGATCTTGAGATCTTAATGTAAAACAAAATAGACTTAAGCACTTGACAACTCCAATATTATAGCACATTTAAAGAGGGAAACATAGGTTTTGAGATCCATACAGGTATAATGGACATATACCCACTAATGCTTCAGGGGATTGTGCTTAACTATTTGTGAAACTTTTACCTATTATGATTCTCTGAAAACAGTTGTGACTAGCTGTAACATGATATCTCCTTTATTTTGTTTTATTATAGTGTGGTTAACAGTCTTGGAGAGTTTTAAAGTATTCCAACAATGAGGACCTAAATTTACTTGTCTAATAAGATTATAATCTCTGAAAATATATCTGAAGTATTTGCTGCTTTATCTGATATATATTGTTTTAAGCTTGAGTAAGCATTTTTTTTCATAAAATATAAAAAGAATAACTCAGTGTGTCTTTTAAATTTTTTTAAATTATAATACAGAAATTTTCTGTGTCAAAGACAATGTAATGCAGTGCTGTCCGTTACAGACAAACAACAGGCTCTATAGCATTATGGGATTGATCACCTGGTAACAGACAGTTTTTTCCCTCTTCTTCATTGATGACCCAATGTCTTTTGGCTTATGTTTTTATTTCACAAACATTAGCACACAACTTTACTTCTGCGAAGGTTCAAAAATATAATCTCTCATTTGTCTTTGTGAAAGGCAGCCCTGCAAATTTATTCCTTGCATTTCGTCTTTTTATTTTAGTGTGTGGAGGGGTGGGGGGGGAGGGTAGTAGTACTGAATTAAATCACAGAATCATCAAATCATAGAATAGTTTATCAAAAATAAATGTTGGAGCTTGTAGCTGGTTAGGTTAAAGACATTTTCTTCCAAATCTCCTATAGAAATATACAGTATAAATTAGTTAGCTTGGATTGCCTGTAGCAATAAATACTTTTCTAATGAAAACATGTATTGGAGACAAAGTCCATGGATTTTTACATGGCTTTTTAAGGTTTTTCAAATCACCAGCAGTCAATTTAGTTGCTCTAAACTTTAAACCTAAGGGCCTAATTCTGACAAAATCTTTTCATATATTTTCATTACTTTCTTATGATATCTGCTTGGAGAAATTACAGAATATCACAACAGAAACTCATATTAGACTAACGTTAATTCTAGTTTCCATATGGGACATATTATGGTCACTGTGCAGATGATCTTGAAAAATACAGTTAAAAATTTAACATATTCAAGTTCCTCAGCACCAGACTAGCCATAAACCTATTTGCTATTTAGCCATTTAACACAATTATTTACTGTTCAAGAGATATACAGTTACTATAGCAACAGCTTCATTTACAGTCCCAGAATAAATGGAAAGCCTAATCTGTCCTGCCAGTAAAGCAAAAAGCTTTTTAAAATGTAGTTTATCTGTTGCCTTTATAATAGAAATTAGTGGCACTCAAATTATAAACCATGATCTGGTTGCAGACTGCCAGCTTTGATCTTGTAGGCAACTGTTACACCCAGCTCATGGTTTGAATGCCTGTTCAGTAGCTTCGACAATTGACAGTAATATACTCCTTTCTTTTTTTTTTTTCCTTGGTTTAGCCTATGATAAGATGACAGATGCAGCCAGAAGAAATAAGAGAATCTTTAACTGGCTTTTTTAATGGTTAAAAGGATCAGTAAACTCGGGTGAAAGACAGGTGCCTTTCACATAAAATGTTAATTCAATAGCAATGAAATAAAAAATCTAGAGTAATATTGTAAAAAAAAAAAAAAAAGTATTACTATTTTCCTTATAAAAAGAAACAAATTAGATAATTTTGAAAATAAAGTTATATAACTCTTCTTCACTGTCTCCTTGTAACATTTCTGCTTGAAGAGTTTGTGTGGACAGTTTGATATGGATTGGTCTTGCAGATTAAATGAGACTATCACCTGTTTCAGAACAGCTCCCTATGTCAATTCTGTATACCAGAATAAAATAAAATATCACTGGACATTCTGGAATAATTAGCGTGCTTGCAAAACCTATCTTACGTTACCTTATGTGTAAAGCCTGGGTTCTTCAAAACGAAAAATACTTGTTAAAAAAAGGATGCTTAGGCAATCCATTTGGATGATGCATTTTTATATTAAAGGCTATTTTAAAGAATGATTATTGTTACTAAGTAATTATACTGTGCAGGTGTCTCAAGGAGTTACCTGAGGAACAAAGCTCCCTTGGTCTATGCATTGCATCAGCTGAGCACATCTTATACTCCATGTCAGCAGTGAGTCACTGAAGTTGGGTAGGTCAATACCTGGCTCGCTTTTCCTGTCCCCTTCTGCTCACCTGCTCATACCCTATGGGACAGGGGTTATAAAGCCTCTCTAGAGTTCTCTTCCCCTGCACTGCAGGTATTGGTAGCATGGCATATTGGTGTAAGAGAGCAAATAAACACCTCAACCCCTTTTACTTGCAGTGTCATTAGTAAGAATGGCTATGTTCTGGACTTGGAATGGTGCATATTTTTAATCTTTAAAAAAAAAAATTATATATATCTTTTCACTGACTGGGATATTTCAATGCCCTTACAAAAAATAATGTTAATCCTAACATTTATTACCTTCAGCATTTGCCGTTCTTCTTCCATTTGAAGATATGTGATCATACTAACAAATTTCAGGAAATTTCTGTAATATAAATATACTACCTTAGCTGATTTCCTCCTCCTAATTATTGCAAAGACTGAAGATACTGTTCTTGACAGACACATGAAAGCCTGTCTTAAAGGTTGATTTCCAACTCTCTAAAATTGTGTTTGTTAGCTTTCTGTTTATGAAATGTTTTTGATAAAAGAAAATTCCTCTGGTTATTCTTATGCAAGGGAAGCATCTAGATTCATAAAACTTGAAGAAAGCTGAAATATTTTCAGGCTTAAGGGTTCCTGATGGGAGTTCCTATGAAGCAGTCTCTTCAGATAAGAAGACTGGAGGATAGTCACTGTTTGCAGATGTACAGAAAAGCTCTAATCTGTAGCTTGTCATACTACCTGAAGTTTGGTTACTGCATAGTAGGTAGATATTTGGCAGCCTGCTGGTCTGAGATTTAAAAAAAAAACCCAAACGTTAGAATTAAGGAAAAATTATCTTAAAAGTAAAATCTATTTTTGTAATTTATGGGAAAATATATTTTAAAATGTGTGTTATTTTAACTGAAAAGATGCATCAGGATTGACTAATCGTACCTTATTTTCCAGATATTTTTAAAATGACATTCAGTTACTAAAAAACCTGGTTATTAAGGAAGGCTGTGAAATGGTATTTCATGTTCTTTCAGAGCGCAGAATTCAACTGAATGCAATCAGCTGAAAACTAAGAAATGCAGTGTTTCAAATTCAGACTTCTAAACCCAGGAAGTACTGAAATACAGAACACACTCATGTAATCTTAACTCTGCCTTCATTTAACAGCAGTCCAATAAAGTTGTAACGTATGTGCTCTTTCCTGGTCAGAACAAATAGGAACTGTTTACACCTATATTACAATGAATTAATTCACCCTCAAGGCCTCCCTGTAGTAATCAAAGAGCAGCTCCTCCTCTCTTTTGTATTCTTTTAGTGTTAAAAGTTTACAGTTGCTAACATCTTCCTCATCCCCAAATCTGGACAACTTTTTTTTATTGCAGTTGCAGTCATGTCAAACACACAAAGAGGGAATGGGTATGTCTCCCCTTTATTGTCCTCTCCCCACAGTCTCAAACACCTCCCCTCATATTCACCCCATCATCCTGTTACTTAATCATGTGTGTCCTCCTGGGAAGCTTTTGCATGTGTAATTCATCCCCCTGCCCCTCCTCCCCCATTCTTAAAACATTATTTAAATTTTCTGGAGATTGGATTTCTTAAAAACAGAAATGAGACACCTTCCCTCCTCCTTCTTTAACAGGACAGATTTGAGCTGCACACGTGCGGGTCTACTGAACAGACTCACATGACTTTATGTTGCTGCCGACACTCAGCCTTACACTGACATGGGCTGGGAGAAGGCAATTTCACTTTCTACTGTCTTCCACCTCACATGAGCACTGCTTGTCTAGACACCCTGGATACTCGGTTTGTACATATGAACATAAAGAACAATCTAATTCATTTGCACTGCAGACACCAACTGACCATTGTGATAGCATAAATCTTATGAATGACCATTTTTAACACTAATGAAGTAGTTGTGGCTGTCTGTAATAAGTAAAAAAACCATTGATGCCAATAATGAATATGACTGCATTTTTTAGTTCTAATATGTGCAAAAATGTTGATAGGATTGACCCGTAGACCACACTGGGAAAGGTGGGAGAGGAGTGAGAAGATTATATGCAGGGAACCTCTTCCTCAGATAACTTACATTTGAATCTATAACTGTAACTTATACAACAAAGTCAAGGCAGTGAACTTAAGCTTTGGGACTTCAGAGCACGTACAGAAATACTGAACTTTGAACAGCAGAGTTCTCAACATTAAATACAAGAAAGCTGGGGTTTCCCTACAGTGTTTCTCATATTTGCAGTTTTCTTCTTTCTCTTTGGATGGAAAATTCTTCAGTCCTTGTTCTAACAGATCTGCCAGTATTAATTATTAATAGGAATTTTGTTCAGTTAATAATGACAGAGATTGCGCTCTTTGTTGTCAACAATTATTTATTTTCAGTCTGTGAAACTCTTCAGTTACATCTTCTTGTAGTTTTGGGTCATGTATGCTTTGAATTACCTCATGTCATTTATCTTTCAACCTTGGTTGTCACACAGAAAGTATAACTTTTACCTGTAGTTTTGTCTTCATCTCAGTTTCCCTTTTCTCAGTATTAACTCTCATTAGTCCCTAACTGTCAATTTTAGTTTCTATTATTGCTTTGAGAAAAAAACACCGTAATTATCTAGAGCACTGAATATGTATCGACTAGGTTAACATTTAGATTCAGTATCACAGATATTAATATTAATAAAGACCTTTTCAATTCAAAAAGTATAAATCACTTCTCAAATATTCTGATCTTATGTTTGAACTGTTTTAAAAGATTCTGGAGAGCAGATTCATAGTTTGGCTTAGGTTTTTCATCGGAGATATGAAATAATCTTATCAGACTCAACATTTCTCAACAGAAAAAAAAGACTACTGATTTGTCAGCAATAGCAAGAAGACAGTAACAAATAGTAATTAGTGTACAGGAATGATTACTCCTTTATGTAGACTGAAATTGATTTGGTGATTCAAGTTATTAACAAGGAGATAAAGGTTCATCCTTGCACATTCAAGCTGTTGCTTTCCTCTTCAGAAAAGGCAAATGTGGTGTCTTTCCCCCCCACACCCCCCATGCAAAATGGACTGGAGAAAGAGGCATTTTAGTTGAAAAGCCCTTTTTAAGTTAGCATAAATAATTTCTTTAAGATTGAAGTTTGGTTTGGTAAAAATTTCCAATTCACCACTGGAGACATTCTCAGTTATCAACTAACACTCCCACAAACCATTCCCAGGATGTAGTTTGGAAGTAGGTATGACTAATTCCTTACAGGTAGTTTCCATGTGGCAGACCCTTTTTGGAGGATAAAAGAGTATAGCATAGTATAGACACAGGCTAGCCTGTGTCTTTTGGCCTCAGTGTCTGGGAATGCCACCCAGCATTTTTTAATTTACTAATATAGGTGTAGAAATATAGATCGGGATCTGATGGTACAAAATACTGTGGGATCTGAACTGTTCATTGCTGCCACCGGAGGTGTCTAACTCCATCCTGGGCACCGTGGTAGGCTGCCTGAATACAGCTCTCAGTGTTCAGAAAATTACTTCCTTCATAATTTACCTTTTCTTACTGATTTGATAATAGTTATGCAGTGTTGACTGTAACATTGCGAGGGTGGAATTGTGAGGATGGCAGACCATGGAGTGAGTGGAACCAGCAGAAGTCCCTTTTCAGACGTACAACAATATGCTTGAGGAAACACCCTGAAAACAGGAGAGGCTGGGTGTAATATAAGTCTTTTACCTTTTTGATGTTTATGATTCTATGAAAATAACATTCAAGGAAGTAGCTTTTGTGAAAGACATTCTCAGATACAGCAAATAATGATATTGATGAGAACAAATCAGTTTCATTGTGGAAGTGTTAAAAAAAAATAAAAGTTCCTTTGAACTCAGTGAGAACCAGATTTAATGAAATTTAAATTAAAGCAAATGGAATAGATATGTAAGAGTTAATCAGCTGGAATGACAATAATATGCAATAAAGGCTCTTTCCCTAGAAAGAAACTGCTTGAATGAAATCATGTATCTTGATGTTTATTGTTCTTTGACTGAGGCTTGTACATGTATATTTTGAAAGCCAAATTCTGATCCAATTAAAGTAAATGTCAAGGATTTGGATTTTTTCTGTCTTTGAGATTGTCCCTTATATATGAAAGCCAATTGTCTGCAATTTTGTGCAGCAAGGTCCTTTATTGTTGTTCTACTGCAGCTGTTAATACATTGCAATGATATAATGTTTGTCTATGCTAACATAATTTCATATTTAACATGAAAATACTAATCTCTAAAATAAATATGGCTGGGGGGGGGTTTTTTTTTTGTTTTTTGTGGATTTTGCTACAGTTTTGAAGGTTGCAATAGGATATAGACAAAATTTCACTTTTATTCTGATCAAATATTTTTATTTGATTCTTGATCAGCTGAAGGTTTGCCTTAAAAACATTAACAATTTGTCCACACTAAGGAAATAAAATGAGGGTAAGTAAGTCTTGCAGTCACTCCAGTGACATACACTAGTTGTATTTTCCATTTTTCTATTGTAATGATTGTAAATGTTAATTTCTCTCCTATTGCAACCATGTTATTGAGTATAGCTTCACTTAAAAATGACCTTACTCTATGCCTGGACTGAAGATTGTCATAGTTATTGTAACTCATTGTTACTGCTGCGGTTATCTAATTCACACTGGTAAAACAATGATTTTATCTCATCAATGAACCAAATTATTATGGAAAATGTAGAATCTATGATAAATCAAAGAATATAGGACAAATAACTGACTATTAACATTTTCAGTTTTAAAATACATGTAAATGTTTATTGTATTAATATGTAAAAACTCAAAATCACAGATGTGTGGGGGTGAAAAGCGGCACGGACTCCGGCAGACACGGCAACCAAAGACCTTTATTGCTTTTTGTTAGCATCTTTTATAGCAAGCAGAAGTGTACACACGCTACCTGCAGCTTGCAGATAGGTTATAGCCTTGTGTTCACGCGCATCTATGCTCTAGCAGATTGGCCCGTTCTTCCTGATCATGCGAAATGCCTTCATGGTCTTTATCTTGTTTTTCTCCTTCCAGCTGCACATTCCTTTCTCCGTTGTTTTCTGCTTAAGTGCCTTGTCATGCCAGGTGGTACAGTGTTTGCTCATTAAAATCAAACTCAAGAATGTCCGTTAGTGAGATTCCCATCCCCACACAGATGGACCCAGTTTTTGATCAATGAGTACAAAGCTAGGCTACAGGTCTATCCAAAACAGTGTCCTGTCTCTGATCAGTGGACTATATCAGCTATAGGATGCAGTTGTGTTTTGCCCAGTATAATTTCTTAGCAACTTCTACCAATCTCCCTGAAACAGAAATTTTGGTTATGTCTTAATAGTTCTTGACGGATTTTCCTTTCATTAAAGCAATTAACTTGATTTTGAAAGAATAGTCTATGTTAATAAATGTTCAAAACATAGCTTTCAATCACTTTTTAAATGGGTGGTCTTCCATTTTTCTTTATCTCTAGGTCAAGACTCCCCGCAATATAATTTGTAATTAGTCAATTTTAAAACATCCCAATTATGCTGGTTTTAGCTGGTGTAGAGTTAATTTTCTTCATAGTAGCTAGTATGGGGCTATGTTTTGGATTTGTGCTGGAAACAGTGTTGATAACACAGGGATGTTTTCATTACTGCTGAGCAGTGCTTACACACAGTCAAGGCCTTTTCTGCTTCTCACCCCACCCCACCAGCGACTAGGCTGGGGGTGCACAAGAAGTTGGGAGGGGACACAGCCGGGACAGCTGACCCCAACTGACCAAAGCGATATTCCATACCATATGATGTCACGCTCAGCATATAAAGCTGGGGGAAGAAGAAGGAAGTGGGCACATTTGGAGTGATGGCATTTGTCTTCCCAAGTAACCGTTAGGCGTGATGGAGCCCTGCTTTCCTGGAGATGGCTGAACACCCGCCTGCTGATGGGAAGTAGTGAATGAATTCCTTGTTTTGCTTTGCTTGCGCACGCAGCTTTTGCTTTACTTATTAAACTGTCTTTACCTCAACCCATGAGCTTTCTCACTTTTACCCTTCCAATTCTCTTCCCCCGTGCCACTCGGGGGGGAGTGAGCGAGTGTCTGTGTGGTGCTTAGTTGCGGGCTGGGGATAAACCATGACACCAATATAGTTAGTGATGTTGATATTAACCTTCATATCAATGTATAAAGAAATGAAAACATTTTCTTACATATTTTACAGGGATGCAACACTTTTGAAAAGTATCAATTTGTATCGTATTTAGTCTTGGAACTATTTTTTTATTCAATTTAATTATAAAATGGTTATATAGCATAGGATAAAACTTCTCCAAGCTGTCTAAGCCTTTCCCTAAGTCCTTTAGGGAAAAAGTAACTCTAAGACATTTCTCAACCAGATAGGTATAAACTTTGCAACAAAGGCTGGCTCCAAAGCTGAAACATTTTTTCCAAAGAAGGTGCATCTCCATGATTTTGCAACTTGTATTATCTGCCTGCTACTAGGCCTTTGCAACTTGGTGTAGACTTCTCTATAGGTTTTTGGGAAGCCCATAGTTCTTTAGGAATAGACGTCAGAAATGAATTTTTTCTGCTCAGCACAGACTTCCTCAACCAAGTTACTCAGATTCCTTTTACGGCTAGCGGAGAGAGACCAGGCTGTGAACCATTTCCTCCTGAAGTAAAAGTCTGAGCCTATGTCAGTGTTAACAACTGCTGTAGTCCAACAGGTGCAGATCAGCTGATCAAGCCATTAGTGCTGAGGTCCCCACATCTACACTGTACACATTTTGAAGGTTTTTCCTTAGGCTAATTCTAGTCTGGTCCACTGGATTGGGCATCCTTACTAGTGATGTGGTTTGAAGCTGGCTGAAGGAAAGTTATCCAGCAAAATCTGGTGTTCTTGACTACAGCCTTCTTGAGGAAGTGCCACATTGAGCAGTAGTATGTCACTGCCCCTGTCACTCATCAATAGCATAAAGCCTCTCACATGAAAAGCTAGATTTATTCTTGCTTGTTTTATTCATGCTTATTTATGAGTAAGACCACCCAACTGGTTGCCCAAGTCCAATCCAAACTATGATTTTAGCTTTAAGACAAACCCATAGGGAGGGAATTGTGGGCTTAATACTGCAGCAGTTACACGAAAAGCACACCATGCCTAAACTGCCCTCATCCTTCGTAGACATCCTTTGCTTGAATGATGGGACAGGGACCTTAACTTTCTTTGACTTTTTGCAACTGTTTTCCTTATGATCCACTTGATATATTGGGCTGGGGAGATGAGCTTGGGCTTGAGGGTCTGCACTGTCCTTGGGATGTGGGACAACTCGCAGTCAGCTCAGAATTTGGTTGTAGTAAGCACAACTTAGGTCCCCATATGAAATTCTGGTATCTGATGTCTGTACTCAAAGAGGTGGCTGCCACCACAAAGATCCTCTCTAGTTCTGACTCCATTTTTCAATGCTAACTGGCTTGGGGTGTGCAAGTCCACTGAGGGCAGTCAGGCACAGGCTCTCTAAAGCTTCAGCAATTCACCCTTCAGCTCATCTTCAGCAGTTCAAGTGAGAGATGTTGATAAGATCATCCAGGCCTTTATTCTTCATTGGTTCCTTAACTGTCTAGGCAGTGTCAACAAGATGCACATTTCAATTTAGTGCCTGTCCCAGGGCACTAGCTGCAAGAGCTACTGCTGGACATGCACAGACAAATCCGAAGATGCCACAGAAGGGATACACAATGCTCATTTTTTCTATATCTCCAGCCTCATCCAGTGTACAAGATCTAAAGAATTGCTGTGCACAGCACCATTACCACAACTTCAACTTTGTTGTGTTTGGAGAGGAAAGAGGCTGCACAGCACAGTCCTTGTACAGAAGCCCAGGAGGACTGCATTAGCATGTACTCTCATGCAAGGGGTAGAATTAGGCACTTACACAGGGCTAAGCAGGTAGTCTCTAAAACAGCTATGTGGAATATTTCACAGCTCAGGGTCTCGGTGAACTTGCTTTCAAGGGCATAACAGCCTTTATGATCGGACTAACACTAGTCATGGACTCCGTAGATCTGAGACCTAACTTCTACTCTCACCAGAAGCCCCTCCCTCCAGCTCCCTCCCCCATCCCACTATCAGATCATGTAAATAAGAGAAGTACTCATGATTTACCTGTTTAAACCATAAGGATTGGTGTTGTCTGTGGTGGGGAATGAACAAAAAAAGTGTCCCTGAAAGCTGATGTACCTTTCAGTGCTCTTGTGCTGGTTCCAGGAAATTACACCTTGGAGCAGCAGCAGATGCCCTCTGGACTCTTCTAAATTTGCAGGACCCAAATCAATGTTTGTCTTCAGACATCCCTGCCAGAAGACGCCTTCAATATTTCCCTAAAAGGAACATATCTGCCATGCCACATGCCTGGTGCAATTGCTGTTCTTCATTGTCAAGATGACCAACTTCATCTTCTTGAACTACATGCAACAGTAATTCTAGTCATCTCATCAAGAGGATGTCATGAGTTTAGCAGACTCGTTCTGCTGCTGGATTACCCTGCTTCTGAAGAGGCTGTTGGCCTTTTGAGAGCACAGCTGGCACCATATAGCATTTTCTGAGAGACTAAGAAGATTGATGTAATCATCAGGACAGAGCAGAATGAAACATAGAATAACAGAAAAGGATTTCAAAAGAGGATTCATTAATGAGGAACATAAAAAGAAAGTAAGGTAGTCAAAGAAGAAAAGGGATATTGAGGTCAAAGGTAGAAGAAAGGTTGGATAGATGAGGGACAGCTGAATCTTAGAGATTTGATGTCTTGTAGTCGATGTTAAAAAACAAAACCATGGATTGTTTTATTTGGCCCTTCATGAAGAGCAAGAAACAACTCAGGATATCACAGGAGCTCTTGACAATTCAAGGCCCTCTTATTGGCTCATGTGCTGGAGGACTTCACAGAATCAAACAGAATCACAGCATCATTTAGGTTGGAAGGGACCTCTTGAGATCATCTAGACCAACCCCGCAGCTCAAGTAGGGTCAGCTAGAACAGGTTGCCCAGGACCATGTCCAGTCAGGTTTTGAATATCTCCAGAGATGGAGGCTCCACAATCTCTCTGTGAACCTGTTCCAGTGTTCGATCACACAGTGAAAGAGTTTTCTTGTGTTCATATTGAATTTCATGGGCTTTAATTTACTCCGGTTGCTTGTCATATGACTGGGCACCACTGAGAAGTCTGGCTCCCTCTTCTTCATTCCTTCCCATCAGATATTTATACACATTGATAACAAGTCTTCTCTTCTGCAGGCTGAACAGTCCCAGTGCTCTCAGTCTCTCCTCATACAAATGATGCTCCAGTCCCTTGATCATATTTGTAGCCCTGTGCTGGAATCACTCCAGTAAGTCCATATCTCTCTTGTACTGGAGAGCCCAGAACTGGACACGGTACTCCAGATGTGTCTCACCAGTGCTGAGCAGAGAGGAAGGATCACCTCCCTTGACCTGCTGACAACACTCTTCCTAATTCAGCCCAGGAAACCATTAGCCACCTTTGCCACAAGGACACATTGTTGGCTCATGTTCAACTTGCTGTCCATCAGTAACCCATGGTCCTTCCCTGCAGAGCTGCTTTCCAGCTGATTGTAGCAGTGTACTAGTGCCTGGGGTTATTCCTCCCCAGACGCAAGACTTTGCATTTCCCTTTGTTGAACTTCATGAGACTCCTCTCAACCCAATTTACCACCCTGCCTAGGTCCCCCTGAATGGCACTTGGTCTACCAGCCACTCCTTCCAGTTTTGTATTATTGCAAATTTGCTGACATGTACTCTGTCCCATCATCCAAGTCATTAATGAAAAGGTTAAACAGTACTGGCCTCAGTATCAGTCCCTGGGGTACCCACTAGTGACTTGCCTCCAAATTTTGTGGCAGTGAAGCCTATTTGAAGCAGATTTTGAGCAGAGCTGTAGTTTCCTCCAAAAGTAGCCTGTGATCCAAATTAATATGCGGCACTTGGGGAGCATCATGGAATGTATTTCAGCAGCATACTATTGTTCCAAACAAATACATTAAGGTAGATGCACCCTAAAATAAATCAGATAAAATTTATCCTAACATTTTCTATTTCCCCCCCCTCCGCCCTGAAGGACGAGGCAGCTCAGATGCTCTAGAGCCAAAATACTATAATAAAAATCCCAGTCTCAGGCCTGATCAACCCATATTTAAGTAATGTATTTGCAGTTTCTCAAGAAGCAATGTGTTTATTCATTATTGGACTACTCAATCATCTCTATAACTAGACAAATTTAGTATAAAATAATATGTTTATTTTATGATATAGTTTTGCAAGCATTTGACAAAAGCGTTCAAAGCCAAAATGCACTATGAAGGCTATAGGCAACAGTAAATATCCTTCCTAGCTGTTCTGATTCCTCAGGTAACACCTATTGACTTAGACTGCATCACTAGCCCTCATGCTGGTATGTCTTGGGAGTGTTTAGGGAAGCACATCTTCTCAAATTTTTTTTTAAGGGATCACCCAGCACAGCCATGGGGACTTGTGTGTTCTCTAGCCAGGATGCAGTCTTCGTTATTTGATCCTTATAAGTTTTTGCTTCTCTCTTCTTGCGATTAAGCATAAGGATATTGAATGTATACTCATTTCTTTCTCCTAGTCTTCATAAGATTGCTTAATTAATATTTATAGTTATATTGTGATTAGACTACATCATTTAGACTTGAAGTGGCTATTTCTCCTTATGAGATCACTGTGATGTATAAATCTTATAAATTATATAAGAAATATTAATTGTTCAGGAACCTTTCAGGATTTATAATGGCAAGTCTGAAATAATTCTGGCAAATGTCATATATAAACAAAAAGACCTATTCAAGAATAAAATAACCAAGAATGTACAACTCCAAAACAGTGAAATCCTATTTTAATAGTTTTAAGGGAACCACAAAAACCATGTTGCCATTACCATCTAGATGAATTATTTTCTCTCCAGCCTAGTAGTGACAGCTTCACTGTAATTCTTAAAAGTTTCTTATGCTTCCACTATTCCTCAGGTTCCTCAACCTCAACTTTCCCTTGCACAACTCCCTAATTTTTCAGCATACTCCAGAGAATATCTACAAGAAAGAATTTATGATGTGAAATTTTGGAGGCAACAGTGTAAGGGGAGCACAGCAGATCTCATTAACTCTAGTCTGCATGGACATCCGATCCAGCGATGGCTGCACAGCTGCATGATCTCCCCTGCCCGTTCCCTGCTTAGGTTGGGTGTACCTCTGTGCAGTGCAGCATGAACAGTGCAAAATCCTGAAACACGCTGAAAACCAGTTACATGGGGGAACATAAGATCATCAGACTTCCACAGGAAATATAATTGAGACAATAATACTTGCTTTGTTAATTTTCATATTTAATTACAAATGCAATTTCTATTTCATGTGAAATGGTCTCAAAACTGATGTTTTACTAGAGTGACTCCTGTACTGCAGAAAAATTTGGGGCCTTAAGAACTTGTTTTGGAATACACGGGGTAACAGGGTCCTGTGTACATACTGCAGGCATTATTGCTGTGACTGCTAGATGTTATGTGGTTACTTTTGTAGTAGGGATGGGATTGAGACCTCCAACTCATTTCACAGTACAGTACTGAATAGTCATCAGCTGAAGCAAATTTCAGTCAGTAGCAACCTGAAATGCAGTTGAACTCAATGACCTAGAGGTGAAAGGCTCTGTATCTCATTACTACTTCCCTAAACCTTCCAGTCTCAGAGTATTTTCTTCAGTCTTTTGAACAAAAGAAATGTCTATTGTACAGACATAACTGCTGCTGGGTATCATCTTAGTCATTTAACTTTAGATTGTTGAGTTTCATTATTGTTTATTCCTTTGTCTCAAGCTGAATCATTTTCTATGAATCAGAAAAAGCACTATCATTATGATATCATTTATGAAGGCTACATAATTGTAGCTTTTCTCACTAAATCATTGAAATAGTACATTTTTTTCTCACTAAATATTAATTCATTTTCAGATGTGGCTATTACATTATTCTGTTTATTTCTCAAGGAAATAGTTTTTAAGTAGAGATTATCTGTATTTTTCTACTAGTATCTGAAATGTTCATTAGTTTTAACCATAAAATAAAATTTCTGAGGGACACTTTGCAAAAGTATTTTTGCTATTCAGACAATTTTTCAAATAAATGTCTGGTTTTAAAAATATGAGGGAAGAGATTTATTTTTCATTTTCTATACTTGCCCTGAACAAAAAACAAAGTTTGCTATAAAAGTTAGATTTTCTGTCCATCTTATCTAACCCGTCAGTAGCCATCAGTTAGAAATGATTTAAACACAAATAAACTAAAGCATCAAAGACATGAGAAGATTGCTTCCCTCCAAATAATAAGTTTACATCCTGGAAAATGAAAGACAATATTCCAAATCATTACTACTTCTGAACCAAAATATTTTGCCTAACCTTTGCCTTAAGATTTCAGGTATATTATTTGAGGTGAACAGTGAGCCAAAGAGATTATTTAGTGAGTAAAAATCCTACTTGGAAAAACATTTAGGGTAAGTGCTTGTGTCCATCCCTCTTCAGAAAAAAAAAAGAGATGTGCCTGGCTTTTTGTGTGTGCTTAACTTCCACAAGATTCACAAACCACTAAACCAGAAACATGCTGTTTAAAAGATTATAAACAGCGGGAGGTCACATAGAATGAGATGTCTGACAGCTGGAGAGGCCTCCTACCAATGAATGTTGGCACTATAGACTCCTTTGAGCCAGGGACAATTCAAATGCAATTGGTATATTTCACCTGCATTTCCCTTCTTTTCTTTTTAAAAATTAAGGAAAAAACCCAACCAGTTACGTTTCAGAAATAGACGGACATACTTATTTGTATATATGTTCAACTGAAATTATCCTAAAATCTCTGTACATGCATTTGTTAGAGAATTATGTAAGTAAAACCCTCTCTTAAAAGTGGAACAAACAGGAAAGGAAAAATAATTTATAACTTTTTTTAAATTTCCTTTGCTTTCTGTATGGATTTTTTATTATGATAACATCATCATGCCTCTCAAAAGGATTTCATTGACTTGAAACCTTCATATCTGTATAAAAACACGTAGATATAAGTTTTAATAGATATTCAAAATGACTACGTATATAGGATGCAAATGAAAATTCCCTGTCTTTCCCAACAATTTTTAAAAGTTTTTGAATACAACTATACTGGTTTCCCGGTACCTTCTACTTCTTGCCTCTATAATCAGCGAGACCTTCATTCAGAAGATCATTTTATGTACAATAAGAGGTAAAAAATAGTATTTTCATTTTTCTCTGAAGTGATGTAAGAACATATAATATATACTATCTGCAGAGAGTTAGATGATGTTGTGAAAGAGTTTTAGTCCTTCTAAACCACAGGAATGCAATACAGAATTCCTCATGAAATACCTGTAATGCTGAACAACAGCTCTACTGAAATAACTGTACCTTTGTTTGCAATTCTAGCAGAGATGTCAGATATTTAATGTGCCTTGACAATAAACTGCCCTCTCATCCATTAAAGTGGGCCCTTGTGAACAGAGCTGGGATTTGAGGGTAGAACAGCATAGGGAAACTTGTACAGCCATCATCTGCACTGTAGCTACTTTGTTGGTTGGTAGAAAACATCAGTTTCAACCAAAGCTGTTAATCTGGGCTCTTACTCAAACATTACATTCACTTTCTTTTTTCTTAAGCTACTTACATTAGCCCTTAGGTTTATAAAAGGGCTCAACTGGTTTTGAAGTTGCAATAAAAATAGCAGGCACCACAAGACGGAAAACGAAAAAGGAAAATATATCCCACCCAAAAGAAAAAATTCTTATAACAGGCAATCAATGAAATAAACATTATAGGAATTTCAACTCAAAGGGGTTTAATTTGCCATAAGTTTTAAACATCAAGGCTTGTTAGTGGTATGGGTTGTGGGGAAAAGAGCGAAGGGCTACCATCCATAACATATTTGAAGAATAAAAGTAGTTTCAGATCCCCAGGCATGGGAAGATCTGATATTGTATTTTTTTTTCCCCTACTCCATTAACTTTATTTATTTATTTGATATTAAAGTACCACATGTATACAAAATTGAAACAGAATGCAAAATGTCTATTATAGCCGGCCCAATTTCTACAGGATTTAGTTCTTTGTAGGTGAATTTGTCTCCCCGCATTCAGACTGTCCTCATTTGATGGCCCCATGTTTTCATATTCCCTTACTCTTTTATTCTGCAAGGAAAACAGACAAGCTTTCCAATCTTTTTCAATTCTTTGAGAATCTGCTTTGCCTTGATTTATACCAGACAACCCCTAAGTCCCATGTTGTAGCTAGTATCATCCAGGTCAAGGAGTACTTGACTGGACTCTAGCTGGAGCTCAGAAAAATAGTAATTATTTGTCTGAAGGGTCACTATAGACTGTAGAGAAATGTATGAAAAGCTTGAATAAATCTTCTGCTTGTAATGAAGTAGTACTACTTTTGTTAGGACTGATTTGTCAAAGAGTGGGTTTTAGTTGGGTTTTTTTTTTGAGAATATATTATCTGAATTCAGAAGAAAATTCAGGATTGTTGAAAGTATTTTAAATATAAATATAAACATAGGAACATTTGCAGGGAGTATTGGGAAGTAAATGGATTAAGTCTGTGGCAATGTTGGGGGTAGAGGTAATAACAGGGATCTCATAAAAGGGGACAGAGTTTAAGCTTAAAGGGAAGATTTGAGCATGCAGGTAAGAAATAAGAGAAAAGTAATAAGAGGACAGGAAGAGAAAGTAAGCAAAAGGAAACAGCTGTGGATTCTGTGGGTGGTAGCACTTTCTAGCTCTAACTCCTTTTTCATGAGCATGCTCTGCGGGGAGCAGGGGAGGGAGGGTGCACTATCCCTTTAGACATTCCTGGTCTCACCTGATGTGAGCCAAGCCCTCTTGCTCTTCTCCTGAGTAATTTGAAGACTTCTTCTGAGCAGGTATGAACATATAGGTTTGCTCTTGTCTGTAGTATATTAAGAAAGTTTCTTGGTCTTTTGAATGTATCCTTCTACTCATACGCTGAGATGCCAGTAGCCTCTGAACACTGTTTGAACAGATCTTTGTGACATCCCAACACAGAAATCAGCATTTAGGGAATCAATGCTCCTATAGATCTGTAGTATATTAAGAAAGTTTCTTGGTCTTTTGAATGTATCCTTCTACTCATACGCTGAGATGCCAGTAGCCTCTGAACACTGTTTGAACAGATCTTTGTGACATCCCAACACAGAAATCAGCATTTAGGGAATCAATGCTCCTATAGATATAGATATAGGAGCTAAATATATATATATTTTATATATATATATATATTTAGTCCACTGACTATTATCCACTGCTGCTGTTTCACGTGGGCACCAGTGGCACAGCCCGGAGCAGTCTGAGACTCTCAAGAAGGACTACAGAGCCCTGGGAGTGATGGTAAGGGACTCAGTTTTTCCATCAATCCTGCTGGTCAAAGGGAAGGGGTTTGAAAGAGCCAGTCGAATCTGGCGAGTCAA
>NW_008794595.1:201286-266144 GCF_000699145.1 Aptenodytes forsteri | reverse complement strand
GGCCAGCAGGTTGAGGGAGGTGATTCTGCCCCTCTGCTCTGGTGAGAACCCACCTGGAGTACTGCGTCCAGCTCTGGAGCCCTCAGCATAAGAAAGACATGAACCTGTTGGAGTGGGTCCAGAAGAGGGCCATGAAAATGATCAGGGGGATGGAACACCTCTCCTATGAAGAAAAGCTGAGAGAGTTGGGGTTGTTCAGCCTGGAGAAGAGAAGGCTTTGGGGGGACCTTATCGCAGCCTATCAGTACTTCAAGGGGGCTTATAAAAAAGATGGGGGCAAACTTTTTAGCAGGGCCTGTTGCGACAGGACAAGGGGGAATGGCTTTAAACTAAAGGGGGGTAGATTTAGACTAGATAGAAGGAAGAAATTTTTTACGCTGAGGGTGATGAAACTTCCAACCCAATCTATTCTATGATTCTATGATTCTATATGTAGGCAGAACATGCAACTGGTGTAGAAACTGAGGTGTAGTTAAAGGACAGAAACATATAATAGGTTTCACAGGTTCTCCTACGCTGTCATTAGGCTGATAAATAGCAAAATCTGATGAAAGAATAGGAATAACTACTCTTTCAGAGCTTTGATTTTATCTGTATTCTTCTTGTGTTAATTGTTGGAGAGAGATATAACTCCCTTAAAATGTCTTTCTTTTTAAAGACCTACATTTCATATGATGTACTCATCTATTTATTTGAATTTTCATGGAATTTGGGGTGCATGAAGTGAACACAGAAAATTGATAAGACATTTTGAAAATCACCTGACCCAAAGGTTCCTGAGACACCGCTCTTAGCTTCCTTCTAGCATCTCTTAAGGTTGTTGATTCCATTTTGTTTGGTTTTGAACTTTTCTATGTGCATACTCTTTTGGAATCAAACTAAAACTATTTCAAGTGTTCAGCATTTAAAAGCCATTCCTCATCATAGAGATAACCTTTTGTCCAAGATGCAAACTCATGTCATTTGAGATGTCTTATTTCTGTGATTTAGCAGACCTTTTTCTTTAGTAACCTTTCTATATATGTTACCTTTACCACGTGAGTAGCTTTTGCAAAATGATTAGCAACACAAAAAATAGGTACTACTGTATTTTGGTTTTGCAACGCCCAGTAAATATATTCTTTGCAGTATTTTGGTATGTCCTGTGCTGCTTTTTGTATATTTGCCTATCGTGCCCACCTGAAGATGGTATTTAAGTAACAACCGGTTCCAGACTGGCTCAGAAAGCCCATGCTGGGTCAGGTTTATCCTGAAGGACTGAAGCCCATGGGGAAAGCCCACACTGGAGCAGGAAAAAAGTGCAAGGAGGAAGGAGTGATGGAAGAAAATTACATATTGACCACAACTCCCCATTTCTTATCCCCCTGAGCCACTCAGGGGGTGAGAGTAGACAAGTCTGGAGTGAAGGAATGAAGTTGAGCCTGGGAGAGGGGGGAGGAAAGGTGTTGTTTTAATGTTTGTCTTTTTTTCTCACTACTCAAATCCTTTTTAATTAGCAATAAATTAAATTAATTTTCCCCAAATTGAGTCTGTTTTGTCAATGACAATAATTTGTAAGTGACCTCTCTGTCTTTACCTTGACCTACGAGCTTTCTTATTCTATTTTCCCCCCTGTCCTGCTGAGGGGTATATGTGAGTAAGAGGCTGGGTGGGAGTCTGGCTCTTAGCCAAGGTTAAGCCACCACAACCATGCAAGTTACTTGCAAGTCTGTCTATTGCCAGTGACGAATATGCCACTTAACTCCCAAACTGCCAACACTGCCTTAGAGTGGGACATTCCTTGTTCCTGCTGGATCTCTAAGGCCCTTGGAAATATCACACAACTAAATCAGGTGGCTTAGGGGACAGCAAATAGTGACACTGAAATTCCAGGGTCTATAAAGACGTTTAGTTCCAAACCAGAGGCTATCATTAGATGCTGAATTACTTCTGAGTACTTGAGCTTCTGTGTGTAATAGTTGAAAGAGATGATGGAATAGAGTAATGCAAAGGTAACTAATGTAGCTCTGTAGACACATTTTTAAAAGATTAAGATAAGATAACCGTCCTTAGCATACTTGATAACATGCTTGACTAAATCAAGACAATTCCTATCAAATAGTTCTTATCAATATATTGGCTGGTCAGCTTGTCCTGGTAGAATTTATTTTAGTTGTTTCTCAGATAGAATGAAGATTATTTCTTTCCAGTGTAGCTGTATTACAGGCAAACATATGAAATAGAGGCAGGAGGGAAGTACAGTGATCTCAAGAAAAAAATTTGGGCCTCAACAGGAAGAAAGTGCTTGCAGAGATTTCAGGTGAAAGGAGTAGGATTTTATTGTAAACAAATAATTGTTGCCTAAAGGGAAATCACGAACATTATGACTGACATGTCAATATTCCCTAGACATTAACAAAGAGTTATTTTAGGTGAAGGACTAGCAAAAAAGATGAGCCCTCCTGAAACTATCCCAGGCATGTGTCTATATCATTCATAGAATGAATACATTCCAGAAAATGATAGATGTTACTGAGACATTAACAGAACTTGTGGTATGAACACACACATTCATTTAAACATAAAGGTACAGAAAGCCATAAAACTGCTTTAACGCTCAAATTTTACCCAAGTATATCAGTAAAGGAGTCTGAAAGATGCATTAGAGGCTCTAACACAACCATTCGTTTTTGGAACAGGCTATTAGCTCTTCAATGGGAAAAAATTCTTGATTAGTAATGAAGGAATAAGGAGAGATCAAAGAGATAACTAAAACTAAATTTCTTTGTAGAATGTGTGAACATTCTGCTTCAAGCCAAGCAGGACCATACTGAAGAAGTGGATCATCTCACAAGTCATCTTATTTCACATACACAAGGTAATCCTGAGTACAATGTATTCCCAACTGCTGCTGAAGTTACAAGTATCCTTGCATTCTGCTCCAGGTTCAGCATGATATATCTTGCTACAAACATATTTCGTATGACAATGACTTTTTTATACAAATACACCGACATCCTAACAGCAGATTATTTGCATATCTGTTAATTAAGCTTCCCCCAACTCCACTTTCTAATCGTCTTCAAAATTATGTGATACGAGAAGACTAACAAGATACAATTTAGAAAGGATCTCTTTTTCTCAATTTTGAGCAGAGAGATGAAACTTTCAATGTGAACAAAAGCACAAGCCACCTATCAAGACAAAAAAATTATTTGCCAGGGTATTTATATCTGAAACAACAGTCATCCAAAGACTGCTTTGTCAGCTCAGCAGACATTTCAGTCCATTCATGGATTATGAAGGATCATGGTCCTATTCTCAGTCAACTCCTTTCTTTGAAAACCCATCACGTGAGCCTAGAGCTCTTTGTTGCATTCCTCACTGCTTATGTAGGCACATGCACTAGGCTGCACACACAAGCAGAAATTTTTTCTCTCCAGAACTCTCTCCTCAATAGCTCTCCATTTATTCACTAAATCTTCTGCCTTCATTTGCTAAAGTACTCAGTTATATGACCGGCCATCAGTCTCAGCAACATAACTGACACAGTATTTCTATCACTGTCTCTGTTTTATGCATATATAAGTTAAAGTTAATTTAACTTCTTAATATTAAAGTCCCCTTTGTCTAGTGTACACACTTGCTTTGGTCTAAGGTCAGACCTACAGCATAAAGTTAGGAATATGGAAGAGACTAATGTATTTTTGGCTATTAAGAAAGACACACAATAATTCTAAGTAATAATTACATTTGGATAAAGATGTTTTCCTGTTTTTACACTTGTCATCATAAACAAATCAGCCTTTGTACTGTAAAAGTAATCCCATGCTTGTAGCAAGTGCTTGTGACCCCATAGCTGTCAGCCAGAATTTATGTTAAAATCACTTAAGAGCTTCTCTAACTTACTCACTTTTAAGAGTTCACATCCTGAAATTCTACCCCTTTTAAGGATTTTCAGTATGTTTGCCTACCAATCTCTTGCCTTTGATCCTGTAGATAGCTATTAACAGTTTGATTCTCAGATGCATTGACATTTTTCATTTCTCAGTGGTGTTGGTAGGAGCTGAAGATACTCTACACTTCTGAATAGTAAGTTAAAGGAACCTCATAAATGCTGACATTATGTATGAAGTGCTCATATTATTTTGTGAATTATTTAGTCAAAACTTTAGCTGCTCAGCACTCAGACCACATCATCAGGTTTGAACTGTTCCTGTCTATCAATAAAGTTTAAGCTATATTTTCAATTTCTTCTTCTTGATGCAGTCCTCTCAGTGGTCTACAGCTCCTACAACAGAAATTAATTTCCAAGCTGATTACCTGAAGACAGTATATTTCATTTAGCTGACTTTCTTCCATTTCCTTCCGTAAGTTCGCATTGTCCTGCTTAGTTGTGTGTGTTTCAGTCAAACAGTCAAAGCTACAGTGGTGTTCTGGTACTATAATACATAACTGATACTTATTTTCCTCTGTCAGCTGAGAAAAGAAAAATATTATTGTAAGAGTTATTATTCCTTTCGAAGAACAGAAAAAAAAAAATTAGGATGCTTAGGATTAGGATGATTAGGTTGGTTTTGCCATAAAAGGTAAAAAATGTCTCAAAGCTAAGTTTTCATTACATTGTTCACAGAATATCCATAGTATTCAGATGACAACTCTATAACCTTTGGCCTTACTTTTTATTGTTATGATATACTGTATCGTTATTTATTGGCATTATTTCATTGAATTTTAGGATACCATTATGCTGCTTTGTTGGCTGTTTCATTGCGTCAAGTAGCATAAGCCACATTGCTTTCGGTGGATTTTTGCAGTTTAATTAGTATGCTGCTGTGCTGTTTTTAGTGGCATGCTGCTATGGTACCTTTAATTGAAATCTTTCTCTTATGACTATAATAATTATATCACCCTGATGCCTTTAATCTGGCACCATTATATAGCATGTGGCTGTGCCGCATTAACTTCTTGATATTAATCATTTGGATTGGCACCAAGGGATAACCCAGAAGTAAGAAACACACTGGCTCCCCAGTTGGAGTATTTTCTCATTTCTAAGTTCCTCTGTAAGGCCATGAATGCATGCCTGTGGCATACTCAAAGATATCAGGGTAAGCACCCTTATGTTACAGCTATGCCTTTAAAAATCCTGGAATCCATGTATCTTCTCGGTCTTTTCCCAAACTTTGTGTATCCCATGACAAATATTTTTTATTAATTCTAAGAAACTTCACTTTTTCTCCTCATTTTTGTTTCAGTCTTATGAGCTAGCAAATGGATGCAAATTGCTCTGGATCAGTCCTTTTGGATATTTCACAAAATACCAAATACTTTGTACAAAAGTTGACAGATCCTTGTCATGTTTTTCTTAGATATTCTTCTACTTATTTTAATGTACTATCTTAGTGCTATATAGGATATTCCAAAAACAAACAAAAAAAAATCATGTTTTTTGTGGACCCAGTAGCTGGAGACAGGAATTAATGCCATTTGATACAGTAAAAGTACATGCACTGTTTCAGATTAATGCAGTGTACCGTTGAGGAGGTCCATCCTACTTTTGAATACTGATGATTCTCTTTATAACTCTATCTTTCCTGATCTATTTAGTGCTGAGGATTGCAAAGGATAGTGTCTGCGGGAGATTTTGGAATGAATAAAATCCAGCCAGTTAAAGTACATCTTGATAAAGCCGAAGGTGGTGCTGCTATATTGGAGGATGCAACAGGAAGATACAGCAGTGCTGATATCTTTTCCTTTGACTAAGGGATGTCTTCTCATTTTTTGCTACAAGTTGCAAAAGCTTGCAGTGTCTCAAATCTCCAGCTTAACCTGAATGCTCACACTGTTACAGTTCAGGAATGCTTCCTCCTGGCAAACACACAGTAACTCTCTGTTTCAGATGTGAAGTTCCTTGTCATAGCATCCATGTCTTTCTTATCTGCAGGATGGATTGCTTCAACATGCTTATATTCATAATGGATATCTAAATTGGGATATTATGTGGTGATCTGCTAAGTGGCACTGATTTGTTATAACAACTGTTTGTAGTTGCACTACAAAACTAGTTCTACTAGTTTTCTATTGGTTTCTATATAGATTTTGGGGCATTCAAAGTGCCTGAACTAAAGCTCTAAACCACCTCTGTTTACACGTGAGACATCTGTTCACTATGAAATAAGTTCTGATCTTGTGTGGTGTTACATATCCTTGGAACGATTCCTCAGTTGTCTGAACCAAGATTTGAAATAGTACAAATTGATCCACATCTTACACAGCAATCCCATCTCTTTGAGCAGAGGCTTGAGTAGCAGGACTTCTCTGTGGAAGTAAGCAGTTGTGATTTTAAGATACATTTTGTTTAATGACTTTCCAGTCTGTACCAGCCATGCAGTAAGTCATTGAGTAAGTTTTTGAAGAGTGGAAGAAATCAGAACTGTTGAGTTTTGTTGATTATATGGTTATACCTCATAACTCCTATATGCTTTTTCTTTAAAATAATATGGAAGGCATCAAGTTGCTTTGGATGGAAGTCTTCTGCAGCCAGGTTGCTTTTAAAGCAAATGTAATAAATGCATGACCCTCCCCTTACCATACATTTTTGATCAGCTAGGTGTTAAAGGTGTATGAAATTCACACATTGGGATCTATAATGTCCATGCTAGTCAGTAAAGACCTGTAAACTGGGTGGCAGATCCATGGTTGTTTGCGAAGTAAAGTGTCATGAGAAAAATAACCCATTTTTCTTTCCTTGTATTGAGTTCTGAAATGGTTTATGTTAGGTTATGTGATAGAAACTCACCTGCACACCTGCAAAGGAGCACTGAGAGACCATGGCAGGTTGGGGGAACCCAAATAATACTCTGCTGGGCTATCAGGCCATCAAAAGCCTGTCTCCACAAGCCCAGAGGAGCACAGGGGTACACAGGCAAGCAGGGGATTCCCAATAACCAGGTCAGAGAAACAAAGCCTCTGCCTGACCCCTCCAAGGTCTGTCCCAGAGTACCTTCAGCACTATGAGCCAGGGGGACACCCAGCACCAACAGTCAACCAAAAGGCTCTTTGGGCCACCTCACAGATCAAGGGGGTTACTACCTAGGGGTATGGTACATATTATGGGATGCATAATGAGACGAGCATTTTAGGATTGTGGAAGCCTTATAGGGTGCTTAGGCGAATAACCAAGGACAAGGAAAGGGAGAGATCACGGTAGTTTGGGGAGGAACAAGCAGGAAAATAGGGGGATAATGGGATAAACGGGGCCAGTCCTGTATGAAACAGTTGCCTGGTCAATACACTTGCCTGGCTGTACCCTGTCCTTCATCATTGCAGTCTGTCCTGTCTTCTCATTGAACTCCATTTCTATTTTCCTGGGTGAGGGGCTGTCTATCCTCTGTGTATTTGTGAGTGTATGGGGTGCAAGTGCAAGGAACTGGAGACATGGGTCATAGGGGTCCATGTGTTTACGGTTCCAGCAACTGGAGCAGGTGAGGTTTCATATATCAGTGTGTGATCAGTAGTGAAACCAGAACTGGTGAGCAGGATAAGTGCCCTGGGAGCCATGTCTGTCTCTGAAGGTAAAGCACCTGGAGAAGTTAACTCTCAGGTGGACCAGGGCAACTGCCGAAGAAACCATAGGCCCTGGGAGTCAAATTAAAGACCTGGTTACGTGTGTGTGTGTGAGTGTGTACACGTGCATGAGGCAACTGGAGTGCAGGGGATCAGGGTCCAGTGACTGCATAGCACTGGTCTAAGGACAGTTACTGGTGAGATTCATGGTGTGCGTGTGTGTAGTGCAAGGGGTCTGAGTACCAGGAGCTGGCATGGGGCTCCAGCTTTGGAGGCTTGTATGGCCTGGTGCCACCAACTGGAGAGAAGGGTCCAGGGCAGCTACTGGGCAGACCACATGCCTAAGCACAGCTGCTGTGGGATCCAAGTTGTACTTCTGTATATGCATTTCCCACTAAGAGACCTTCATCCTGATCAGCCAGAAAAGGGAACAGGATGATTCCTGTTGGTGCTGTTTGTTTTTCTGTGAGCGCTGAGTGTTTGTTTTGATCCGTATGGCCAGCTGTATGTATATGTGTATTGTGTATGTGTACATGTGTATAAAGCATGCACATGTATGCCTTCTGGGAACACACACGCAGCCCCACTAGGGACACAGACCTGTAGCAGCCTCAACTTTATCAGATTCAGCAACCCCAAAGAGTTGCCATTCTGCCTTCTGTCCCCAAATATATGACTAATTGAGCCTAATCAAGCAGTGATTGTTTGCCCCTTGCAAGAATTAGTTGGCATGATTCATTGTCTTCTGCCAAAGGGAGAGATTATTGATAACAACCAAGAAAGCAGGCAAAGGCTAAAATTTCTTCCATCCTTCCCGTTGCAGACTTCCTCTTTATGATATGCAAAATAGGGACTAGACTTTGTATGTATTCCAATACCAGTTTCTAACAGTTGCTCATCCCTTGAGTTACAGACATTGTATAACCAGAGTTCTAAAGATATCTTTTGAAATTTCTATTAGTAGGAAAGCTGACTTGAGAGAAAAATATGTTTTAGAATATGGCTTCATTATGCCAGCTAAATGCAATCAACATAAAAAATTTTTACAATTTTATAGAAACTCTGTGTTTTAGGTTAACACATTCTTTCAGCAGTACTGCTCATTTTCACATATTTTGCAAACAAACATTCAGTTAAGATTTTCTGTTGTCTTAGAGCTATTGTTAAAAGAGGTTAAGAAACAGCAAAACTGAATTCAGGTAAATGTGAATCTGAACCCTACACATCAAATCAATGGATGTAAGGGTGTGTCCAATTTATGCTTTTTTGTCTCTTTCCTCATTTCCTTCCCCCCCTTCAGCACTTTTCTCTAAATTTAGCAGCAACAATGTGGTTAATTTTATTTGTTCTAGAGTTAATGATGTAGCTTAGATGTAGGTCTGTGTTTTTATAGGTTTTCTAATTATTTTTTCTGATTATTTTTTAATTGCTTTCATGTGCTTTGGCTAGGGATCTGTTATTAAGACAGCCTGGCTGTTTTAGTGTTAAGGTAGATCTGGTCAATGTTACTGGTAGTGCAAACATTTTATCCTTACAATAGAATCTACTTACAGGGAACTCAGATACAGTGAAAAATCGATTATTGTACATTTGAGTTCAAGAAAAGCTACAATGACTTCATTTATTTTAAGGAAGAAAGAGAGAAGGCCTATTTCTAGCACCGCAGAATAACTCACATTGACACATTCTTTTTTCCACGTAAAGGTGATCACCTTGTCCTTTAGTTTAAATGACATCAGGTGAGGCTGAGGAAATCTTCAACACCTGAAAGCTCACTGTCAGCATTTACTAAAAGGAGGGCTTAGTTTCACTGTGTAATAGATTTTGAGCCAAACTTCATAAAAGGATCAAAGGTAGCTTTAATGCAGCACATTTTAATATATTTTACAAGAAGTAACTATACACACACACATACACACACAATAAATTGCTTCTATTTCAGTGGAAAAATGTGCAGTTATATTCATATGTTTGTATGGGTGTACTTATGGCTATGTGAAAAAGTAAATTCATATAAACACACAATTTCGTAATGTGGGTTTACTTATAAACATTTTCTATTTCACTGTTTGTGCGTGTGTGTGTACATCTGTACACATATGTATACATAATGTGTTCTGTGTATTTGATCTACAGATGATGGTAAGACAACGTTTCATACATTTGCCTAAGTGCTAAAAAGAGGAAATGATTTACAATTGCACTCCAAGCTGCTGCCGGAAAAACCTTTCTACATAACATATTTCAATCTGTTGTATGCATGTGCCTGCTTACACATCTCAAATACACCATATCACTACCACAACACCACTGCTTTTTGAAACTATGATTCCTTCTTCAGAACATATTCCTGACTGAAATATTCATTTTTATGTATTGCTATCAGATGCATTCCAGAAAGCTGGGGAGTAACTACAAAAGCCTGAAATCTGAATGCTACTTGTGCAGATTTCTTTAAATATAATCTATTGACCAGCTAGAAAAAATATATAGCTGTGATCAGGGATAAATTTTGTTGTCTGCTGGTTGTTTTCAAGATAACTATATGCTTAAAAAATGAGCATACTAACAGTTTGTATCTTTGTCTGCTTGTGATCTACAGAATTTGGAATCAGCTACAGAAAATGTCATCAATAGTTCTGATTATCAGTATTACAACTAATCTAAATTTACAACAGGTAAATTTCTACTTTGATGTCCTATTTAGTTTGAAAAGGCTGTTCAATCTCTTTCAGAACAATTGCAGTAGAAATCCAATTGTTCTTCCAACTGCCTGTTGTCGTAAAATTCCAGCTACCTAAGCTAAACAAATGCAGCTGAGAGCTGTTGGATGTGTTTACCCAGAGCTTTTCAAAGATCAAAGAGGGAAAAAAAAGCCCACATCTGTATATTGAATCAAACTTTTTACTTTACTTGAAAATAAAATTTTTAAAAAGCATTATTCCTTCCTCATGAAGTTTTCTCCAGAGAGCCCCACTTTCGAACTGTGCATGTACAATTTAAGGCTCTTAGCCTTAGGAGGGGCCACCTCCCACTCTAGATGAAGAGC
The DNA here is from genome assembly GCF_000699145.1 of Aptenodytes forsteri. Taxonomy (NCBI): domain Eukaryota; kingdom Metazoa; phylum Chordata; class Aves; order Sphenisciformes; family Spheniscidae; genus Aptenodytes; species Aptenodytes forsteri. Next base: position 255,547 of record NW_008794595.1, on the reverse strand, counting down.
TCGACACTGGGTCTTACATTAAATAGAGGCATGTACCTCCTCTTCCTTTGGGCCCTGTTTTTTGTCCTGTCAACAGGCGTTGGAATCTTTGGTCTCCATTCAGATGCACTTTTCTTAAAATGTTACCACCTGTAGGCTACTGTTACATTATTTCTTTGAAAATTCTGAAAACATGCGGGTAGTTTTGTTCAATTTAGCTTTACTGGGGGTGTGTGGTTTTACAGCCAAGGAAGAAAGTGTTATTTTTTCCCCCTTGAGATGCTATTATGGCCACGGGCATCCTGATGTCTGATTTTAAAAGGTGCACTTCACAAGAGCACAAAATGCCCCTGCCAGAATAACATGTTTTATGCTTAGTGTGCCATGAGGAAAATGGTGACCTTAAGGGGGTATTCTGTTTGTGCATATATTTCCCCCTGATGTCTACAGGAGAGGGTAAGGTGTCTCAAAGTCCTGCTCTGGGAACAACTTTTCTCTCCTCAGTATTTTGGGCAGAGGCAGAGGCAGAGAGGGTTCTGGTTCCTCAGCTACACAATCTTTTACAGAATAGGAGCAGCTGAATGCAGACACAAAATTGCAATGCCTCTTACATTTAGGATATACTATAATAAAGTATTTAGTGCCTAAGCAACTGATGTATGCTTGGCTTTTGTCAACACCTTTTTAAAAGCAAAGACTGTAAGCAATATAGGTTATCTGTGAGCTTGCAATGTATTGATTTGAAAATTTAGGGCTAACGAAATCATTTACTGTAACTTTTTTGTTGTAGGCTATTTCTGAGTATAAAAGAAATAATATGTAAACAGATTCTTGTTATGTGTCTTGGTTAGCAAATGAAAGTCTGGGGAGAAGATCAGTGCAAAATCAACTCCTCATTGGTCTTACTGCAAAAAATGGTAAGTATTAACTTTATTTTTTAAGATGCAAAAATTATTTTTTGAATATGTGTCATATTCAATATTAGTTTAGTAGTATAACATTTGTTTTTTCTGTAAAAATAACATTTATTTCTTAGGTACAATTATTTCTTGATCACAGGGGGAATCTTTGCTCACTTTTAGTCTATTTACATGTATCAGTGAAAATCATCTTACAAGAATGAGTACCACAAATGTAAGCAAATATGAATATCAGAATTCAGGAAATTTTACAGATCTTAATCTGGTTCTGCTCTTTTATTTTAAGTGGCTGTTTTTTGACAATGCCTTTTGTATACACATTGTCTAGAACCATGTTTATGGCTATAATTTAGCCTTCTAATAGCTAAATTGCAATAAAAATCCAACAGATAGTTCCTTTGTCATATGAAAAAATAATGTGAAATTCATTATATCTAATTTTGGCAAAGTAAATTGTCTTTTGGGATAAACCCAAAAAATCACTTGTTGGATGATATTTGACTGGACTAATCTGTGGAATGGTCAAGCCATCAAGCACATATAGTGGGTGGGGTACACTTTTTTAAACCGATGCCAGAGTTTATTCCTCCTTGCAGTCTCTCTGTGTCTCAAAGCACACTGGCCTGCATGGAACACGATGGGACAGATGACCCTTATTCACCCTTACTGTCTTTCCTGGCATTCAGCAGCCATCTTGCCAATATTGCTGCCCTCTTCATTCTCAATCCATGTGCAAATGTATTGGCAGCATGTTTCTAGGATGCTATGTTTCAGACAGAAAATCCAGCTTAAGGATCAGAAAGGATTTTCTCCTCTGTTGCAATCACAGTGATGTCCAGAATTAAGGAGTATTTTACCTTTCCTGAAGAACTCCACTGTTTAAAAAAAGTTACACCAAACAATAGTAACTTAATGTGAGGAAATGTTTTGGAAATGTTTTGCTCAAGACAGAAAAATGATAGAAAAAGCAGTTTCTGAGTATAAATATGAAAGATAGCATGGATATAGAAAGATCTGAGCTCTTCTGCCAGTGCTGTGAAGTGGCGGAGTACTAAATTTAAAGCCATTAGGTAAAACAATTCCTTCAAGACTGTGTTGGTTTAGACACAACACTGAACTAGCTATGTGGCTTTTAAGTTTTAGCAGATTTCCACTGAAACAGTTAGAAATATCAGAAGAGGAGTTTAGGCAGGTCTGCACCCATCCATGCCCTTTAAGGCCCTGAGCAAGGCTGAAGAACCTACGAGTTTGGTGGATTAAAGTATTCCATGTACCTTACAGAACTCCTGCTGGGATCTTGCACAAAATGTTCATCTGGCTTAGCACTACTGAGTCTCAGTATTATGGCATAGGAAGAAAAAATATACTTTTTGCTTGTAAATCTTATGGAAGCAGCACAAAAATTGAAGAAGCAGTTAATAAAGACTTGTTGGAGTACTATGAACCATTTTGTGAGCTTAGGAAAACAATATAACCCTCAGAAGTCCTCTCGTGATCCCTCATAACCTGTGGCTTGAGAGCAGTAGAAAATGGGTTGAAGAGAGCCAACCTCATGTTAGGTGGTTCCTGACAATTGGTCTTTACATTTTCCATTGAACCTGGTAAAATAAATGAGCTCTGAGAAGACAAGCGGTCATCCACTGCTTCAATTAAAATCAATAAATTTGCAGGTTATGCTTTGAAACCTGTCCCTTTTTATGTATATCTTTCACATGTCTTAATGTAAAGTTTTAAATCTTATTTTCTTTCAGCAATTAACTTTTTTCTTTGAATCTTCCTTCCATTTACCTTGACATTATATTACATTTAATTTACCAAATAATTCTCTCTCTCTCTCTTGTTACTATTACTATTGCTCTGGTTGGTTGTTGTTTATGTTCAAATTATATTGCCTGATAAATTTCCATGTGACCATTTCAGGTGTGGAACAGGTCTTTAGTGTTTGATTAAAAGGACACTGTGCCTTTGAATCCAGTATATTTTAAAATTCAGTTAAATTATTGGAAAACAGACTCAGACAGGAGATTTACACTTGAGTTATTCTGCAAGCTTTTGTGGTTTTCCTATCATTTCTCTTACATCTTCATACTTTTTTGGGGGGGAGGGTAGAGTTCAGTCTCTTATTCCTCGGCAAACGTTCATACAACAAAAGAAACACCACCTGATTGCTTGTGTGAGAGAAATTGTGAAACACCATATGCCAAATTCTGTTAGTAGCACAAAGTGAAAAGACAGGAAAAATAAAAAAAACCCCTAATATCTACATTCTGTAGTCTTCTTCAGGTATAATAACCCTATGTGTTACTTTTAACAACGATGGGTAAGGTTTTTTTTCTGATAAAATGTGACTTATAAATTGAGTCTGTCTGTCTTTAGGAAGAAAAAAGAGCTCCTTCCTGAAAATCACTTGGCTACTTAAGTTATGCCTTTGATATATCTGAAGAGAAGTTTGATCCAGAAGTAATTGCTATAAATATTGGACAATATCACATAATATATGGGTAACATATTGCTTCTTGCAGTGATTAAAAGATGGGCAAAAATCCACATTTTCTATTCTGATTCCTCACATTATAATACTTAATTCTTTCATAAAATGTATATTAATTTCCTTATTTGTCTCATTCTACCTTGCATGTAAATGTTTTAGCTCTACAAAGCTATTATGGTCAAAGACACCAAGAATGTGTAAGAAAAGTCTCTTAGGAATAAATTCCTTTATTTTAGGAACTGGTGATTCATAGGACCTTGATCACCTCAGTAAGTTGAGGACTGCTCCAATACTTGACTCAGCAAGGTTGAACATTTCCCTCATTACTCCCTTGTCTGTATAACCAGGAACCATGTCCACCATGCTAAACTGTACTGGTAGCTCATGTTCAGCCAGTTCCTTGCCATTATTCCTGTCTTCTAGCGTGTCATTGGTTTCCAAAGTATAATCCTCCAATCCTACGGATCTACATTTTTTGTTGTTGTCAAATGTATGAATGTACGTGTGTCTGCCATAAAATGTATGCTGTTTGAATGAGATCAGTTCCACAAGTAATTTATATCACTTGGTAAAACTAATGTGTCCTCATCATTACTTGCTACTTCACCAATTCTTATATGACTTGCAAGCTTTGCCAGCAAAAATTTAATGTTTTGCCAGGTTATCAATAAAGATACCAAATAGCTGTCAGTAAAAAACCCCTCTCTCTCAGAATATGGTTTCCTGAGAAATTTGATGGTGAATACTTATGAAGAATTATTATTTTACCAATTTCAGTGACATAACTTGTTTTAGAATGAAGACCTGAGCTGTTTGAAGTGCAGTTATAATTTTCAAATGTGCCAAAGGCATACAGCAGTTAGGTGTTATCTACCTCAAAACAAACAAACAAACAAACAAACTCGTAGTAGGTAACTAAAAAATATAAATTCCTGCATGATATAGTTTCCAATTGTTCTTCTGGTCACTTTCTGCTTTTTCAATAAGCCCTAAGTCTCAGCTGTCTATAAGTTAGGATTAGTCTCCTGTATACTTCATGTTTAAAAACAGGACGCAGGTTCCTAAGTCACAAAGGTGACAATGGGTATTTGCCTAAAAATATGAAATTTGGCATAGGGATTAGTCTTAGTCTCACATGTGCCTCTTAGTGGTGGAATGAAATTGGTGTTGATGTGTGAACCAGGGTAAGGGTTTACATGAATTCATGGTGAATATTGTAATTGATGTCATAACTGTCTGCTTTATATTCTTTGTGGTTCTGTGCATGTGTGTGTAGCTCAGAGAAATCTCACAGGGGATTCCGAAACGAGTGACAGTCCACAGGGAATAAAACAGAGCCTGAAGGTGTCCTGCCTTTTTTTGTAAAATATGTGAAGATTCATATGGAAGAAAGCAAAGCAAGACTTAAAAGAGAGATATATATGGAATGAGGCAACCCTTTCTGCCTCACTGTTTGTAAATATATATATATATAAAATAATGTGTACATATAAACATTGCACTAAACAAAAAAAATTGACTGTTGTCTACCAAGCAACAAAATATTTTAGAATTTTTATGTTTTTCAATTATTCTTTAAAAATTTTTCAATGTCTCCACTGCCCCCCACCCCTAGTGTTAAGTGAAATGTGCAACAAAAAGAGAAGCACTCGGAGTCAGGAAATGACAAAGTTAAGGTTATACATGCAGCGTGAACTCTGCTTCCCTGTGTGTACATGTTTTGATAAAGCCTTTTATTATTTGATCACATATGTTTTTGACTTTTGTTCCCCATTTAATTTCAGGCCAAAACCAAACCGTACAAATTTAGAGCAGTGTGAGTTAGGTCTTCACTGGGCACAATGGGCAAACAACAAGGCAGGTTTTCAGCAACATGAGCAAGCTAGGATCCTCTGGAAAAGTGAGAGTCATCTTGTGGCAGAGGCCATGGGTTAAGACCAAACAGTCTGGGTTCTGTATCTGTTTCTCCTTTACTTGAAATGTTAGTACGGCTTTCAATGCTTCCCTCTGTTCTCCCATTGTAAATATTCATTCAAGTATTTCCTGATCTCACAGAAGTGTTCTGAGAATAAATTCATTACTCCTTATGATGAAGCACACTGATACTACAGTGATGACATAGATAGAAGCCTATGAAGAAAAATAAAAGCTTATTTGCTTCAGGGCTTGGAGGATATGTCGTAAATACAATGTGGAACCACATGTTGAACATAAGGATAAAAAGAAACATCCAGGTGTTGCTTAGTACTTTGTGCCCCGTATTAACCAGAGGCCCAGGGGAGGGGGAGGGGGGGGAAAGTTAGCCTGTTTTTTTCGTACAAGAATTGTGGTAGCAAACTAGCACATGACGCGCACAGAGCACAGGACAGAGGTAATGTTGGAGATATTATTAACAGCTCTTCAGTTATAGTTGCTATGAATGTTATTCAAAACGGAATTAAAATTCTTCTTTACTGATATTCCCTTTGAATGGACCTCTTTAGAATACAAGGGCTTTTCTGGTGCATGGAGATGTCAATTTATAATGTCTTATGCCAGTAGTAATTGATTTGTTCCCATATATATATCGTATAAGTATAAATATGTTTGAAGATAGTTTTGCATTTATCATGAACATTCTTCATTAGTGAGTAAATATTTTCAAACATCAGAAATCCTTACAAAGACATTAAGGCTTTGTGATGTTTTAAGCCATTTTCTCCCTTTTTGATAGTAGCTGAAATAAAGAAAATGGCTTACAGATTTAGCGGTGTATATAGTTTGAAAGTAACAACTGAAAAATGATGTTCATAATCTGAATTGCAATGAAACCAATTATCTGTACCATGGTGTTTCACTTGGGAATACTCCGAAAGGTTTAGTATTTCTTAAAAGAAATTAAAAACAGCTGTAAAAATACCATAAAACAAAAATAGCAGCTGCAAAAGAGATTAACATTCCTAAATTTCATTTGAACCTGATATGTTATTTTTCCAACAGCAACATACATATATACTGATTTTTAAAATCTATTCTTTATGAAACTATATCCTTTTAAGAAAAAGATGGATTTTTTTTTTTTTTTCTCCATTTCACCACTTCTTATTACCCATGAATTTCATGAACATTCTTCCCCTCTGTCCATGAATTTTGTATTACATTTTCTTCTGTAATTATTATCAAAGAAAAACTACAATTGTTAAATATTGAAGAATTATTTAAATATTACTGATTAAGAATTAAAGATCTGCCTAATAAACAATTTATAGCAATCCTTGCACTTTTGTTACTTACAGCTGTCAAATAGCTTTCAAACTGAGCCCCATTCACCCTGTGCCTGTTTTAAAATTTTATATAGCGTCTGTTTTCCAATTAAGCGGCCAGTCATAGATGAAACCTTTCCTAATCTTTTTCATATATATAATAAAACCGAATGTAATTTATAAAACAGAACTGGAGGTGCTGACAGTATAAAACAGTTTATTTTGCAGTCTTGGTCAAAACATATGGCAGCAACTTTTCTAGACTTCTGCCAGATGGCGGGTCTTAATCGATTTTGTCTGTTGTGCCGTATGTTAATTCTCTGTGAAAAGTGTTTCTTCAAACTCAATTAAAAAAAAAATTACTTTCATTTTCTTACTAAGCAACTAATGCTAAAACTGACATTTAGATAGGTCTCTTGAAGTTTGAAAAGTTTTTGAAAATCCCAAGTTATTTACACAACAGGTAAAATTGATTCTAATGCAATTGTTTTTCATCAGCATGCATATCATTTCAGGTGAATCTGAATAAACTTACCTTTATGATAATATTCTTTACCTTGCATTTTTGTTTTTCTTGTGGCTTTTTTAACTAATGATAGTGTTTCATTTTGCAAATTAGAGTAATTTTGAGCACCGAAGACCCCGGAGTAAAATCTCAAATGATCAACACTAAATTCATTACTCCAAACCCTAAACACATTAAACTAGAAAAAGAGTATAGAATCTATCTCTGCATCTCAATAAAGATACTTTATGACACAATAACTGTTACAAGATTTAGCTACTGTTCTACCCAACACATTTCTGTGTGTTTCCTACATCTCTGATATTAAAATATTATCTTTTATGTAACCATACTACATTTAATAAATGTTGCACAAAGGCCAGTCTCCAAAGTTATTTTAACAGGCAATTTTTGTTTTGATAAGTATGAAATTTCCTCTCTACCCAATAAATAATGAGGCATGAATTTTTGATAAAGGTACTTCCTGATGGATGAACATAGTGGACACAAAATCATTAAATTCTTCTAAAATTCTAACAGTTATGGTTCCTATGTATTTTGATAAATATGTTAATAATGTGGATGCCTTAATAAATATAATTTTTAAAACTCTGTGAGTTAATGGGAAATATAATAAATCTTTCTACATTTTGGTCTACTTTTTCTACATTTTGGTCTACTTTTACTGCCATTGTTCCTTTGTTATACATATTATTTGTGACACAGGCTTAGATTTTGAACTAAAATAAGATGTGTGCATAACAGAAATCAAATGAAAGGAACTAGTCCCCAGAGAAATATGCAATCCTTTTGTAGAACCTAGCTTTAATGTAGACCAGTACTTAACATATTCACAACTTATAACGTATGAAATGGGTGTATGTTGAAACAAAATATCAACCAGATCTATTCTCCTTACCATGTTTATTTTATGACTACTTTCTTTTGAAATAAAGCAGGGGTATGGTAATACGTACGCAGACTAAATAAGTTGTGTTTTCTTGAGCAATAATCCCACACAAGTACAAGGCAGAAACACTGTGTTTTTCCAATATAATCCAGCAAGGGCAAATGACAGCCTTACCTGATGGCTGATATCTTTTATAGTACAGCTGTGACATATCTTATGCATCACAAAGAACGATCAAACATTTCTCTGGAGCTTTTCTGTCATGGAACGTGGCCCCATGCCCCATGTATGCCTTTACGTTAGGCTGTAATACGCCTAAACTCAAAATTAGGTATCTGTTACCAACTGGTGATTATTTTGTAATCAGAATGTGTTTGGAAACAGTGTAAAATTTGTATTTTTTATTTTTAATAATTTGTTTTATTTAGTAGAAGATAATTATTGAGTGGAATACATTTAAGATAAATAGTGCACATACTTTTTAATAAAAATACCACTGTAGGTAATTAAATGATTTTAAGTGGACCATATGCTTATATTTTGGAAAATAAACTGGAGTACAACATACTAAAAGTTGGATGTCTGGGGATTTTGGAATATAGTGCTCAGTAATTTTTTAAAGATTCTCACTTATAAAATCATGTTAATATATTTGACTAAAAACTTCTTAGTAGTTAAACTATCCTGAGTTCTTCACTATGTTAACTATGTTAAAAAGAAGGTCCAAACACAGATTTAACATCTATTGCAGTATATTGTCAAGAGCGAGGACAGTGCTGATCACCCAGTTGGTTCCCCACACATAGGCTTCCAGTGCCATTTGAGAAATCTAAGGTATCCAATAACATGGATTGTAAAAGTGACAGTAGCTTTGCCTCTGTGGAGGGGAAGTGGGAAGCTGGAAGCGTATACAATAAGGCATCTTAACAATGATGGATATTTATATTTAGCAACTAATTCAAGCCCTGGATGGAAGAAGGCAAACCATAACACTATATTTTTTTTTGACAAGGGAAAGAAGTCTGTTGTTCAGATTAACTGTGTTTTGAAGTAAACTTCCCTGATATAACATGGATCTAGTAATGATTGGAAGGGGGCAGACAACAATCTTTATAGTCATTGAGCATCAGTTATGAGGGGAATATGTCACCATCACAGTGATAGGGGAGTTTGGTCCAGGCAGAGCTCAGGAGAAGCCCTCTCATTCTTTCTCCAAGCGAAGCTTGTAAGCCTGCTTTTTCATTTTGAGATTTTTGGTGCCAGGACTCAAATTCTTTTGACTTTGCATCTCGTCGACATGCTTTAAACACTACAAGAGATCTGCTAGGAAGACCACTTTTGTTGAAAGAATAGAAATCAATAGGAATTAACACAGCCTAGGAGTAGTCCATTAGAAACCTAGGTATTACTTTGGAAAGCACTATAATAAACAATAAAATAATGACACTAAATAAAAACTATGACCAAGCTGTGGTCTCTTGAGTATCATTCTTCTAACAGGGAGCAAGTAGATAAGGTTCAGTCATGGATTCCTGTCTACGCAGGATAATCTAGAAGGGTATTTTTTATCAGTTAATGCCTTACATACTCTTCAACAGAAGACAAATGTTAGACTTTTATTTGTGTCTCTTGTATCTTCCAGTGTCTATATACTACCTTTTTCTGCTGCTCCAAAAGGAGGGAAATAAGTGTCTGTTTCTTACAATACTTTTTACTCCTCACAGAGGTAAGTAGCTGCCAGTCAGACAACATGGTCGTCTGCAAATTTCTATTTCTTTCTCCAGTTTAGAGTGATTATTCTGTTCATCTCCACATATCTTATTTTGGATCACAGTCCACAGACAAAACTCTCTTTCTTCTCTCAGCAGTAGCACTGGGAAAACACATTTTTAAAGTTACATGAATCATGAACTTAATTTTTCCTTGAGACACCTAAAAAAAAGAAAAGATGCTTTGATTGGTGAGGTTTAAAAAATAGAAGCAGAATTAGAAGGGAAAAAAATAGAAAATGGACAAATAAAGATAAAAAAAGCATGAGAGAAATTATATTTTCTGATTCTCTCTTTTCATAATCCCCTTTTAAAATATTGTTTGATGATAATGCTTTTCCTACTGTAATAATGAAGTGCAGTATTTGCCAAAGAGACCACAAGGTCTATCTGTTTATGGATAGAGGAAGGAACCAAACATCCTTCTGAGTGGGAATTTAGAATTAAATTTTAGAGATCCCTTTTCCTACCTCTCATAATCTAACATGTAAGAGCACAAGAAATTGGGAAACATCCCCTCCTGCTTAACAGGACAGCATGCAAAGTCCTATAAGAAAGCAGACAATAACCCAAGGAAGAAAAAATATTCTTCTTATACCATTGTCAAGGTTAGATCCAAACCACTGAGATGTCAACAGGAAGGTTGTTATTGACTTCGATGAGTTTCCTTGCTTCTTTGTGGGAAGTGAGGGGAGGCAGGCAGGGGAAGAAAGAGAGGAAGAGGAAGAGAGAATGGAGCATGGAAGTCCATGGGTCCAAACACTGCAGAGATGTGGAAGAAAGGACACTGAAAGTCTGTCTTTCCTTTACTATGCAGACCATAGCTTACATAGTAGAACCCTGGTGAATTTTTTTTCTGAAATATAAGGTGAAATCCTACTAGCTACCTAGTAGGATATATATTCCTACCTAAGGAAATATTTACAGCACACATTCTGGACAACTTTTGAATAGCAAAATAAATATAAAAGGGATAGTGGGATAGGTCCATAACTTGAAATGGATGCAAGCATACAAATTCTTCTTGAAAATGCACTGAAGTAATAAGTACTTAAACTCAGTTTTTCCTCTCAGAGTCATTAGTGTAACAGGCTGGAGGTTTAACTGTTAAGATGGCAAAGCTCTATCCACATTTCAGGTTACTATTTCTAATATGTCTTTTTAAGCCAATATTTTTTATGTAGAAATTACTTTAAATCCACATCAGACTTTTTGCCTTTATTTTTGTTTAGTTTTTCTTTCTTATTTTATTTTGTTCTCCCTGCAGGGACACCTTTGAACCAATGCTTACAACACTTGTAGTACTTACAGAATCCAGTGAAGGTAGTCTAATCTTAGAAGCACACTATACAGCACGCTAGCTTGGGGAAGAAGGCCTTATCCCTGGCTAATGGATGGACTAAAATTGCTTATTTAAAGAAATGTAAAATGTTCAAAGTTTACCAAAGCTACAAATTATTTTCAATTTAGACCTTTCTGAACAAGCTTTGATTTGTTTCCCTTTTTTTTTTTTTTTTTTTTTTGAAAGAACAATGAATAGTCGGTATCTCTTTACTCTTTATAAACACTTGTGATTCCCATCATATTTACTCTGAGTTATAAAAAAGCTTTAAATGCTTTTGTTCTTTAAAAGATGGTATGGAATGTTTCAGGGTAGATACCTGTTTTCATTTATTTCCAAACCGTTGGTCTACACCTATCAAACCTAATATAGATTACATGGTGCATGACAAAGAAAAAATCATGCTCAGCTAACTTTTAAAAACTGGACTTAGTTTGCCTTCCCTTGCCTTCCCCTTGCCTTGCCTTGCCTTGCCTTGCCTTGCCTTGCCTTGCCTTGCCTTGCCTTGCCTTGCCTTGCCTTGCCTTGCCTTGCCTTGCCTTGCCTTGCCTTGCCTTCCCTTCCCTTCCCTTCCCTTCCCTTCCCTTCCCTCCCCTTATATTTACTTAAGTTTATCAAATACGGGTAGCCCTGAAAGCATTTCTAATGCATCACAGTTCTGGCTTGCCATATATTTATTTATGGCCTTTATCAATAACAGATGAGCAATTGTACACAAATTGTATAGTGATCATGTGGCACGGGTAATTATCCACTAGAGACTGGGAAGGGCATATCAAACAACTTCTCATCTAAAACAGGTTTATAGTGGTATACCAAGCCAAAGTTGTAAATGTACTTTGGTTTAAATATATACCTGCAATACTATCCTAATTAATGGAGAATCTTAGAGTTCAGGTAATTTAACAATCAAATACATACATAGAGATTTTTTACACAGAAAATATATACTATTATTTCTATATTTCATTAGTATAGGATCCATATTTCAGCTGGAAAAACCCTCACAGAAACTGAGCAATAAGCCTCTCTGGGTATGGTATAGTAATGTACTAGCTTGTGTGTATGAGGTCTTATTATAGAGATGTCAGTTTTAGTTTGAAACATAAACATATTTTTATTTATACATTAGTGCTTATAGTGATCAATGACCATGTGTGCAGTATATTAGAATTTGGTTTTGATCAGTAGAAAGCAATTATTCATAAAACTCAAAACAGAAGGCAAAGTTGTGAAAGAACGGAGAAGAATTATGTCTTTCTTACAGGGAAGGTAATTTTAATATAGACGAGATTGGTCCAAGTCCTGCAGTTTGGATTGATAGATTATTTAGCAGAACTATCATTTCAATAATCTCAATGACAGTGCAGCAGTGGATACTTGGTACAATATTATAAATTAAATTTACTGCAAATGTCATTGCAGAGAATATGGAAAGAGATCCGTCATTTGTATTTGTAGAAGTTAAGATAGGGAAAAATTTAAGATTCTTTGACAAAACAACAAAAATTATCTACATGATACAGCTATGCTACCAGTTGTCTAAAAGATTCCTTTCATCATTACTTTGCTTATTAGGATACTTGAATTACACCAATGTTTATTTAATGAGAGAGGAATGATGTTCTCTTAAACAGAGATATATTTTTCATGAAAATTGTTTCCAGGATTGAAGAATACCCCATGTCCATGTTTCAGAAGCACTTTTTCAGAAAGTACAAGCTGCTTCTGTCTAATTACAGTCTACTTATGGAACTGTAAAAGCTAAACTGTGAATTGGTAAATTAGTATTCACCTCCATATAGAGTCATATATTGACGTGACAATGATGATGGCAACATAGATACCAGGCCGGTGATGTAAAAGCTCTGGAATACAAGGGACTAAGGTACAATAATAAAACTGTTCTTTCTATTTACAGTTTTTTGTAGCCCTATTTTATTGCTTTCTTTGCCATTACAAGGTCATATGTAAAAGCTTTAAGCAAAATTACAGAACAGTTTAATTTGCAGGCACCTGAAAATCAGTTGCAACACACTGGAGCTAAATTCTCTTCAAAGTTAGAATTCATGAGTTGAGAAAAACTTTCTTACCTAAGGGAAAGTACTGGGACTTATCTATGAAAGCAGCATTGTACCATTAGTATTAAAATGCAATTAATGAAAAGAAGCTTAGTTGTTGGGTTTTTTAGTGTTGTGTTGTTAGTTGGTTTTTTTTAAATGTATGCCGAAATCAAATAAATGGAAATAGAAATAAACTATTTTGCAATTTAACCCTCAGTATGCCATATCTTTATCTGCAAAAGATGTATATATGTATTTTTAGATTAATTCAGTCAGCAAGCTGGAAAATACAAGCGATCAAATTAATATTAATTAAGCTATTTTTAATTTATAATTGAAATGAAATATGGAATTGTTCTAACCAATGTCCAATGCAAAATGTATTCCTGCAGAGAGGATATCAGGTGGGACCCTAGAGACCTGAGTTCTATTTTCAGCCTGCTACTGGCTTACTTTGAGACTGTTGGCAAATCACATTACATCATTGTGCATAAGTTTCTCCACCTAAATAACGACAACTTCCATAAAGTGCTTTGAAAGCATATGCTTCTATAAAGTGTAGTTGAATACTATTGAATGCGTGGTTATTATTTGTTATAGAAGCAATTTATTAAATTATGAAATAGTACTCAACATTTAGGTTACTATGAGATTGGTTGTATTGATCTGCTTAATTTCTATATTAGTTACACCTTCATCATAAACACTCACATGGCTGAACATATGTCCTCCCATGCCTCTTAAAACAAAGAAACAAACAAAAAAAATAGCCTACCTCTGTATTTTTCCTTATTTCCATCTTTTCTTTCCCATTTCCTTCCTACTTCCTTCCCAGTTCTCATTTCATCAGATAGAAACTGTTTCAAGCTTCTGCCAGGATGGAATAGCTGAAAGAAAGTCAGTAAAGTATTACCAGAAGTTTCCCCAGCGGGAATGTTTTTTCCAAGGAGACCTCAGTATAAAAATCCAGAATGACCTGTCAGTGTTAAAATACTTCACATGATTTTACAATGGTGAATAGTCTATTTTTTACCTGAAGATTTTATTGTCAGATTAATGTTTATCTATTACACATGCTATCCTCAATGGCATTTCTATTTTCCTATATCTCTGCCACTGAAAAAATTTGCCTGATAGTGAATGGGTTTGAAGTTTTTTTGAAAACACGTAACCTAAACATGTTCCTCTGGTTTGTCATCTTTTTAAAAAATATTTCCGTGTCTAGCTTAATGACAAGCTCTAGGAATCACTCTGAGACATTTATTATGGCTTTATTGTATACAGGATTTGGAAGAAATTAAACCAAAAATGCTTCAGTCATATGTGTTTAACATTACTAGCATATTACATCTTTTTTTTTTTTTTTTTGTACTTTTGGTATAGATTTTTTGTTGCTCTTTAAAAATCAAAATAACTGACAAAGAAACATTTATCTCTTTTATTAAACAGTCTGTAGTCGGTCAGTTATAAGAACATACAACAGTTGTGGTGGAAAAGGTCAAAGGTTATCTAACCCAGCGTCCTAGCTTAGGCCAACAGTGGATGCTTGAGGAAGAATATTAAGAAAAGAGAAAGCATAGGATGATAATTTTTCCAAATGCTCTCCCAGCCTCCAGCAATGGGTAGCTCTGGGACTGACTGAGCAAGAGAGAGTGTGACTCCTTTTTTTGTAGTTTTCGTTATTTCTCTATATAGTTCCTTTTTTTCTTTTTTTTTTTTTAATCCATGTTCATTGTAAGCGTAAAGTAATTGATCGTTCAAGCATAGTACAGAAAGGGCCCTTAAACTGTAAAATTTTCATGGATTTTTACAGAGCCCTGTATCCTGCGTTGTTTCTAGTTGTTATTCCAGAAAGACATGGATCTCCCACAGTTCCCATGTCATATCCATAATTTCTATGCAGATATCTCACATATCCTAGGGCTTCTTGGGCAGTACTGGATATGTGTGTTTATGCATCTGAATCAAGTCCCTAGTATCTACAACGTTTTACCTGCAGCACGACACAGAGGATCGTTCCCATTAGTTAGCGTCTAAGCTCCTATTAAAATCAATGGAGATCTAGTAAATACTCTCAAAGGTGCTGAAACCATAGTTCAGCTAATCTTAACATAGGCATCTAGTGATCAGTCAGCTGCGTAGCTTTCTAACCTGTTGACTGATTGACTAGATCTCCATTAACCATAACAGAAGCTTTGACACCTGACCCATATGGAGGCACTTATGTGCAGGTATCATATGGAACTGAATCCCATTTTTGATGGGGATTCAGTTGCCTAAACACAAGCTTCTAGTGCCATTAGCGACACCAAATGTCTCCAAGACATCTACATGGGGCTTTCACATGAGACATAGGACCTGCCAAAGGCTATGCCCTTCTGCAATGAATCTTGAACTTGCCTGATCAGGCAAGCAAATCCTGTCTTTACTGTTTTGTACTACTGAGGTTAAAAGAGTGCTATGCAAGTCACAAATATATTGAAAATAAATCTGACCTACTACCTTTATGCTCTCTACCTTAATTGCAAGACAATCTGATCTCCTATCATTTTTTTTCCAAAATGCTGTTACTGACATATAGTTAAACATATCACCTAATATTACCTAAATACTGATGTAATGCTGCTTTTGTAAACAGTATTCAGATCATACTTAACTACCTGCCAAAAATATTATGCAGTGTAGATTATATAATTCTAGAACATTTCTCCCATGTTAAAATGCCTTTTAAGTGCTGAAAGAACCATTTTTTTCCCCATAAAGTTTGGAAAAAATTAGCCTAACTTTTTTTTTCATTTATGAAAAGACTAAGATCTGTCTGCAGAGATCATTATGAAGCTGTAAGATTACAATCAAGAAAAATAATGTAATGTAAGGAAATCTTGAAAATGTAAGTCAGCTTTTAAAAGTAAGCCAGATTATTTTTACTAGAAATAATCTTAAAAACAAAAATTCACACCTAAAAATTAGTTACTGTTAAGTTCATGAAAGAATATAATACCTATTATAAAAGAAGATGAAATTTTAGAAAAATACATCATTAACAGGAAAAAAAAAATATTTCTTTCCAAACAAGCAAAATTTAAAAGACTACTGATTTTAAAAATATGTCATGTACAAAATAACATTAGCTTTCATTACTTACCTGACAGTCCCTCTCAAAGATCTAATATGAAAGCACTGAGTAGGGACTTCAAGAAACATATCTCTATTTTTCATCCCTTGAATATGCAGAGAAGCAAAATACTATTCTTGCTACCAAAAACCAACCAACCAACCAAACCATCCAAAACACACACACACCCTCGCCCTTGTACATGTTCAAATTAATATGCCTGAAGGGGCATGTTGCAATTATGTACATATACAAAGTCTACTAAGTATCAGTGTTCTTTGTACATAAACTGTCCTTCAATTTTATCTTCATTTTTTAAGTAAAAATTTAACACCAGAAATGTTTTAATTGTTAATTTGTGATGCTTTTTTATTATTCTTATCCTAGATCTTTATCACAAGAAACAGCTCGGGAAGCAAGTCACTATTTTTCATGAGAGAAATTATTTACACTGACAAGGATTACAGTAAGGCTTTGATTTTTCTTTCAGGGGATGGGGGTGTTGGGGGGGGTTAGTTGTTGTTGTTTAAAACAAAATAAAAAAAAAAAAAACAAAATAAAACATGGTGATCTAGACAGAAGCATCGTTTTAAAAACTAATTAACCCACATTTCTGAAAAAGTTTTTCTGAGTATTGACGTTAGGTGTTAAGCTTAGTAACAGGCATTACTAACACAGATACCAAGGACTTGGGATTTGCTCCACACGGTCTCAGTCCTACCTACAGTAAATAGGCTCTAATTGCTAGAGGGTAGGGTACATGGTAACACCATGCCGGAAAGGTACTTCAGAAACACCTACAGGAAAATGGGTTTGAATTTCAAAGTTACCTTTGGCAAATTAGGAAGATGTTATTCACCTTCAGCCTTCTGAAAACCAGCCATCTAATCGTGTATGTTCACTCAACAAGCAATGGAGAATAGAGTCTTCACAGTCCACCCACTGAAGGTGGAATAAATCACCCTTGAGATGTCTGTATCTCACCCACTGGAGATAGCATTAAAATAGGTAACTCAATGCCTAATTCTTAGCTGGTGAAAGTGAGCTGATTGAAAGTCTGCCTCTAATGACTAAGAAAAGAACTGTGCAGAGTAATAAGAGACTTTATCAGAAGATGAAGAACAGTATTTAAGCTGAAAAAGGAATAATAAAAATGAGTGAAGAAACGTAAGTGAAAAGGGAACTGAAGGAATTAGGCATCAAGGAAGATGGAAAAAAATAGGGCATGAAATAGAGTATAAAATGTAGCAGAAGAGATGTCAAACTGAAATAAAAATGCACTCTATAGAGCTTTTAATGGGAAAGAATCATAGAAAGTTAATCTAAAAACCCGGAGGTGTTTGGGAAATCTTAAGAAAATCTAAATCAAAGTGTGAAGAGAGGGCTTAAGGTGGGAAATGGGCAAAGGTATAAGGGTGGGTTTGTTTTTGTTTCATGTCCATGTTGAAATTTTTGCACTATTTTTTTCAATCAGATTTAAACCACTGGGTTTGACCTTGAGTTAAAAAAAGGATGAAAAATACAAGATTTGTAATTTTTTGTATGCTGTGATAGAAACCGGTATGTATATAAGCAGGTACAAAAAAAACCCCAAAAAACCCAAACAAATTATGAGAATGGCTTAAGTAGACAAGGAATGCTCCAACACGTCAGTATATCTTTTTTAACCAATTCCATTAGTTCTAATGGTAATACAATGGGTTTAGAGCAGTTGCCAACTTTCCTATTATGTGTGCATTACCTAGGCATATGGAGTAAGTTAACAACAAAGTGGTAAATTTCATTGTTTTTGTTGGTTTAAGCCAGACCTTTAACTTCACTGTTTTGCATTTAATAAAATGCATTATCAAAATGTGTGACAAAAAAAAAAAGTGTGACATCTCCTTATAAAAAAATATTTTATCTACATAAAGGCAAATTAAAGAGCAGGTGGTGGATTCAGAAGACCCTGTTTCAGCTATCCTTCCATACCATTGAAAGAAATATTCTCACTGTTGGTTAGAGACTATCACAAACAACAAAACCCAAAGCTAAGTGAATAACTCCTCCTAGAATTCATAATTACCTATCCAGCAAAGGATTCCATTACAGCCCATCTCAGGTGGGATGAAGCCCTGTGAGAGGGGAAAAAATGAACACATTTTAAATCTGATTATGTGTGAATATTTGAAAACTATATATAGCTTAAAAAATGTATCCTTATTAGAAATTCTGTGCAACAGCTTCAATTTTTATCCAGCTGATGAATGTAAGAAGGTGAATTCATCCTCACTAAACAAAACCTCCTTGTACTATATTTCAAGTATATTATACGAATGCACCTGAAATTCTGCAAGGTGCGTCCCCAGCAATAGTAAACTGTCAAGCTGCATTGATTTCAGGGAAATTGTAACAGTTATTTCTCCAACTGAGGTATCTGAAATATAATCAGTGTGGAAGATCTAAGGGTCTGTGGTCTGAACAGTGATGGTGTCTGACAACACATTATAAAGCAAAGCTTTACTGAGACAGTAGGAAAGATCAGCAACAATGCGCCCATAAGGCAACTCTCCCAACCCCGATAGCAAACACTAGATCATAAGCGATGTATTGACTCCAGTGGACTGCCAGGGACACTTGGTGTCCAGGTCATCTGGCCACAACACCCAATCACGCAAATGCCTTTTGAATGTGGATAAGAGTTGCGCTACCCCTTGGCTCCACCAATGGTAGTGCGGTTTGAGAGAATCACACCTTACCTGAATAACGCGGGTGGCATCCTGCCTACACTGCCGACACTGGTCAAGGGCAGGGTGTCGTCAGTCTGCCTATGCAGCTGAAATTGTTCAAGGGACAGGGTGTCAGGAGGCAGGGTGTCAGGGACTTAAAGAGCAGTGTATACTTTTAATTATGATACATAGATCAGTTTGTATTCAAGATGAGCTGCAAATTAATGATTTCTTATTCCGATATATATCAAAACGCAGAATAACAATTAAAGACACAACTCTTTTTAATGTATAGCTCTCAGGTGGCCATATGGCCCACAAACCAGATTTTTAAAGTGTCTCATAACCTGAAGATACAGAGACACACCTAATGGGATTTTCAAAAACACCCAGGTGTCTAACTCTCATTGATTTAATTGAGGGTGAAGGACAGGAATTAAATGCTGAAACAACAGTGATGATAGAATTCCTTTCAAGCTCTCCTATATAATTGTCATATCCTGGAGAACAGGGAACTAACTAGTACTTGAAAGAATGAATGTTTTAGTTAATTTTATTATGTTACTAAATGTAACGTTGCTTAGCTACCACAGTGGTAAGTACTTCAGAAAACCCTGCTTCAGGGAGCTTCATATTTTTTTTCTTTTGAAGCAACAAACATGCAGAGCAGCACAAACCTTATTGTATCATCTCATTTTAGCAATCTGTTTTCACTACATTCCAAGTTTTATTTCAGATTTTCTGTGACTTGTAGTTAATACAGACTATTGTTTTACCCCTGTGTCACTGATTCATATTTAGAGGGGTATGCTCTCTTAGCGTCTCTCTGAAGCACATGACTCAAGAGAGAACAAGTACTGTATTTTACAGATGGAGTTGTCTGCCCCCATTAGGAAAGAACAGGAGAGTGTTTGAACTGCAGACCCTACAGCACAGAAAAACCCATGTCTCATTCCAAGTCAAGCCAGGGAGACCATACCACAGGGGAGCAGTTGGGAGTGCTTCTTAGAGCATCAGCAAGCATGACATGAGCAAATGCAGGATGAATATATTATCAAGGCGTCTTGGAGAGAAGCCTGTAAACACATTTATTAGGTCCTTGAAAATGATAAGGAAATGGCTTTCATGAACTATGAGCTTCCCTCCATATGTGGCTTTCTTTGCCAAGATTTCCCTACCGTGAAAGCAGAGACAACCCTCCAGAAGAGGTGGCCAAGGAAAGTGTGTGGCTCAGCAAGTTTCTTCGCTGCTCAGTAATTTGTTCCTACTCACATTATGAGTGCTGGTCAGTCACTTTGCAATGAAAATAAAGTGAATCATTTTAAAACTAAGAAGACGACTGACTTGAAGGATTTGGCTTTGTGATTTTAAGGAAAATATGAACATCCATTTTGGTGTTAATATATGCATTTTACACAGATAATGTAGCTATCTCTGTCTGTTATAAAATTTCTGGTCAAAATACATGTAAACATGCCCCGCCCCCCAAAAGAACAACCCCAAAGAAAATATCCTCCACCTGTACATCTAGTATTCAGCTACTGTTTGGATTAATGCAATGTTATCTATTTGTATAGGAAAAGGTAGTAACTTGGATATCTATAGAAACATTTTAATCTAAGATGTCAGAATGTCCATTCTAGTTCTTCCTTTACCATGTTTATCACTTTTTGGAACTCTGACTGCGGGGTTGGCATTTTCAAGGCTAAGGTATTTTTCTCATTTTAAAATGACAAAATGTAGAAATAATTAATAACTGAACAAATATTCTTCTTTTTTGTCATTTGGGTTTGGAGGGTTTTTTTCTAACTTTATAAGCAGTACAAGAATGCTGTGCCACAGCAAACTTTCCTTTATAATGTCAATGAGAAGTTAGTCTAAGATGAAGATTCTTCAGGTCTCCCAAATCCTGTAAATTACGAACAAGGGATGCTGCTCTGAAGTTTGCTCAGATGTTACATCCCATTGCCTCAGCAGCTTCCCCCTCAACAATCATAGTGAATTGCAAAAAAGAGCAACTCCGTCTTTTGGAGCACCAATTGACAGCTTTGCCAGATGATATCTAATCATCCAACTCAAGGCCATAAACTTTAAACATATCATTAACAATTTTCAGAACTCACAAGTCCTAGAGCACTGAGGCCTTGAGCTTTTATTTTCTCTTCTCCACTTTTCCTCCTGACAAAACAAGCTGTAAATGATAAATCCCCACTCTTCCTGGAGGTCCCCACTAAGTCAGGCCTTCTTTATTCATATTCTCTTGTGCAGAATTTTCTGGGGATTTTCTATCATGAAGTAGGACTGTAAAAACCCAATCCTTCCAAAACCCATAAACAATAATTTTCACAAGTGATAATAGGTTCACCTTTTTTACTTGTCACTTTAGGAATTTCTTTGCAAACCATTGATTCCTGCCTCATGTCTCCAGCACAGGAGAGGGTAAACCAGTACCTGGCAGACGAGCAAGAAGAGATGGTGGGGAGCAGGGAAACGTTTTCCCTCTTAACAGCAGGAATTTTAGGACATGCTTGCTCTCCTCCCTCAAAAGTTCTAATTTCCTATGGCAGAAGGTGGATTTGGCTATTGTTCAACTCAGTGAAATTAGTAAATGCAATGGTGGTATCACTCATTAGTGGAAGTTGTATTCCATTATTTAGTCAAATATAGAAGAAAAATCCAGTCATGAGGCTTTAACATTCTGTCAAAAACTGAAGTGAAGAAGTCAAAGAAGTCCTGATACAGTGGGAGTTACTATTAATATCCACTGTAGACCTCCTGTATTCTTACAAATGCCTTCCTGCATGAAAGATATTTCTTGCTTCAAAAGGATATTTCTCTGGTAACTGTACACTGGTCCACTAGGCTTGTCCTCTGTCTCCTGGTGCTAAGGCCA
This sequence comes from Aptenodytes forsteri, assembly GCF_000699145.1. Lineage (NCBI taxonomy): Eukaryota > Metazoa > Chordata > Aves > Sphenisciformes > Spheniscidae > Aptenodytes > Aptenodytes forsteri. Next base: position 233,610 of record NW_008794595.1, on the reverse strand, counting down.
AATCTGTGTAAATGAGTGCAGGACAACCTCAGAAAAATACTCACGAAAGTAGCAGGGTTTTCCCTCTCCTATGGCCTTATGCCTGCATGGCCAACCAAATGTGACCAAGCATGTGGTCATGCTTCCACAGAAGACAACATGTAGCAACCTCCTCTGAACCATGAACTGGACTTCTCACTGGGGTCACTAAAGCCATCCATTCAGTACCTCTCAATGGTGCCATATTCCATTTATACTTCTTTGTAAATTACATGGTCTTGTGATTTTCTTGTGAACTTCTGTCAGTTTGGGGGATAAGTTTTGACACAAAATGTAACATTGCTGTCTACCTTAAACCCACCCTCAAGATTTTACAGCTGCGGATGGGTTGACCTCCTCAGGGTCCTGTTCATTCTGGAAACTATTCTATTTCAAGTAGAAAACTATGCCAACTGCCAAACCTATGTTCAGTGAGGTTTAGCCCTTCTGATTTATATGAATTATTTTCCTGTTTCTACTTTAACATGTCAGATTGGATGGTGAAATGGTAAAACAGACATGTTGCAGAAAAAGGACTTATCCACCCTTTTTCCCAAAACCCTGCAACTCTCTTTCAAACAGCTTGCTTTTGATCAATGGGACTGAATCAGGTTTTGAACATTTTTTCCATTAAAATCTCACACTGAATCCATCTCCTCCCCCCCCCAAAAAAAAAAACCCAACCCCAACCAAACAAAAAACCCCAGTCCTGTTAAACTGTAAAATCCTAACAGCTTATTGTAGCCAAGAAACAAACTATATTTCCTGGAAGTACACCTTCAGCAGTCCAAATAAGACATGATTCTGTTTGACAGGACACTTTGTGGTCAATGTTACTTAAGAGATCACGAGATCACTCCAATAACTCATTATGCTATGGTATCATGGCAATCCCCATGAGTTTCTGTATGCAGTAAAATTCTGCATAGTAAGTCTGTTAGATTTACTATACACACACTAATCCAGACTACCTCTTTGGATTTCCAAGAAGCAGGGCACTGTTTTTACCATCTTCCTCAGCTTAACCAAAACAGAACACTTCTCCTCCATCCTAAGGTAGCTTCTCAGCTCTTCACAGTTTCTATTCATATGGTCTCCAAATTATAGTAATGCTGGACTAGGTACTCAGTTTCTCTCTCAATTTTTAATGGAACAATTTTACCTCATTAAGTCAAAGCTATCAGATCATCTGCAAACCAAGAGATGGATGAAAAGTGTTAACCTAATTCTGAAGCAATATTGGGAGTGTTCGAAAACTGCCAACAAATGTCCTTCTCTATTGTACCAGAATTTTATGGTGAGGAAAATAGTCAAATGTACATGACTCAAAGTCTGTATGAAATCAATCAGGCCTTGCAAGCTCATCTAGAAAAGGTAAATATAGCCTATAATATCCAACCTGGGCAGAGCTATGAAGAACCTTAAATGCTCCAATGGAAAAAAAAGTATGTGTCAATACCAAACACTTACAAATTGCCTAAAAGAACTAGAAATAGATTTCTTGGATCTTTTTAATAATTTTTCTCTGGACTAGCTGGCTACCTATTACCTTAACCTATGTTTTATTTTTCAGGTTCATTTCATCTTTAATGATCCCTTTTCAAGCCTTTCATAGAAACTCTATTTACTGAGTATTAAGTACCACCCACTTCAATTGTTCTGTTGGATGAAGGTAAACATTTTGAAGGCTTCTTTTGCTCCTCTTTGCAATTTGTGCCCTGCTCTAACTCTGCCATTGCTCCTTACTGTTACTTTTTGCTTAACCTTGTCCTGTCTCAAATTCTCAAACCTGTCTCTTCCCCAGTGTCTCTAACATTGATCGCCTCAGCTCCTTTATTCCTTCCTCAGTCCCATCCCTTCCTCGGCCCTGGCCTGAGGCCTATCTCTTCCCTCTTCTGTTTTCAAATCCTTACAATTTGGATTCATTCCCTGGATCTTCAGGGTTTTCCAGCCTGAGCTGAGAAGCTTTGTAGTTAATTAATGCATGATCCCAACTGTACCTAAGTGCAGTAAGGCAGTGCTATGGTTTGTTTTTTATAAACTATATCAATTATGATTGTTGACCCAAATATCTGCTCTATTTTTTTAGATCTGTCTGGAAAAAACCCAGCTCTATATTAAATAGTAGTCTTTCCAATGTGTTTCATACTGTAAGTATCTGTGTCCAGACTGTCAAATTTCAAATCTTTGGTCTGTCTGCACAGCAGCTAGAAGAGTTCGTGATTGCAGCACAGTGATATGCCTGAGTTAGCTTTAATCTAGGTAATTCAGATAACAATAGCAAATGTGATAGCATGGACTTCAACACCTGAAGGTAAAAGCCTACCAGGAATACCTTTATATTTACTTAAGGGACTGAATCTTGTGCTGTACCTTCAGGGCAATTATAGCCCAAACTAGATAGATTAAAGCCAGACAAGGTAGCTCCTTAAATTATACCTTAGAATCACAAAGCAGGCATAGCCTTAGAGATATAATTATATATTGTTATTATATCAAAGTCATAGTCGATAAACATGCATGTTTCATTATGACAGTAAAAAACAGACTAAATGTACGAAACAGGAAATGTATTCCAAGATGCTAAGCATGTGCATCTAAGGTCACATAAAACTACATTAATTTAGATTGTATTATTTGAGAAATTGTATGTGGTCATTGAATTAATGACTATTGTAATGAACCTCTATAAAGAGCCAGAATGAAGATTGCTCATACAGGCTTCACTTTGGCATTTCCTGACATGGGTTTTTAACTATATAACTTCAAGGTTCTCTGAAGGCAGAAGCTAGGAGGAGCTTGCTTGCTTGCTTTCTCTCTTTCTCTCTTTCTCTCTTTCTTTTTTGGTCAGAAATGGCATCCAGATAAGAAAACCCTACACTTAAAAAGGTTTCTAACCATGTTTATACAGGGAAAGACCAAACACACTCTAAAACCAGATTATTATTTTTGTGAACTTTCAGGGCTTCATACCACACAGAAGTCAGGAAGGGTTTTATCTTCCCACACACACTGAAATTTGGATTGACATTTTTTCAGTGCTCATTAGCAAAGAAAGTCAGAGAAACGTGATGAACAATATTATCTGTTATACTAATAAAGCAAGTTGAATTTTTACTTAGTGATGACAGTGTTTGGTATTTTCTACTCACCACATAAAAAAATAAATTCTTCAAAGAGACTGATTTTTTATTTTAAATTATAGGACAAAAGCTAACTGTGGTTTTATTGGCAAGGTAGTATTTGGTTCTACCTGGGGGGGGGGACACGACATTTGGAGTGATGGCATTTATCTTCCCAAGTAACCGTTACACATGATGGAACCCTGCTTTCCTGGAGATGGCTGAACACCTGCCTCCCAATGGGAAGGAGTGAATGAATTCCTTGTTTTGCTTTGCTTGCATGTGCAGCTTTTGCTTTACCTATTAAACTGTCTTTATCTCAACCCACGAGTTTTCTCACTTTTACCCTTCCGATTCTCTCCCCCATCCCACTTGGGGGGGAGTGAGCGAGCAGCTGTGTGGTGCTTAATTGCCAGCTGAGGTTAAACCACGACATCTAGTCACACACTGACAATGACAATCATTGACAGATCTTCATTTCTGCTAGTTTAGGGCTTGATTCTGCAATGTTGAACACTTTTATCATTAAAGCAATGAAAACAAAAGTACAGTACTTTACAAAAGTATTCAGTTGTTAGTGATTAATAAACATTTCCAATAAAACAAAATTTATAATAAATGTGAACTTCAGACATTATACAGAGTCATAGAATCATAGAATCAGAAAATGGTTTGGGTTGGAAAAGACCTTTAAAGGTCATCTAGTCCATCCCCCTGCCGTGGGCAGGGACATCTTCAACTAGATCAGGTTGCTCAGAGCCCAGTCCAACCTGACTTTGAACGTTTCCAGGGATGGGGCATCCACCACCGCTCTGGGCAACCTGTGCCAGTGTTTCACCACCCTCATCATAAAAAATTTCTTCCTTATATCTAGTGTGAACTATGTCAGCAGCTGTTGTGTATAAAGGTAGTATTTGCCACTTTTCATTTCTGTAGTTTCCCAAAAGGCTTGTCATGGGAATCATATGTCACATGTCCCTATTCATAAATGAAGAAACTCATGTATGTGCAGGTATATTCCTCCACAGCTTAGTGATAAAGCCTGTCCAGTGGTTTCTCAGGCCTCTCCTTTCCCTGTTTTTCAGTTGTGTTCACACACTACCCTGTTTAACAGCCAAAGATTATGAAATATTAGGAAAGAACATTATCCCACCCTCGTTGAATATAACAGGCATTTCTTAAACCATATTCTAGCCTTTGAACCTAGTGTTAGCTGAGGAATTTGATGTACTTTGAATACTTCAAAATTTCACTGAGATTGACCCTCTGCTGTTATACAAAAACTTTCAAGAATTGTTTCCAGTCTCAGATCTTGAGCCTCCCTTTGCATGTCTATGAAGCTCCTGAGTGCATTCAACTCTGATTAATGTTGGCAAATCATAGCTTGAGCTGTCTCATATTTTAACCCCAGTTAAACAACAGTATATGAAGAAAAAGATATGCAACACCACCAGTGTCCTCACAAACTAGCAACAAAAAGCTTCATCTCTACTGAGAAGAGACAATTCCAGGGAACATTCTCAGCTGTTATTTAGACAAGTTGCTGATAAAACAGGCAACAAAGAAGCAATAGTATAAAGGTTGTCTGTGTTCACCAAAAATCAGGTTTCTAGTTAGGCTATCAGTTCGTTTCTCCTGCACTTCTGAACAGCTATTGCATTGCAATAATTTTCAAATGCTGTTAAATTGGGCTGTTTCAAGCAGTTTTAGAAATATAAAAATGCTTGTTTAGAAACACAAAAAAGTTCCTCTTTCTGATCCCCCCAAACACCCAGTCTTAACCTCACAATCTGTCATATTGACTGAATCCAGAACACATGGATAAAATATTTAATCTGTTTGAAAATGCATTAATATGAAATTAACATTTCCATAGTGACAGATGGGCTACCTAAACTTCCTTCCATGAAGAAAAGATGAGCACAATTCTGCATAGCTAGAGTGTGGCTGCACGCTAAATGAGCCTAGTAGGTGCCTTTGCAGCAGTGACATACTGGAAAGAAATATTTGGTATTTTTAGGACATGAGTTCCTGGCTCTATTAATCTGTAATGGTGGTGACCAGCTATTTTGGGTGCTTTGGTGCTGAGCCTCCATTCAAAGTATATAAATAAGGGTGACAGCAGGCACTGATTAGGAAAAAAGAGGAGCACGATCAGTGTTGCTCTAGCAACATCACTGGCTTATGAATAGTGCAGCACCAAGTAGAGTAATTCCCTCACTCTTCACATGCCCACATTCCTGGAGATGAGGGTTTTGAACACATCATAGGGAAGACAGATAGTAGAGGATCTGGTTGGTGGTGTGATTTAACTTTTATAAAAGTTTTGGGGTTTTTTTACAAGTTTATCTTTGGCAAGAAATTAAATTAGACTGTACACCATACAGCACTTGCTAAAATGTGTTTGATCCCTGGAGTATAAAGCTATGCAGTTTTGTACTGCTATATTAGGGTTTTTTTACAAAGGACCATACTCATCCTTTTGTTGGCCAGCTATAGAATTTCATAGGGGCATTGTAGACCCTACAGGATATTTTCTACATTCACAATTACAGAAGTTCCCCACACATTCTAATGGATTGCTTTCTTTATGCTCAATATGGCATTCACTGCAGTGACTCATGAATACTTTAACGCACTTAATGTAGTTAGTTCTATCTGTTGTCCCTGCAGTAAATCTGAAGGAGTCTGCAGGAAGAAGAAGGGGTGTAAATGAAAATATTTTATAATTTACATTATTTCATAATAAATATAATATTTTCTATTTAAAATAAAAAAACTAATTTATTTTTAATGTGGGTTTTTTTGGTTTTTTTTTTAAATCTGCTAATCACAGAAATACGTGGGCAGGAGTAACAGCTCCCTTCTTGACAGGCTGCACATTCAAGACAGAGTAGGAAATTTGAGGCTGACTCTCTTCTCTCTCTCTCACCTGCGATAGATGTTTCAGTTTGTTTGTCCTCCTTGAAGACATTTTCCTTTCATTTCATATTTGGTTTCCTATAGCCTTTTCAATTTAATTCATTTGTGAATAATACCAGTCAGAAATTTGTTTATACAGACACCTTCGTAGTTTCATCAAGGCAAACAAACAGTTTTTATACCTGGATGGGTAATACCTAGGTATTTAACTGTAGGTGCCTTGTGTATGCATACCAACATGTGTGAACACGTATAGTGCTGTGCATGTTACGATTCTTCAAACTTTAATTATAAACATGTTTTTACCTCACAAATATATGTTCAGATTTATTTTAAAATGTGAAATTGGACAAAATGTCATCTTTTCTTTTGGCAGATCCATATAGCTGAAATGGGAAAATTTCAGAGGATCTGAGATACTTTTTCATATATCAGCCAGCAAAGTTCCCAGTCTAATTCCTATTCAAAATTTAAGCTATTGTACAGTTATTATTTAGATGTAAGTCTGTAGACTAGGATTATATACACTTAATACTTCTTAAGCATTCACTGAAGTTGTGAATTCAGACATTAGCTTCTCACAAGCATCCTTTGATTTAAATTTCTTAAATTCTCAATTCCGCATTTTAGTCCCAGTGTGGTGCAGGTTCCTAAAATTCACTTTTGCTCAAATTCAGACACTTAACGTTATCACAAAAACTCTGGCTAGACATTTTCACTTTAAAAACATGCTTAGGTCCTAAAAACTGTACTCCTGCAATATATCCAGAGACTCTGTCATGTTGTGGAGCAAGGTGGTTCAGATCCTGAGTTCCAGATAAGACTGTGAAGGATTGGCATACAAGTTTCCCTCTGTCTAAATCTCTAGTCCTGTAGATATGCTCACAGCGTACTTTATGTAGAATGATAGTGTTTGAGCCAATGACTCTCTAATGCAAAATTCTTCTATAGTAGTGAGAACAAGGGCTGGATTCCCCCCACTCAGGCAGGGTTCTCTTCCAGTTACAGCATTCATGTTGCTTCTTGCTAACACTCCTTCTGACTGTGAATCTTACATCCTTTACACAGTGGCTGATTAAGCAGAAGAGACAAGCAGTGTAGCACAGTCCTGAACTTAATTTAATTTGGTGTTTAGCATATTCATCTGCAGAATTTAAAGATGCCAGTTGAAACCCCTCAGACTGAAGACCAATTAGAACTCAGGTCTCCCACATTCTTGGGCCAGAAATCTAGACACTACATTAGTATGCAAGAGGAAGGCAGAACTTCCTTCTTGGCTTTGTTTGAAGACGAAATAGCAGTCTAGCTGTCTGCACAGAAAAGAGAACAATTAGTGCCAAAGTCCATGAAGCCTACCAATAAATATAGTTTACGCAAGTATCTATCACAGAGAGATGCCAAAGGTTGAGAAAAAGAAAACTTCTTAGACATATCCTTTTCTTAAGTGATTCTTATAACCCGATAATCTCATTAATTGTCAACCTGCTCAGAGCACTGCTGTCATAAATTCCAGGGCACTGAACACTCGCTATGCACTCTGTAGTGGATATGCCCATCCTAATTTAAATTCCCCATACTTGAACTTATAAATTTTGGGCACCATGGTAGTGCCAAAGTGCTCTTCCAGTTGCATGTCATGACGTAGAGAATATTGAAATAATCCTCTGCTGACAGTTGATAACATATTTCAGCACAGCATGATTGTTTTTTATTTCAGCAGAATTTATACCAGAAAAACTTACTTACTTTTTTGTTGTTGTTGTTTCATCATTTATCTTTATTTTCATAATTAACTACTACAATTGGAAAAATCATTATTAACATCGGGAAGAAATTCTGAAATTTTCTCTGGTGCATATTTCCTCTCTCTTGTTCTCTTTAACTTCCCCTGGGCTTTACAGTGATAATGGCTTTGCCTGGTAGTGCCTGGGGGGGAGGGGAGGAGGGAGAGAGAAAGTGACAAACAAATAGGCAGACTATGATTTAACAGGAAGAGTAACAAGACCACATAATATTCTCATGAGATTCAGCAGAAAAATCTGAATTCCTTCTGAAAACACAAGGTTGTTTCAAACATGCTCACCACTAGGTAAATGCCTGGCTTCACTAAGCATGGTACAGGTCTGGGAAAGGGTGGTGGAAAGAACCTCCATTCTCTATTTCCAAAGCTATTCAGAACATGGGGTTTTTTTTCAAGCTCTTCCATACCGTGGCACAGGTTGTTATTAAGAGATTATTAGCAGGACCACCTATTTTGCTATTTCTAATCTTACAATTCTTTTATTAAAACTAAGAGAATTAATTGTAAAAATGGAAGATCAAAACAAGTTAGGTATTTTATCTTTGGCAACTATGTTGTAAACAGACTCAGAGAAAATAAGTGAAAATTTATCAAGATTATTTATTTCTTGCATTTCTTACATGCTGTTTGAATATACAAACCTCCCAAGAAATCATGAAAACAAAAAAGATCAACAACAACTCTAGAGCCTTTAAATTATAACATCCCCTCAGTCTAATATGTTTAACCTTGCCAACTCCAGAAGGACATGTTAGGTCTCATTGGGAAGCTGCGAAATTCTTTTGCTCAAGATACTAAATTTCTATATCAAAACCTTCAAGCCCTGAAATTTTAAGCTTTAAATTGTTCATTGTTATGTAAAGAGAAAGTTGTAGCTGTTTTAAGAATGACTCTTACCTACCTGAGATTTAATGAAAGGAGAAATGACTCACTTGCAGAGAGGAGGAAACATTTCAGTGTCAAGTTGTTATCATCTTTTCAACATCGTTTATTTTGATCTGAGATTTTGAACAGTAAGTCATTGCAGAAATGAATAAATGAGTGGGAGGCCAGGTGAGCTGTTCAAAAGTGCATGAGAAAGTTACTTGAGAACCTTACATTTATTGCATCAAGACAAATGGATACTGCCTAAGAAATCAGTGGTCAATTTGTAGAAGGTTTTTTTTTTTTAAATGCTCAATTTATAATTTTTGTTTTCTGTCTGAAATGAGGCACATTTTATTCTCATTCTAAATTTTTTTTTTTTTTTCAATAATCGATGCATAAATTTCTCTGAGATTAAAATTGAAAAAGAGAAGAATCTTCCGGACTGTAAAAATTAGTCATACCTTTCTGAGGAGCACCATTTTCTCAGCAGTAGGTCACAGAAGCATAGAATTTGGCTGGGCTTTCATTTGTATATTGCTCCCAGGAAAGATGGATTCATCTTGCTAAACCTACTAGTGTTTCATGAAAATCTTACGTATATGGACAGAGATTTCTTTTAAATAGTTACATTAAACATCAGTGTGCACAAATTACAGAGAAATTAACTGGCACTCATTGGTTATTACAGAAGGTAAGGAAGGAGTGGGAGATTTATCTTTTGTATGTGCCAAACATTTTCATGGAAGAATGTGTTTGTAAAGAAGGCCAAACTACATCATCACTTGTGACAGTGCAGTCTAAAGTCTTTCCATAAGATAGAACATTCAGCTTTTAAAGACACATACTATACAGCACCCAATAATGCACTTAAACTGTGAAGCTTTGTAACAAAATTGTATTGCAGAAAAGGATTGTTGTTTATTGTGTACTTACAGACACCCTTTCATGGGAGAAAACTAGTGAAGTTCATGTCCTCACTTTAAACAGTGTTTCCATGATGACACTGAGAAGTACTCAGCTGTTTCTGAGAGTTCAAATCACCAGTGTAATTGATTTGCCAGATCTGCAAAATATCTTGTGGTAAAAATTCTTAATACTGATCTCTCAACAAAATCTAGGTCAATTTCAAATAAGCAAATCTTAAGAGAAATGAACCCAATTAATGTTGTTAACAATTAGTGTACTCTATAATGACAGATATGTATGAGAAGCTCTTGAAGAGCGATTTTATCTTGATAGTTAAGAATTTCTTCTTAGCAAGTGAGATACCAACCAAGACTCATGGGGATACTTGTGAAAGGTACAAGCAGTTTCTATACAATGGAAATTGATTAATCAAAAACAGCATTGTACTTTTTTGGATGTTCATTTTCACACAAAACAACATTATATTTCTCATTATCCAGAAAAGAAAATTAAATGCATTCTAGAAACGTCAATGTATAATATTATATTAAATTCATTTTTATAAGACCGTTTCTATCTACTGCTCAGACTATTTATTTAATCAATTTTGCCTAATCCATCTATTTGAAGATCTGATTTGAGCACTTCTGATATTCTCATGATTATGAAGCTGTTACCAGGTTAGATAATATAAAATGTGGCAAGTAATTTCTGACGTGGGGCAACAGAGCAGAAGTACAGAGTCCAGTGTAGTTGAGGGCCCACCAGACTATCACATCAGTGCAAGAAAGTCAAATTCTTATTGTGAATTTTTGCTACTTTTTACTGCTTCAGTAGAGTCACTGAATTTTATCTGGGTTGTTCCTCCTTGATCATCTTTGCTCTGTTTCTTTTTCCTGTCATCAAAAGCACATGCACGCACATACACACACACAAAACCCATTACAAAAGGGATTGTCATCACAGTTAAGATTTCTTTCCCAATTCAGTGAGGCCCAGTCTCTTAAGTTAGATGGGTTTCATTCATTAGTGTTCTTGCTGGTCTCATTCATGCATGTATTTTTAATGTAAGGTCTAAAATTGATATGTACATCAGGAAGGGATAATGATTCCATTTTTTTGATACTAATAAAGCAGATGTCTATTGATGCAGTAAATGTGCAGTATTAAAGGTATTTTGTGATAGAAATGTATCTGAGGTTTTTGACCTACTGTACTCAAGGTCTATTGTTAGAAAAAAATTCTTTCTCTTTACTATAAAAGGAAGCTGGGAAATAAGCCTGTCATTTTAGTCTTCATTATTTCCAACTGTTTAAGCAAGTCCAGTCACATAACAGGAATGTAAATCTTGGGAAAAGAATGAAGTGGTAGTAATTAATGAGCTTGAAGTTTCCTTCACTCAGAAAAAAATGCAGTCGGCAGTAGGGAGTATATTCCCTTACACTGCTTGCCTGAATAGTGGTATTTTAAACATTTTACATATATTTGACCTTTTGGTGTTCAGTTTTAACCAAAAAAATAAAAAGAAAGTAGCTTATTTTGTTTGCATTAGGAATGCGCAGGAGACTATCTTGGCAGAGAAGCTGGCAGCCATGGATGACATACCAACCAAATTAAAGGCCAATATTGAATCAATCCATTTGTTAAACCAACAGGTAAAAATAGTGAGAAGGAGAGCAGAAAGCAGATACTGCTAGTAAAAGCAGATATTCATAATCTATTTACATGACTACATTAGAAAGCTAGTAAATATTTGTGGATATATATGAGCAAAAAAATGCAGTGTGTTGAGTCAAAAGGCAGACTGTGATGTTGATGTAATTTTTCTATTCCCTGGAAATGACTAACAAAAGAATAAAAAAAAAATAGAATTTATGACTTAACTACAAAGTACTCTTTGTATTTTGCTATAGCAATGAATTTCAAGTACTGCAGCAAGCCTCACAGTGAAACTTCCCACTTCTTCTTACAAACTTTTAAATACCATATTCCCAGCTGTTGGGATCAAAAGAATATCTTGCATTTCTAATCTTAATATTTTATACTTAAAAATGCATTGATTCCCCTAAGACTACTTAAATGAATAACAAAGAGTATCCTCTGTCATCTTTTACTATTGCAGCTCATGTCAGCTTTAAACACTCACTAGTGTAACTGAGGTTTTAGAACAAAATTCGGAAATACGCAGGAAAAAAAATAAAATATAATCCTAGACAAAGCACATTTTTTGTTGTATGGAGCCACTGTCTTCCTTTGTCTAAAAAAAAGATGATAGAAGCAACCACTGATAGTGACTGATCATGAAAAGAAACCCCAGGAGCATAGACACACTATAAAAAGATCTAGGAGGAAGTCATTATGCTGTTGAGGGAATAAGAAATTTAAGTCAGAGAGTTGTGAAATGTTCTCATTATAGGTCATCTCAGTAATTATCTGACATCTACAGATGGAGTCACTTCTTAATCAAAAGAATGAATCATTACTGATATTGATTCAGACCAAGATGTTTGAAATAATGAGTCCAGTAACTCAAGTATAAATTTAGAGGTAATTTCAGCAACTTCTCTGCTAAAGTTTCAGACTAAATACTGAAATATCTTATTATATTGCATGATAATGATAAGAAAATGGCCAGAAGAGTGTGAACTAAATTGCCCCATCATAATCTGCATGTTAAGATTTAAACAAAAGAAAGAAAAAAGAGGTCACTAATGTTTACTATAGCATGGACACTATAGCTTAGTTAGTATCTACGAGAACAGAAGATTGCTTTCTCTCGAATACAATATCTCTAGCTTGCACTGCCATTAGATTTAAGAATCTGAAAGTATTTACTTTAGAAATCTTTTTTTCAACAGTTCATAATTTGACTGTGAAAATCACCTTGGATAGCATGCAATGTCTCAAAGTAGGAACAACTATAAAAAGAATTTGTTATACGAGTGCACTTAGACAAATATCTAGAATAAAAGTAAAAAAAGTAAACAGGGAACTGCAGTTGTTGACAGGTATACATTTTTAGACAAACACTTTGTTATTAAATTCAGTTCCTTGGGAGATGTTGATTTATTACAGTCAGAGCAGCAACGCCAAAGCCATCACTGAATGGACAAGAAGGGAGAAACAGCCTCTTGTCCCCAGAGACTGTTGCTCTAGGGTAGGGTTTCATTCTCTTTAGAGCTTGTTGGCAGTTGCTCATCATCTCCTTGTTCTGTGAATACACAGAAAACTCTTTCTTGTCTATCTGACATGTTTCATGAACCAAGAACTGATATTGGTTGAAATTCATCCTGATCTGTGGGACCAGCCCAAAACCTGGAAGGCAGGTACGTAGTAGGTCATCAAATCTAGTCCCTCACTAGTAGTGGGTGCCTGTCATTGTCAGTCACCATAGCCAACACATTTCTTTCCCATGTGAATTCTAGTTATGAGTCCTCATATGACTATGAAGTCCAATATATGTGAGAAATGCTTCCCCACACACATGGAAATCCTCCATGAGTAGTTTCAAGCTTAATTAGGACATCATAACTCCTTTTCTAATCTTTTTTATTCTATCATCAAGTGCCAATGGATGTACCACATTTTTTTTAAGCTACACTTCTTTATTACTTAAGCTGACCACAGGCAGATTTTATTTTAGGACTGAATTCTTTCTGACATAGGGCATTTTGACTAAGAGGCAAACCTACCTTGGCCTTTACTGAAATTTGCTCCCATTGCTTTGATCCATGGTATTATTGCCCCATTGCTACCGTGTCAGGCTTGTCAGGCACTATTCTAAAAGCAGCAATGCCACTCAGCCCTGCTGATCCTAATGCTAGATACTCACTTTTCTAGAAGTTAGAAAAGTACTCATTTGTACTATATGTATAATACTGGCTAGGTTATACCATTTTTGTTATTATGCCTGCATTGTCCATTAGCATAAATTGATCTTTTAACCACAGCATTTATTTCACCATAAAAAGAACAGTTCTGTCTTCTTTCAAACAAAATTTTGCTTGACTAAGTCAGCTAAGCTCTTTTAGTCCCCTCACAGAAGACACATACACCCATTTCTCCAAATTAGCCCCTATTTGCTCTAGTGTGCAAAGACAATATACTTTTAAATGCAGTTTATAATTTAACTTCAACTTTCCAGAGAAAGCTATGGGAAATCTATGGTAAAAGTTATATTATAATCAACAATCATAAATAACAAGATAAAAAATATAAGTAGGACTGTAAGCATGCATATGTATGTCTGTACATGAGAAAATTTTTAATATTCGGAAAGATGGCAAAGAGGTGGCAAAATTGAAATAAACATATGAATGTCATATCTGTCATCTGTATTTTTAATATCATGTTTAGTCTCTCTGAGGAAAGAAAACCAGGATATCGGTTGTAAGTTAGGTGAGAAAACCATACACTGAATATTTTTACAATACATCATCCATATAATATGGCAAGAGTTTGAAAATATAGTGACCTGCAAGAAGTCCTGTTAAGTTTGAAGGAATACGTGAATTCAAGGCAGAACAGGATCCTAACACTGACAGGGAAAAGATATTGCTTTGATTTTGTAGTCTAAATCTCAGGAAAGGAAACACGTTAACGGTATGGAGAAGAGAGGAGGCGTCAAGGTCACCAGAGCCCCGTGTGGAAGCAGAGAGCTGTGCTGCTGCAGTCACATCCCCGCTGGGTGAATTTGGAGGACCGGACACTAAGAGCAAGGAAAGAGATCCCACCTTGAACAAAGCAGAGGGAGAGGTCGTCGGGTCAGAGAGGGTGGAGGCAAAGAAAACCTGCATGGGCAGGCAAAACTGTCAGCCTCCCTCCACCCTGTCACGTGAGCACCAATGGTGAAGCCTGAGACATGGCATTCAGGACGTGGTATCTTCTACTACGGGGCAAACATTGGGAGAGGCTCATTCAGAAAGGCTTCAGAGGGGCAGGATGCAGCTGCATTGCCTTCCAGCCTGCCAGAACCAAGAAGTGCCACAAAATCTTAAAAACTCTCCAGGCAAATAGATTGCAATCCGGTATGCTTGGAGTTTTTACTTTCATGTTCTCTTTACAATTCTGTTTCCAGTTTCAGGATCATGTACATTTTAAAAGTCATGTGATCTACATGGATCTAGCATGTACACAGTGCATAGGAAAAAATAGGTACCTGCAGATGGGAAACACATACTCGCAGAAGTAAGTACATGGTATGTAACCTCTTTCTAGTTGATTTAGGAAAAATCTTTCCTTAATCAACATTCACAGCTTTGAATTTTCCCCTTTTAACACTTCCCTTTCTCCATTTTATTCAGCGGTTTCTTAGTGTACACATTCCTCTTCTGTCTGCGGGGATTTGAGTTGACATTTGTGTTGGGTATAGGTGTCAGGGTGTTTGCAGCAGGGGGGCTGCAGTGCTGGCCCCTGTGACGAAAGCCCAGGGGTTGCCTTGTGCTGGACATCTAGCCAGCTCCAATCCACCCACCGCAGGATGCAGCTGAGCCTATCAGCCAAGATGGTGGCCCCTCTGAGAAAACATATTTAAGAAAGGGCAAAAAACACCTACAGGCAAAAGAGAAGGGAACGAAAAGAGTGAGGAATAGCAGAGGGAACACCAAGGTCAGAAGAGGAGGAGTAGAAGGAGGTGTTCCATAGTGGAGCCGATATTTACACTACAGCCCATGGAGGACCCCATGCTAGAGCAGGTGTTTATTCCTGAAGAGCTGCGGCTGATGGAGAACCCACTCTGGAGCAGAGGAAAAGTGAAAACAGAGGAGCAGCAGAGATGAAGTGTTATGGACTGACGACAACTCCCCATTTCCCACTCCCCCTGTGCCACTCAGTATAAAGTAGAGGAGTCTGAAGTGAAGCTGAGGCTGGGAAAGTGGGTGGAAAGATATGGTTTTCATGTTTGTCTTTTTGTTTCTCACTACTCAAATCTCTTTTAATTGGCAATAAATTAATTTTCCCTAGTTTTTTCAAGTCTGGTTTGCCCGCAATGGTATTTGGTAAGTGATCTCCCTGTCTTTATCTTGATCCATAAGCTTTCTTATTCCTGTTTTTTTCCTGTTTTCTCCTACCTGTCCCACTGAGTGGGGGAGCGAGGAAGCAGCTGGGTGGGAGTCTGTCTGTTAGCCAGATTGGTTAAGAATCCCAGTCAGGACTGTTTCACAGCCTTTTATTACAGTATTGCTCTTTGCATAGCATAATAAAATATTCATTGGGACAAAGACAGAAGAGTGGTGATGTAGCCCAATATTTAGGGTACTTACTGAAACAAAGAAGAGGCAGAGAACTACCCTTCCTTATCTCTTATTTCATTATGACTGCAGCACTGACCTGGGATCAGATTCCTCAAAAAGACAAGATAATCAATTGAAAGTGTCCTATATCGCAGCTGTGTTTTTTCATCACTAAAATATTAGGTAAGATGGTCAATTTCTGCAGCACTACCTCCTTGATGCCCAAGGAGTAATATAACCTCTGTTTCAGAGCCTATCTCCCAGAGATCATTCATAGCATCATAGCAAGTATGGGATAAAATCCTTCAGAGGGAAAGTGTTAAAACCTCACCCGGCCCCTTACCATTCTCGATGATGAGCGCCCATATTGCACCGTGCATATACCATGAGAGAAATATAGCATGAGAGGGTAATGACATCCTTCTGGAATGACCTCCAGATCTCATCACTGCACCATTGTTCCAGTGAAGGTAACGATCCAAGCTCAAGCCCAAAAGCCCTTATACTGTGTCTCACTATCAGAACTCCTTAGTGTACACATATGTGTACATAAGCATATATATATTGCATATATGTCCCCACCATCTGTTATATGTAAAGTGAGGAATTTTAAAATCAAGGACAATGGAGAGATTTGATGTGTTAAGAGATTATGCTTTAATAACTAAATTGCAGTTCCAAATAATTTTAGCTTCACATGGAGTTGGGTATTTATTGTCATTTTTCACATCACTAGAAATGCAAAAGCCAGGCTAGTTTGGAGACGATTTGAAAATTAATTGTTGTGTCTTTAAAATTAACTTTTCTTCTGCAAGTGTTCCTAAGGTCCTGTTGATAACAGCAGTGTTTTTACACACAAAACCAGAGTGAAATAGATCTGGTTTGGGTTTACTTTTGAACATTCTGGCTTCATGCTTTCTGATAAAAAACTGTAATTATAACACTAGACTGAAGAGTAAGTGTCTTGTTTTGTCTTCCGACTCTGTTCAGGCAAACTCCCACTGGCCTCTGACTGTACAGAGAGTGATCTTGATTGTTGTGGGTATTTTTGTGAGTGATATTTTTGTGACTGTGCATTTGGTGTTCTGTCTTCCCACTTTAAGAATGACCTCTTCCATGATGAGTAATCTCATATATTTGAGGTTTTACAGTACCAGGAAACAGCAGGTGATTTAGAATAAAAAGATGCATAAGCAGGGATGTTTCCAGGATCTGTCTAGAACTATTTTTTTTTCTAACACAGTTATTTAATTTCTCAAGTTTTGAGGTCTAGAGAAATGCAAGGAAGTAACATCTATGCCTAAGAAGTTTTCTTGACAAAAGTAGATGGCGTTATGCATATATTTAAATATAGAAGTCACCTTCAATACAAAAAGTTTATTATGACCTTATTTGTTTGTGTGAAGAAAAAGAAAAAAAAAAACAAACACCAGAAAAAGAAAGACTATTTCTTAAGTTAGAATGTTTGGATTGTTTGTTAAAAATTCTTCTTAGTAATGATTGTGTATTAAATTGTGATAAGAGCTTAACTGTGGTGATATCATGGTAAGTGCTAATTTAAGTTTGTCAGAAGTTATTTCTGCAGCCAGTAAGAACCATGCCCAAGGTATTGACCAATATGGTTAAAAAATGTGTAGAAGGTGTAAAATGTACGAAGTGCATGCTTAAGGAAGCAGGTCTCTAAGCTTTTTCAGAGTGATATTTCCAGAAGCGATGACACTGTTTTTGCAAGAAAGTGTTAAGCTATATCAAGTAAATAACTGTTTTGATTTTAGCAATGAAGAACAAACCTGTGACTTTGTGCAATCATATTAGCATGACTGGTGAGAAACGAACCTAGGAAAAATAATAAGTATCAATCTGATCTGACAGTCAACACAATATAGCTTTCTGATTATATTTTGTCTAGATATAGTTTAGCTAATCATACTAAAATCCTTACTGGAAGGTAGTCACGTGCATCTGCAGCTCATGTATCAGAAATGTAGGTGTCTACAAAGTGTGAAGGGACTTTGTGATAATGGTCAGACAGTGTTGCCTAAGAGGTGAACTAAATTACCCTCTGGGAATTGGCTGATGTAGTTGCCAAGTCACTCTCCATCATATAGGAAAAGTCATGGCAGTTAGGCAAAGTCCCCAGTGACTGGAGCAAAGGGAAACATCATTTTTAAAAAGGGTAAAAGGGTCAGCCTTACCCTTATGCCTGGTAAGATCATGGAACAGATCCTCCTGGAAGCTGTGTCAAGACATATGAATGACAGGGAGGTGATTAGAGACAGCCAACATGGCTTCACCAAGGGCAAATTGTGCCTGAATAATCTGTTGGCCTTCTATGATGGAGTGACTGCATCAGTGGACAAGGTAAAAGCTATGGATGTCATTTATCTGGACTTCTGTAAGGCCTTTGATACGGTCCCCCACAACATTCTTGGTGCTAAATTGGAGAGATATGGATTTGATGGATGGACTGTTAGATGGTTAAGGAATTAACCGGATGGCCACATCCAGAGATTTACAGTCAATGGCTCAGTATCCAAGTGGAAACCAGTGATGAGTGGTGTCCCTTAAGGGTCTGTACTGAGACCAATACTATTTAATGCCTTCATCAATGACATAGATAATGGGACTGAGTGCACGCTCAGCATGTTTGCAGATGACACCAAGTTGAGTGGTGCAGTTGATACATTTGAGGGACAGGATGCCATCCAGAGGGACCTGGACAGGCTTGAGGAGTGAGCCCATGTGAACCTCATGAAGTTCAACAAGGCCAAGTGCAAGGTCCTGCACCCGGGTCGGGGAAATCCTCAATATCAACACAGGATGGGGGTTGAATTGATTGAGAGCAGCTCTGCACAGAAGGACTTGGTGATACTGGTGGATGAAAAATTGGACATAAACCAGCAATGCGCGCTTGCAGCCCAGAAAGCCAGTTGTATCCTGGACTGCATAAAGAGAAGTGTGGCCAGCAGGTTGAGGGAGGTGATTCTCCCATCTCTCATGAGTACATACCTGGAGTATTGCATCCAGTTCTGGGGTCCCCAGCACAAAAAAGACATGGACCTGTTGGAGTGGGTCCAGAAGAGGGCAATGAAAATGATCAGAGGGCTGGAACACCTCTACTATGAAGAAAGGCTGAGAGAGTTGGGGTTCTTCAGCCTGGAGGAGAGAAGGCTTTGGGGAGACCTTACTGCAGCCTTCCAGTACATAAAGGGGGCTTATAAGAAAGACAGAGAGAGACGTTATACCAGGGCCTGTAGTGACAGGACAAGGGGCAATGGTTTTATACTGAAAGAGGGTAGGTTTAGATTGGACATAAGGAAGAAATTTTTTACACTGAGGGTGGTGAGACACTGGGACAGGTTGCCCGGAGAAGTTGTGGATACCCCATCAAAGTCAGGTTGGACGGCCTTTGAGCAACCTGGTCTAGTGAAAGATGTCCCTGCCCACAGGAGGGGGATTGGACTAAATGATCTTTAAAGTTCCCTTCCAACCCAAACCATTCTATGATTCTATGATTCTGACTCTATGATATTTTACTGGGACTTCTTTTCGGTTAGCCCACCAGTAGGTGAAATCCAAAACTAGATTACATCCAGCACCCTCAGAGAACAGACTGACCAGAAGTCATAGATCAAGGTGGAGGCCACACTACGGTCCAGTGAGACATGGACTTAATCACATTCTATAAACCCATGCATCTTAGAGTATTCAATTACCAGAACACCTCAAAAATTCTCTTGAAAGTCTGAAACAGGGGGTGTTGTTAGGTTTTATCCAACCAGCCAGCTCAATCTTTGGGAAGGGAACTTGTGGACGCCATGGAGCCATGTTATTTCTGTCCAAAAGGCACTGCAGCAATGATGAGCTTTGGCAGCACTAAGGTTTATTCATGTTCTCAGAAGCGATTGCCGCATTTTTATTTAGAGACCTAGTGTTTAGGAAGAGTTACAGTGTCCAAAAAACTAGTATGTGATGATGATCTCTCAGCTAGAATTTGGGCTGCTGAGGAGGTTTCAGAGAGCAGGAGTCCTTGCATTTTGACACTGGCCTTTCAGAAACTGTGCAGCAACAGCAAGATGTGTCAGATACAGCAGAAGTAGTAATTTCAGGATGAAGGACAATTTCTTGCATTTTTGAGGCAGACCATACTAATAACCCATTATGACAGAATAATAAAAAGGCCAATCCTTTCGGGCTAACGAGGTCTTGGAATTACTCAGGGTGAAGTCCAGCAACATTGTCAGCTTGGTATTTGCTAGTGTGTCCCTTACATTTACTCCACTTGTGTTGTTTGTTTTTTTTTTTAAAGGTACTTTCAACCTCTTTTTGCCACGTGTAACAGTAGGAGTATATGCAATAATTTTAGAAATATTTTTAAAGTAGAAATATTAGTGTTTAAAATAAAATAAAAACACTATTAGCTAATACATAATAAATCCACAAACTATTATGTTGTCTCTTCTTCATGGCCGTTTAATTTTGTATGCACATAACCAATGTTTTACTAACAGTACCAAGGGTTTCATATGTAAGACATTATTCACAGTATGTTTCCTGTTATTTTGCATAGCATTATTCTTTGTGAAAATAATGTTTTGGCCTCAGGAGAAATATTGGAATTGAATGCACAGCAATATGCTTTTGGTATGGGGCCATGGTACTATGACTTAACTTTTTTCTTTTTTTTTTCCTTCGAATTACCTCAGCAATCAAGACAACAGAACCAGGTTACAAGACGTAAAAAGGTGGTAAAAGAAGGATATAATTTCACTGTTTAATTTGCAAATAAAATTTGCTAAGTGAAATGAGAGAGGAAACTGCCCCTTTCTGACCAGCATGGTTACGTGCGCATTCTATAAATGCGTCTGGAAATGGGATTACATAGCTTTAATTTATGTATTTATTTTTGGAAATAGGTATGCTGAGCCAAAATTATTGCTATTAAGTTGATTGAAATGTTGAGGATTAGCACAAGGAATAAAAATTAAACTAATTTAAACTATATGCTGTATTTTTTGCCAACAGACTATGTCATGTCATTGCAAAGGCGTGATTCATCGTGTTCTATTCCAGTTTCCTCATGTAGCAAAATGGATCATAATTAGCACTAATGACAATGTTAAATCCAGTAATTTGAGTGACTGCTAATAAAAAGTATCCAACCCACAGAAATCTATACCATTACCTTTTAAAGATTATATATATTAGACTCATCTATAATATGAGCAAACAAGCAAAGTTTCACCTTAAATTGAGCTGAAAAAAGACGTGCCACGGAAGTCTTAAAACAAGAAAATGTTTTTTAGAAATGAAATCCTTCCACATGCAATATTTCAGTTGTGAGAGCTCAAAGCATCTTCTGTGGAATACTGAATGTCCCAAATAATTTTATATGAACCTCCATGCATTCCCATCCTTGACGCTTAAGCACATCACCATGTTATTATTTACTTTGTGGAAGCCACACTCAGACAAGCAGAAATCATCCCCAGTGAAGTTAATGGGAATTATTCACATATGTCAGTATTCAGCCTGAGTAGAATGCAAATACTTACTAAACATATAAATGTTTTAGACTGCCATTCTGCTAATGTTGATATATTCCTAAGCATACTAAATACGGTTTTCAGTATTTTTTTACAACTTAAATATCCCTGAGGAGGCCTAGTTTTCCAGTTTATATGTTTGGGGTTTTTAAATTCATTCACTACCAGGAAAGGAAGTCAAGTTCACACCTCTGGTCACACCACAAGCTTCTGCTTCCTTACACAATTGATGTAGTAGATGAAGCAGAAATGAAGGTTTCTGCAGCTCCTTTCATCCCACTAGTAAATGACCAACCATCTTCTGGAAAGCCACCTTGAGTTTGCAGTCATTTAATCATGAGATCTTCTTGCTCAGAATGCCAGATAGTAACAGTTGCATCTTTATGGACTCTGAGAGAAGGTCAGCCCTTCACTAGAAAATACACCAAGAACAGTGCTAATTTTACTTATACGTCAGAAAACCACTTGAAAAGAAAAAAACTTTTGGTACAATTAATTTGGAAGCATAAGCTCTATGTCCTATTACCAATCTTAGAAACCAAACAATCCCATGCTTCTGGGGTTTCTTCAGTCAAACTCTGCATTCATTTTGTCCTTGATGTGGAAAAGATCACTCTGATATTTCCCCCCAAAATCTATGTATTGGACTTTAGAGCATTTTCAAATTGGCTGCAGAGCTTACGATGTATCGTTGTATGGCACATTGATTAAACACATCCATCTCAGAAGCAAAATCACTTCATGCCGTAATTGTGAAGCAGCATACTGGAGATTCACAGGAAAGTTTGGAAGCTGTAATAGGCAACAGTCAGTTCCTTTTGGTAACTAAATAAGGAGATTCTAAGCATTTGGGAGTTGTATAAATATGTCTTCATAGGAAAAAGTGGAAAAGATTCCTATGAAATCAGTTCTGAAATAGCTATTTTTGAGAAGCAAAAGTAAGAAATAATATATAGTCATCTGCAAGTTATTGCAAAAAGCTTTAACTATATGGGATAAATAATATCTATTTTTTAACGCATCAGAACTAAAATTGCCTTGCAGTGGACTTGACTGTAAGCAGCGAAAACCTTTTGGTCAGGCACAATTTTCCTCTTTCAGATAACTCTGCCTGCCTTTTTGCTTGGACCATCATTTATGTGTGCAAATATAAGATGCTTCAGAAGCTGATTGCCAGAGTCACTGAAAACTAATTGCTTCACCTTAACTTGGTTTGACTGAGGAGCAATTCACACTTCCAAAACTTGAATTTTTATATAGTAGAATTTGCAACACTGTTTTGAAATTGCTCCTAGAAAAGCAAAGGCTGGGTTAAGGCATACAAACTGCTTGAACCTTGCAGCTCTTTCAAAGTGAGTTGCATTCTTTCTCATGTGGTTCCACAGGAATATGTGGTATCAACTATGTCTAATTCATGTTTATTTTCAGTATACATCTCTAGACAATGAATAACCTGCACAGGCAAAACCACAATTTCAAACTCAAAATCAGCATCGACAGTCTGAACTGCAGGTAGTTGTAATCAGAATATGTACCTTTGAGCTCAATACAAAGAAAAACAAGGGCAAAAGGATATTAACTTGCTTAAGACTTTGTCTTCTAATCACAACTTTGTCACACATATCCTGCATTTGTACAATAGCCAAAAAGGTCCCTCAAGGGGGAAAATGGAACTTCTAATAAGGAGGAATGTGGAACAACCAAGGATAAACAAACAAATCAGACTGGATAAAAAGTGTTGGAGAACTTTCTGCACAGCTAGAGGAAAGCACAGATTATTGGAAAGTTAAAGTGAATGAGCTTAGATGTGAAATATACCACACTCATTTAACTTCAACGAAAAATAGGGAATGATTTGGCAAAGGCTGTAAAACCAAGAAGAAAGTTTTGCTTTGCTTCATTTTTTTCCTATTTTACTAGTCTTTGGTTTCTAGTTAATCCATTCGGTATTAAGTTCCTAAATTATTGCCTTGTACCTTTTTAATACCAAAGAATAAAAGTATGTTAGAGAGGTTTTTTTACATCCCGTATCATACGCCTTAAGTATTTGTTCAAGAAATATCTAAAAAAGCTTTGAAATGACTAAAATGAATCCCATATGGCTTGTTTAAATACACTAAAAGAGAACTTTTTTCCTTAATCTAAGAGAACATCTGTACTTTATAATGTTTTTGTGTGTGTGTGATATCAGGCTGTTTTTCATACGAAATTGTTAGTCCAGCATTATATTATATATTCTTTTACTGTAGTAGTGCATTTCAAATTATTTTGTTAAAATTAGCCTAAAATTGATGGCTTTCTTTTTGTTCTTTTAATGTTTGTGCTTAATTTTTTCCAATAATACTTGAAGATCAGCATGCATTAATAGCTGCGGGGCATAAAGAGACTAGAGGAAATTAGCTGTCACCCACAGCCAGTGATTCTGTGTTCTTATAAACATAAAGGACTAAATTGTCTTTCATGTTGACCATGCATGCAGATCATGTCATTTTCATTAAAAATTAGACATCATGCATATATAGTACAATTGTTGATGGAGATGTTTGAATTAATACGGTTTTAAAACAAAGACTAAACTCCTTTTGTTTTTTTCCTAATCAAGTTTGGATTTTATTATTGAAATATGCAGTCGTATATGAATCTTAAATTGAATATTCAGATAATTATTTTTTCATATATTTTCTATATTTCTGTAAATATTTTAGTGTTCTATGTTCATAGCATGAAGTAAGTAATTTATAAACTGATAGAAGCTGATTTTAATAAACTTTCTATTACATTTATTTACTTTCGGTTTATTTGTTACAGTCTGAGTTTTGGCCTTAGATTGATAATCAAATGTCAATTAAGTGCTCACTAGTATAGATATATTAATAAGTTACTGTAATCAGCCATAATTGGCTTAAGCATTCAAGTAAGTTCTATATGATTATTTTGCTTTGTATCAAACTGTAGCATGATTATATCTTTGTCTACACAACACTAACGGGATTGCACAATCTAATACAGAATGTCCTCCAGCTCTGCTGTCTTCTGCTGATATTGTCACTTTACTTTGTGTCATCCCTCCCCTAGTGTTTTCTCTGCCCAGCAGCTGATTACTTTGCTGGTAGTTGGTCCTTTAGAAACATCTTGTCCAAATTATCATCCTCGTTCTCTTGTGTCTGTCTAAAAAACATCTTTTACACCTCAAGGCATTAAGACATGCTCTCAGTGATCAAATATTCTTACCATAGCACGAGGAACACTATATTAGCTGGATTAAAAAAAAAAAAAGAAAAACCACACGCAGTCCTCAGTACTGACCTTTTTGTTTCACTGTCCATCTTTCACAGTGTAATTTAACTACAGATCTTATTTAAATCTAAGTGAAGTTTTAGCTTTTATAACTATAGAACTGCTCCAACATTGCCAGGACTCATAAATGATTAAGCCATTCTGTTTCATACAGAGCTCTGCAATATTCTTGATTACATCCTGCCTTGAGGTTTTGTCAGTCACCACTCAAGCAACATAGATATGCATTTACAGAACTATTTTGGGAGGACAGAGTGATTTGGAGCTTATATGGCAATGCATTTACTCACACCATTGCATCTATTGTAAACTTCCTTTCCAAACTACACCATGCATCTGCTTGTTCTTAACACTTTAACAGATGATAGGATAATCTTTCATTAAAAAAGGTTACAGTTAGCGCAAAGTCCCCCATAAAGAGACACATTTTTTACATAAATGACCAATGCATCTACTTAGCTAGTTAAACACAGTTAGGAATTTTTTAAATGTTTTCTAAGGCAAAGGTTGTCTGTTCCTACACTAGCCCTTTTAGCTTCTAGATTCCCAATAGGGTTTAATCAATGTCCATCATCTTTACAAGTGGTACTTGAAGCAGCTGTTGACTTTTACTCAGTAGCATGGAGGTCACCAGACAGCCTAAGGAACTCTCCACCTGACATCTGTACTTGCTCTGACTGTTTTCTAGAGGCAGAAGTTGACTAACTGGCTGTCTTCATCAAAGCCAAATTACAGAGCCTTATTTGGCTCTATCACTTGCCTTGGCAAAAGTTATTGTACAAGAAGAAACAATTATATACATTTGCATTGTAATGAGATATCGTAACCTAAAACATTTAACATAACAATAAACTAAAACCTTTATTTTTCACTCTATAGAGCACTTTTCAAATAATTATTAGCTG
This sequence comes from Aptenodytes forsteri, assembly GCF_000699145.1. NCBI lineage: Eukaryota > Metazoa > Chordata > Aves > Sphenisciformes > Spheniscidae > Aptenodytes > Aptenodytes forsteri. The sequence goes on along the minus strand of NW_008794595.1, from coordinate 207,996 downwards.
CTTGTGTAAATAAGGACTGACATATTTCACAGTTCATACGTGACAAAAAGGCAGCTCGATTACTAGCTTTCTAACCTACTGAGGGTAGCATCCTGTCTGAATACTTATTACTGGCTGGCTCTGCCTCCTTTCCAGGCACTTAAGAACAGTCTTCTAAATCTTCAAAAGGGTATGGTTCAGTTTCTTTTAATGTTGTTTATACATATTCAGGAGTTGGAAGAAAATCAGGTACCTTTTTTTTTTTACTGTATAGAAAGCTACCTAACCCTTGACCTAAAATCCACAGTTCTTTCTGGGGGGAAGGTGAGTGGGTAGGTACAAAATATTCCTTCAAGTGTGAATACTCAAGTAGCAAATACTAGTAGCATAACAGAGTTCTAACAATTACACAGTGGTTAAAGTACTGCCAATGTTTTTGTGTGATTCAGACTGAATTCCTAGTGTATCTTCAAGACTAATCTTTGAGACGTACAAGTTCTGTCGTTATAAAATGACCGGTGTTCATCAATCAATCCACACTATGAAGCATCGATGCCAATAAGGAAACGTTTCAGTATTTGCAACTGTTTCATAATGAGTTTTCAATTTTAAGATCATTTTGATACATTAATAACTTTTAAGTGTGAAAATGGGAGGTGTAACATTCTAATCAAATTAGTACCTAATGATTGCACTGAAATCAATTTATATTTGGCAGTTCAGAGAAGACTGTTAGAAAAGATTCTGATAAGATGACCTGCACATAAACAGACACTCATCAAGTTTTAATTAACAAAGTAATGGGAAAAAAGAAACCTTTAATATGTCAAATTATTTTCTTTTCTGAGGAATCTTTGAGAAGATGTGAAAAATGGTGGAGAAAACAAATGAAATGTATGAGAAAAACTATGTATGATTAGAAATAACAGTTTTAGCAAAACATATTCTGTTGCAATACTGGAAAGTATTTTCACTGGGAACCGAAGATACTGTAAGTCTGAGGTTAGTCTAAGATATTCAGAATAGTGAACTGCAAACAGCCCTGTACCGTGAAACTGCTATCATTAAGATCTGGCATATCTCAAACCCAGTTAAGAGTATTACCGGCAAACGTACTAAAGGGCAAATTGTCTAAACATGGAATCAATTTAATCTCCACTGGTGATAAACAATATGTTCATAATTTCTTTTCCTTTTTCCTTTCGGGGGGGGGGGGGAGGGGGGGAGAAAAAAGAAGGAAGAAAAAGATATTAACAGAAATATCATTAGAGGGAACTTTCCTCTGCTTACAGCAGATAAGGAAGCATACCATACTCATGACATTAATCTCTCCCACAGTAAAACACATGTTCCCCTGCCCTCCCAAACATCCTGAAACAAGCCATAACTCTATACCAGTGTCTCCATTTTTACAGGGGGAATCTAGCTATCCCCTGTGAAAAACAGTGACAAATGGAAAGCCATCATATAAAGCTATTTCTTTACTATTATTAATTGAAGACAATAACCTCTAAAATGAAAATGCTGCTTTCTGGTTAAGTACTAACCCAATGAATCTATGACACCAAAAAAGCTTTTGACCTGCTGGGGCTGGTACCCCTCCCCTGCTTTTCCGACCCCTTAGATTGTGTTCTGGTTCACAGTGGATCTTATTGTTTACCAGACCCTAAGAAAACTGAGATCCGACACCAGATTTAAATCTCTAGGTGGTTCTGTAATAAAAGCAGCCACCCAAATGACAGATAGATATTTTTAGGATTGAATGATATTAATTTTTATTGTAAATTTAAATTACATCAGAGTACTTTTTTGCAGTGTTTTTGAGAAGGTTAAATGCAGCAAAATGTGGAGGCAGTTTTATTTCTGTTTTATAAGTCTGCATTGTATTAAAGTTTGTGTTATAATATTAATATTGCAGTCTTGTAGTGCCCAGTGTGACCTATTGTACTGTCTGAAATGGTAAAAATGACATTTTATAAAATCCAAGGCAAGTTTATGGTTAAGTTAAAAAGAAAATAAAGGGGTAAAGTCGCTACTGCCAGTTAGACTTACCATACGGAGAAAGTAACATTTTTCTCCTGTTTTTGTTCTTTTGCTGTTGTTTTTTTTTGTTTGTTTGATTTTGATGGGGTTTTTTTGTTAAGCAACCCACACTAGCTGGGAAACAATGAATCCAGCGGCTTGAGAACTATGTAGCCGAAATGCTCTTAGGATTGATTAAAAATATTCTCGCATTAGATAAAAAGTTGTTTTACTCCCAAATTTGAGGTGTGCTTTTTTTATTCTGTTGGAAGAAAAAAAGATAGAAACATCATTAAAACCTTAATCTGAAATATCAGTTGTAGTAACTTGGTTAACTTAGTATAACAGTTTATTAATTTATTGTTTTAACTGTATGACTTTGCTATAAATATTTGTCACATGAAAACATGTCAAAAGGCATTTAACTTGCCTTTGTGCTTGTTACATTTGTAATTCAAAACCAGTGACTTGTGAAATGACTACACATTTCAAGTGTCTTGCAGGATGACTAAATCACAGCCATTCCTCACAGCCATTGACTACCTCACTGTTCTAGTCAGTCATTACTTGTAATATCTTAAAGGTGTCAATCATTTCATGAAGTGAATGACATTACTATTACAGCTCTGTTCTGAAGCCTGACATTGTGGTCATTGTCTTACTATGAAAAGTATAATTCTCCATGAGAGACAATGTATTGAATAATTTCTTACTGATCAGGATACTAATGAAATGTTGCACATCAAAATGTTTGTCATGCACTTATCGGTTCCTATCAACTGTCCATAGCTGCAGAAAAGTGTCTTTTGGTTTTCCATTCTGGGAACATTCCCTCTTCTAGAACATTTGGGAGGGCAGGGGAACAAGACAGATCTTGTGCATGGCAGTGTTTTAGGCATGAAAGAAAAGTAACAAATTCCTAGATATGGGTCTTAAGTCCATTTCAGAGTGCAAAAAGGGTTGATGACAATGTTAGGAGTTCACTGTCTGCTTCTGTGAGTTTTTGGCAGGATTTAGCGATGCAAGGACATATATCTGCTCTCACAGACATTATTAAGGTTTTGTGTTTTACTGTGGGAGCAATTAATGTCATGAGTATAGTGTGCTTCTTTATCTGCTAGAAGCAGAGGAAAGTTCCCTGTAATGGCAGGACTCTGTCACTGTCTAGGATGAGATTTATGACATAATGTTTCCTTTCAAGGTTTTGTCTTGTGTGGGCACCATTGTTAAATATTGATACTATTATTATTACTTATTCTATTATTTAAAAAGATATCCAAGATCTTTTCAAAGGTCTTTTTACAGTTTCATTTAAGTGTGCTTGGAAGAAAGTTTCAAAACAGTAACCTCCATCTCATTACATTATCTTTCCTGCTTCTGTTTTCCCAATTTAAGTCCTTTCTGATTCAAAGTGTTTGAATTGTTTTATTATTTCAAAGATTTACTTTTGGACCACACAGGTGGAAAATTATTGTTTCACCTGTTCAGTATGTTAAAATCTGAGAGTTTGTTTTGCATTATTTTTTCCTGTACTATAACATCCCTAAATTTGAAGTGTTAGCAACTGTTTACAACTCTTTGTATTTTTTATTCACATATCAGAGCTCAGCAAAGAGTGGAATATCTAGCAACCTTTGTGAAATAGCTTTTTTTCCCAGAAAGAAACCCTGAAATGGGTTATATCAACTGCCTAGGGAAGAGCATAGGAGAGGAATACTCATTTAGAGAGAGCATACTCCCCAGGTTCCAGCCTTTTGTGTCTCCTTGCTTTAGTATTGAATAAGTCTCAGATAAATTTAGCTTACATGAATTGGTAAGTACAATGACTTGGCATGCATAATACACTGCAAGAATTTCCACAGCATAAATCATCATGATCTATAGTCAAGGAGTTGAAAAACACAGTATCATAGGAAGGTTTTTCTGAGTTTGAGTGGTATCGAGAAAGAAGAAATTCATAATAACAATACTGGTGATGTGGATGTTCCAAATTCATAGCTGGTGGAGGAACTAGAATAATTTGATTTGCTACATATCCAGCTTACCCCTCCTGACGAGAAACAAGGCACTGTGGCTAGTAAGTGCTATACTGCTACATGCCATTGTGCTCTGGTGGTGTGGGGAACTGTTTCAATCTGGAAAAATCTAAAAATATTACAGATTTTGTTGATTTGTAGATCCTGCACTGTAGAGCAATAACAACACTGGTATATGTAAGTACAAAGGCATACAGCCAACTGGTATAAACTATTATAACTCCACTGAAAACAAATGAAACTAAGACAATTTAGACCAGTGGAGGATTTGTTTTCATATATCCAGGGATATTTTATAATATGGCTTGGTCATATACCATCATACAAACAAGCAACAGATATTGCATCATGATCTTTTATGTTCAAGACAGAAAAATGTAAAACTGCAGTACATTTGATATACAAATTAAAATTCTAATGGAAAGATTTGTGCACACTGCTAGATCTAGGAAATGACACAAAAATCTACATATGCTTCAAAACTCAGGTCAGGACTTCTTGAGCTGAAAGCTAGATGAAAAAATATAAGCTCAAACACAAAATTCTTGGTCGTATCCCTTTGTTGGCCTTAACAGAGCAACACTTAACAAGACAGAAAAAAAAAAATAGTATTTTGAGATAGGTTACTGAACAAAGATTTCCTGTCCAGTATCTCTTATTTTCTTCAATACAAGAAAGTTTGGCAAAATCTTTTCATTTTCTATAAAAACAAAGGTCTAAATATGAAATATGCTCTATTTTAGAACTTTCTAGTAATTGTTTTTCTGACAACTGAAATTGATTTTATTCTTGTTACCAGTACATTTTAATCTTACAGAGTTTATAGTGTTCCTTCTCACTCCACGTTGTTCTTATGCATTGCTTTGGTTTATGAAGTTCATTTCAGTGAGTTAATTCATTCATACCATTTGCCCTAGTGCCACCATGGAGAATTTTAGCAAAGCATTAGGACCATTATAATAATTATTATAAGTATTATTATTAATGGAGACATCTGCCACAATGAATAAGTTTCAGATTATGAATTTACTGGGTTTGTTAAACAAATATTCTTTGTTGCCACGAGTCCCTGAATACTAGCAAATGAAAAGAAAAAAAAAATACAGACAAGAAAGACCTTCTATAAAGTTAGTAAACTATCAGCCAATATTGATAATCCAGCTACAGTCAGTGCATGTGAATTACTGATCATACTTCAAGCTCTCTAAAGAGAGTTATAATTCATAAATAAACTAAATTCTGTTTTATTTGTAAGGTTTCAAAAAATCAGTTCCGGATTTCAGAGACATTTATTAGCTGGAGGATAAATGCACTGATATTCCTATGTAACAAAAAAATTATTACCCTCTGGAAGTACAAATTTCAAAGCATCTTTAGCCATTACATTTGAATATACATCCAGGATATTTGCAGTCTATTTTTCTATGAATTATGTATTTACAGCATATCTTGATACATGAATGTAATATTTTATTCCCAGTTTAAGAGAGTTATTTGTGGTTCATGAGAGAAAATTGTATCAAAAACATAACTCACATAATAGCAAATAACACCTGATACTATATGTTTCATTTTGATGGAATATTTTCTTGCTGAATTCTTCTGAATGGTTCAAAGAGAATAGTTTTATCTTCTCCAGTGAAGAGAATCAATGAACAGTGTAACAATCTTAAGGAATAGGCTCTTATTCAGAAACAAAGAATGGCCAGGGCTCTTCAGGAAGAAATTATTGTCTTTCTCCTGAGGAAGCTGACAATTGAATCATAACAGCTTAAATTTTGCACATTAGTAGTATCTGCTTTAAAAAAAAAAAAAAAGCTAATTTTGTTGCTGGAAATGAGTTTGAGATGGTTTAAATAACTACATGTTGCCTGCAGTTCCTTCTTGTGCCAGAAATGTGAAATAAAATAACTGTTGTCATCACTTCTCTTTCTGTTGGATTAACTTTAGAGTTATGTATGAGACATAACAGTAAAGAAGTGTCTCATGTAAGTACAGATAAATATTGTTACATACCAAAAGCATTCCACTGATGTGAGTTGTTCTTGTCAATGTTATTTTGTACAGGAGAGGAGTCATTTCCTACCCACAACCTGCAGTTCCTTGGATGTTAGTTTTAATTCTATCTTTAAGTTAGCTCTTACTGATAAAATATCAAAAGTTACTTCAAAAACCATAATCATGATGAAGATTATAAAGCTTGTGAGAGGTTCTCTGAAAAAAATTATTTTTGATTTCTAGGTAATCAAATTAATTGTATGAAGAATATTTTAGATATTTGTATGTAACAAAAGAAAAGAAATCAAACTCTTCATCTTCCCCTGATCCCTAAAATGCTCCGAAACTCATTTTATTAAAGGATTCTTACTCTCTGAAAAAAATTATTTTTGATTTCTAGGTAATCAAATTAATTGTATGAAGAATATTTTAGATATTTGTATGTAACAAAAGAAAAGAAATCAAACTCTTCATCTTCCCCTGATCCCTAAAATGCTCCGAAACTCATTTTATTAAAGGATTCTTACTTGGCACTGTCCTGGTTTCGGCAGGGATAGAGTTAATTTCCTTCCTAGTAGCTGGTACAGTGTTTTGGATTTAGGATGAGAACAAAGTTGATAACGCACCGATGTTTTAGTTGTTGCTAGGTAATGCTTACACTAGCCAAGGACTTTT
>NW_008794595.1:176852-194153 GCF_000699145.1 Aptenodytes forsteri | reverse complement strand
CGGGTGGGGGGGAGTGAGCGAGCGGCTGCGTGGTGCTTAATTGCCGACTGAGGTTAAACCACGACAGGCACTAAAAAATATAATACCAAAATGGAAGCCCAACAAAATAATCTGCTCCCTACTCCTATTTAGAACAATGACTTTCAACAGAGCTCTGATTATACACTGACACCTTCCATAACATAAAACATGAAATAATGACTTTCTTTAACTTATTCTGGCTGTAGTGAAAATTGCAGAAACTCAACATTTGGCAAGATGATCCAAAAAGACACCATTTAAAATTTCAGTCCTCAGGGAAAAATGTTTATGCTGTTATAAAAAGTGCAATGAAAATTTTCAGTGTTACTTTTCAATAGTTAAGAATAATTAAATTTCATTAGAGTAAAATAAATAGCTAGAAATCCTCTTCCACAACATGAAGTACACTGCTGTGTTTGGACAATGCAGCACCCTAAATCAGGATCTCCCAGGTAAATGGTCAGAGGATGTGTGGGTGGGGGCCCAGCTGAGGCTGATCAAGGCAATTATAGCCTACTGGTGCTTTCAGGGCCCTGACAGCCTCAATGAACAGGATAGAAAGACAATTCACAGTCTGCTCCTCTAGTACTGATATACATTGACGAGTGGAAAACTAATCACAACAGAATGATCAAGGCATGTCAAAAGGAAGAGTAACAAAATAATCAGGATCCTAACTCACTTTTGTAAATGTAATTACTGATGAAAGAAAGTGTGCACAGAGGAGATCAAGATCTCCTAGGAAAATAATTAATGAAAAGATTTTGAAGAATTATTTTCCATGCCTAATTTCCAATTAAAAATTATTTTGAAAAAATGTTTCCCATTTCTCAAAGTAAAAGCATGGTAAAATTTATCCTAAAACTTTAAAATGGCATTTTGAATTTATTAGAAAAAAAATAGAGTTTTTCGCCAGTGTACATGCGGAAATCAACAATGCCACTGTGATAAGATAAACAGCAAAAATAGGTTTTTAAAAATTCTGCACTGTCATCAAACTTAAGCACTTGCACTCAGTCTGATACAAAACTTACCCAGAGTAACTAGAAATTGACTTCAATTAACTTCAGATTATATTTATTAGAAATTTTGTTTTTATCTTTTACTTGGAAGCTATATCTGCATTATAACGAGAAATCAAATTTGCTAACATCAACCAAACTTCTCAGTTTTGCAATGAAAATTCCTTTTCATCAAACTTAAGCACTTGCACTCAGTCTGATACAAAACTTACCCAGAGTAACTAGAAATTGACTTCAATTAACTTCAGATTATATTTATTAGAAATTTTGTTTTTATCTTTTACTTGGAAGCTATATCTGCATTATAACGAGAAATCAAATTTGCTAACATCAACCAAACTTCTCAGTTTTGCAATGAAAATTCCTTTTTTTAGTTCAGAAAAAAATTATTCCAGACCTTGGGTAGGCACAAGTGTCCAATATGCCATGCCTGATGATAATTTCTGTACATTTATAAATCAAAGAGTTACTGATGAAAGTGAAGCACATTCCAATCACTTTATGAAAATACTTCGAAGGATGATGTTTCCCATTCCAATGACAGTAGTTTTAGAGTGTGTACAAAACCTTATCATCAGAACAGTCTTGGAAACAGTGAACTGTGCTGTTGCACATTAGATTTTTGGTTACTGATGTGACATGATGCAGGAAGACAATAAAGTTTATTAACTGTATACATGAGCAGAGAAGTTCAGTATCAATAAAGTGGAACTTATGCTAGAAGAATATGAAAATCTTATTTTCCTTTGTACCTACAGAAATGGCATCCATAAAGTTTAGCACACTTTGGTTTATGCTGAAGACAGTTCAACAACAAAAAAATGACCTGTTCTCCTGCCTGAAATTAGATATTGGTTTCATTTGGATTGGTATTCATACTTTGATTTTATCACATTTCAATGACTTTCAAGATGCTTCAAAGGTGAGATATTCTATTATTGAAAGTATTTACCCTGATCATAAAGCAATGGCATTCTCTTAGTCTCATATCTTCGTATCTTAATATAAAGCTCTGGTAAGACAGACTGACCCAAACTTCTTTGTATATGGTGCCTATTTTTTTCCTCTGAATAGAGGGTGATTATCAAGAAAGATCTATCATACTGATTAACTTGTAAAAACTGCTCTACAGAGAAGATAAGTGAAGCTGTTTTTGTCTTGGTCCTTGCAATGGGTCATGACTACTTCAGATTCCTGTACAAAACATAATATGCACCTGTGCAGAGGCTTCAAGCTTTCCCAAAACTATATATGGCAAACTGTCAAAAAAAAAAAAAAAATTGTGGTTTATGTCATTCTATCTTTTGTTTCCACAGAATTTGCTAGGAAATAAAAAACTAGTGAAGTTCAAGTGTCCAGAGTTTGGTAGACAATTTTAGGATTGATGAGGAAGAGCACACAGAAAGAGGCTTTACGTACAAGACATGTTAAGAAGTAAACCTGGTAGAGTTTAAAACTATTATAAGATTGAACTGTTAAAGCCACAAATAATCAGTTAGTAACATTGAGAATTAAAAAAAAATGTAGTTGATCCAGCTGTTTATTTTCTATCATTAAAAAATGGTCATGATTGCTAACCAGTAGCACAAATATGCTGGACTGTGATTTTATGTCTTGATGCAATGAGTTGCTCGGGTGCCTTGCCCAGGAAACAGCTTACCACAGTGTTGCCCTGGAAATGCTTTTGGAGAATTGCTGGCTGATGACTCATGTTACAGGATATAGCATTTTATTTATGCTGAAGTGTAATACAGACTTAGAACAGACAGACCAGAGGCCCCTATCCTTTCACAAAGTGAATGTTTTAGGAGCCAACCATACTTTCCACAGCTGTAGATCTCTTCAGTTGTGACTGTCTCTACTGGGTAACACCAAGAGAAGCCAATCAAAAGTCAAGACCTCTCTGTGGCTTTTCATCCAGCAAAAGAGTTCAGCTTTCAGTGCTGGACAAGACCAAACACATTTTATTCAGAAAATCTTTCTAATGACACACACTTTATAGGCCCCAAAGGAAATCTGCTTCTTGGTAGATATGTTCTCCAATGTTATTATCTTATTAGAGTTAGGAATGGAGTTGTACTAACTGATGGATTTTTGTAGCTGTTCTTGATGAGAAGTAGTTATGTAAGTTGGTGTATGAGTCTTGTTTTTTTTTTTTATCACAATCCTGATTTGGAGAAAATACAACTGAAGAAAATATCATCTGTATGGCAAAGTAGCTGATACAGGTGGTATTATGTTATGATATGCATATTGCATCTTCAAATGTTCAGCAGCAGAGATTGCAACTCCTAATCTGGTGTTTTATTCCATACACAGAGTGTTATAGGCAGAGCCAGTATGTTCTCACTGTCTCTGTCACAGACACTGCATATCTTCTGTTGTTTCTAATTTGAAATTACATTGAGCTAGAATGATAAATATGCTTTTATGTTCTTCATTACTCATGGGAATATATATACTACTTCTCTGATAAATTTTTGTAGCCTTCTATTTATCTTTTAGCTCATAATGACAATATTTACATCAACACAGTCACCTCAGACATATTCTCAAACAGTTCTTTCCCCACAAAATGTCATGTGGAGCAATTATTTTGTGCAATGAATGATTTTGGATAATCTAGTGGAGTACAAACATTACTCAAGTAAATAGCTAGATTTATTCACAAAGGTACTTTGAAACAGTTAAAAGAATGCTTTATTGCCTCTTTGCAGATGTTTATTTATTTGAAGGAACCTGTTTGTGATACTAAATTAACTTTTTAATATTTTGAATTGTTACTAGTAAGGAAGTATTCTCATTTTCTTCTGCCTCCCACAGAGGGACACAGAGCTGAGAAACAAACTTTTAACCTTTCTCCACCTGAAAGTAATTTCAACTTTTCAAAAGATGACAGTATTTGAATTGTATTTTATGAGAAGGCTTGCCTTAAGGTCAAAAAGGTGGCTGAATTCTTTTTTGTCTGGAGCTTGAGCAAAGAAATGCCAGGCTGTCACTTGTCACTTGCCTTCTTACAAACAGCCTTTATTCTGGGCCAAATTGTGCTCTGATTTATGCAGTGCCAATATCTATAGTTCTGTCTTTGTTGAAACAATATGGATTTAGATCAGAGCAAGTGAGAGCAATGGCAACAGCACATTTTTATAGCCATGCCCTCAACCCAAGATCCTTAACTATACTGTTTGAGTACTGTTTGAGTTTGACAACCAGTGGTGACAGCTTGGCCTTTAGGAGGCAAATCAGAAACCTCAGGTAGTGTGATTTATTCTTTGCTTACCCTAGACCAATTACTCACATCTATATCCTTAAAACCAAATGAAAATTTGAAGTCTTTATCCTCCATATCATTAATACTATGCCTATTTTGGCTGAATACCAAGGAATTTGGTAGGAAATATAGAATGATTTGTATACATTCAGTATCCTAAGAAGTTGAATGAGTCTTTATTTTGTAATTTATGATTCAAGATTGCACACATCTATTCAGTTCTAAATGTATTTAAATATGCACATAATAATTTATGATCCATAGATCATACACAGATGAATTGACGTTGTTGGAGGCCTAAAGTCCTCATTAGTTTCCAAAAGGTGCAAATGGCTTCCAATCTCAGTGCTTCACCCACCATAAAAAATCAGTGCTCTCAGATAAAAAGCATTAAGTAAATATCAGAGAGAAATTCAAATTAATTATTAATGTCTACTGAGCATGGAGAACCAAGGGAGGAAATTTCTGAGTGTTTAGATCTGCCTCCAGTGTAAACTGAACAAGTATGGACATGAGTTAGAAGGACTCATATCTGTAGGCATTGAGTTCTCTAATGTAAATTAGTTCCTTGAATGATTTCAACAGCCAGTGCAAGAGGTTTCTTTATGATGAATATTACTACATGCAGGAGTATGGTCATGGACCTGACAGTCTTTCAGATTGAGGGAGTTCCCAGCTGTCCAAAACTTGGGCAAGGGGCTGTCAGTGGTATCAGCCTAGGTTCCCCTGGCCACAAGCAGCAACCAGTGGAGTGGTGAATGAGAAGGGGGAAGGGGGCTCCACTGACCCAGGTGGGGCTCACTGTGCCTGCAGGTTTGGGGGAAAGGGGGACATCTCCCATCTCTTCCCCTCAGCATACCTGACTCCTCCCTGCTGCAGCACATGCTACCCTGGAGGTCCTCAGTGGAGGGTTGTGTCCCACTCCTCTAGCATGTGTGCTGATCCCAAGAAGTACGCATGGAGGGTTAACACTCCCTCATACCCCAAATCAGTTTACCGTAAGTTGTGCATCATCCTGTCTCATTTCCTCAACCAACAATACATGTTAAAGTCTGGTAAAAACTTCTCCTGTATGATATAATTTAGTACACTTTTACTTTGAGTAGAAGAAGGAGACTTTTTACATCTTCTTGTGCAATATATTTAGGTGATGTAATTGGTACACCACACAATGGAAATTATTTCATATTTAGGATTTATCTCTGAAGGACTAAATCAGTGTTTTCCCACAGGTTCATATTTATAAACAAATTAGGAAAAAAAAGCTGTTTTGTTAGATAGTCCAACCAAGCAAAACTTGAATTCATTTTCTTACTTGAAAGTTGACTGCTGCTACCGTGCAGAAAAGTGACTGCAATTTTGGCTTCATGGATTTAGCTATAGAACATTCTTATTTAAGTTCTCCTCTATCATCCTGTTGAACAATATAATCTGAAATAAATTGTTTAGACGGTTATGTAGCAAGTAAAGACATTGTTAGAGTTGGGATATATGAAATTTTTTTCCTGTTTTATATAATACATATTTATCTAAATATTATGCATCAAAAAGCAAGTCTGAGAATCTTGATTCCTTTCTGCTGGCTAAGGCTTGTGTTTAGAATATAGCACAGTGGCCAAGGACTCTATTAGATCTGAAAATTTATTCCATGCTCTGGTATTGCTCAATTAATTAACCTTAGGTAACTCATTTGAAACCTTTTGTCTCCCTTCTTGTTTTAGCATTACAGTCTTCAGTACAAAATTATGTCCTATGCATTTTCAGTACCTAGTAGGGTGATGTCCCTTGTCTCCATATTCAGTGCTACAATTTAAATATCCAGTGTGATGACCATTATATGATAATGCAAATATAATATTGACCAGAATTCTTCTGATCACTTACTATCTAAGAAAGTGCAGGCACTTCTTCTACCATATGCTTTTACCTTTTCCCACAACCCCAGTTATTCAATAGTCCACAGACCACACTTAGTCTAGGGGCAAAGGAGTTTTATTAATTTACATCTAATACAATCTGAGGGTTACAGACTACAAACAGTGGCAATGGTTGCAGCTGCCTGAAGCACCTGCTTCAAGAAAATCTTTCATGGAGCTTCATATTAACCTATTTAGGACTGTAACTGAGTGGCATAATGTAGTCTTTTCTAGAATAAGATTTACACCTTTAAAGCAGTATTTCATAGTATTCCTATTAAAAAAAAAAAAATTGTGTACCTCATTCCTCCTTAATGAATACAATGCTTTTATAGTACAAGTTTTAAGTACTTCTGCTATGACTGTTTTGTTTTTATCTCAATATAAGCTGAACACATCCCATTGGTTTTAATTGGTTTTAACCTATTAGGTTACAAAATAAGATCATACACTGCATAGTCTATTGTAGTTTAAATTACCATGATTTCTTGGTCATTCTATCAAGCAGTTCTGTTTGCTTCACATACTTTTCAATTTTCATCTTCTTTCAGGTTTCATCTTCTGATAAAGATATAAGGCAGTGAGGTTGGTTCTTCACCCCTGTAATGGACTTCACTAGAATACTGGATTGTGGAAATTCCAAGGAATTCCAATTCCTTTTGTGAAAATTGAGATTAATGCAAATCATCCTTCATATGAATATTCTCAGACTAATTTTATGGGCAAGCAGTGTTAGCCAGTCTCTCATAACTGACTACAGTTCCTTGTGTTTTTGCAATGGTTCTTAAATATACAGAATAAAATGTCAATCATATAAAGGGCATTATCCTTACCTTTGGACTTTGGACAGGGACAACTAGACTGAAGTAAAAAAAAAAAAAAGCGCATTTTTTTAGTATAGAGCAAATAAAATACTCTTGTTAATATCATTTTACTTAGAGGACTGTGAACAGCAATGAGTTTAAATGCATATACCCTCAACTGCATAGAACATTCCACTCAAGCTTTGTATGCAGCGGTGTTGTGAATGGGCAATTTAGACCACTTAAAGAACCACTGTCAAAAGTATCAGCAAAAGTGGTTTTACTGAAATACGATGTAAAAGTGTGACTTAACAAAGTTCAATGGCAAGGTTCACTCTGTTACTTACTGCACAAAGGATATAACAATGATTCAAAATTACCGAGACAGAATCAAAGTTACCAAGACAAAATCAAAGTTACCAAGACAAAATCTTAGCACACTACAATACAAGGTTATGTGCAATATCCGTCACTTACTAAAGATCTGCAGTTGGTAAGAAGTCTCTCTGCCTCAAGGAGCAACGTTGAGAGGCGTCCCAACTCAAGGGGAGATCACCGCCATGCAGCCACGCTGCCTAGCAGGGAAAGCTCCAAGAAGGCTCACCTAGGCTGTCACATTTATGGAGTAAAGTAGTTGGCTTGTAGTCAAATTACATGTGATGGGAAAGGTATGCATGAGACTCCTCATACCCACAACTTTCTTTGTTACTTGATAAATGAGTCTTGGAAAAGCCACCTGCTATTCATGTGTTAATCGTATGGTCAGTGTTCCAAGCTCATCTGCATCCACGCTCACTGTGTCACTCTGCTCCTTTGTGGGTTTTCAGAGAACAGACTGGAACTAGAGAAGTTCTTGGCCCTGTTACGGCTTAGGCCTTTACCTCCTTTGGAGCTGGTACCAAACTACCACTAGTTTGGTTAAGGAGTCGAGTGCATCCATCACAAATGGGAATTTGCAGTCACAACTATTTAGTTAAGAAACAGAAATGCAGCATGTGAATGAAAATTAACCTCCAGAGATTGATATTCTAATGTAAAACAGAAAATTCTTCACCTACAATACTTAGTTACCAAATTATATATTTGAATAATTTTGAACTACAAATAAACTGAATAACTGTCCCATTTACAGCAAACCTGAAAATGGAACATGTCAAATTATTTCCTATGTATTATTATATCAGCTTGCCTTTAATATTCTACATTGATTTTATGATGCATGTTGCTTCAAATGAACTACGAAAAGCAAATTATCATTCACACTTGTTGCTAGTAAGGTATCACAGCCATATTTGTATATCTGTTGTCTAACTGAAGTATGGAACAGACACAGTAAATATGTAATTTTGTTATCAGTAATGAAATCCAAGGGGAAAAGAAAAATCTCTTTGTAGGAGGATAAAAACAAATTCAGCCTTTCAACAGAGCAGTTGTTTTCCTTTTTTTCCCTGACTGCCTCAAGGAAGGAAAAAAGTTTTTTGTGGAAATAGCTTTGTAAATGGTATAAACAGCGTGTGTAAAGAGAAGCTTGAGAATTTTCTTATACTAAGCCCAACATTTTTATATGTTAGTTTTGAGACATCACCTACAAAGGCTGATGATTTACACTGTGTGAAAAGGTGCAGAGTGAAGCAAAGGCTGGAGCTATTATGAGCTAGTCTTCTTCATAAAGCACTGAAATAGACCAGGAGGAACGTGTTTCATTTCCTCAGTGGTCTGCCATTACATTTCATTAAATTTTGTCAGGATCTGAGTTTTCTATTTTCCTATGTCTGTAGGTGCTCTAACTGGCTATAGACTTCTTCCCATCCACAGGGTTTTGGGCAACATTTGACACCTCAGACAGGGCTTGTTCTTCAGGATCACTCTTGTTTCCTCTCTTTCCACAGGTCTGAACTTAAAAGCAAAATGTGAATGTTATTACTGACCTCACTTGAGAACAAGCAGGCTGGCAGAACAGCATGACCAGACTTTCAAAGAAATTCAGAAGCCCGTTAATATATGGTCTTAATGATAGCAAATTCTTTAGATCAACACTATGACAGAGTTTTTTCTTAACAGATCTGGAATAAGCTCTGTTTATGAAATACGAAAGTTTGAAATTGATAATTAGTTTTCATAAGCAAATCAATAAAATTCTTTTATACTAATTAATACATGAATTCTAGGTAGCACCAGATGTCAAATATATATGGAGTTTGACCCTTAGCATGATTTGACATTAAGTATTATTTTTATGATAACAGTATCAGAGGTTTCCTTCAGACTGCCTTGCGTCCTGCAGATTTCTGTATAAATGCACACACAGGCAAAGAACAGCTGGAGAAGCAAAGTTGGGTGTGATTATATATGAATTTGTTTGCTAATAGCATTGGTTCCCAAGGAGGGGGGCGGGAAGTATTGCCATCAAATTGTATTTTAGTGTTGCAATTATTCATGACAGTCTGTGGCTCAAATCCTGGAAATATTTTGGAATGTAACTTCAAAGTGTAATTGCTTTGAGAGAACTGGAGCCTAATTTTTTATATTACACTGGCACTTGCAACACGCCATGCATACACTGCATGCAATATGATCTTGTGAAAACAAATTACCTGTTTTTTCAATGTAAATATTTTTCATAACAGATCAATGGAAAAAAACTGAACCTTTATAGAACTGATTCAAAATAAAATGGTTTTGAAGATCAATAAAATTTATGTGTCATTTGCTGTGCCACAGGTGCTTCTAAGTTTTCAGATTACATTCTTGATTATCACCCACCCTACCAGCTGTCTCTATATTTTACACAAATATCTATCTTACCACCAACTCTAACTTACCACAGACCTAAAATCACTGGATATTTTTTGCTAACTTGAGTATTTTTCTTTCCAATCTTAATTGAAACCTTTTCAGCTGGTAGAACTTCCAAACAGCAATTATTTAAAACAAACAAACAAACAACACCCCCCCCCCAACACCACCGAAAAAATACAAGTGTTGTTACTGCTTTGGTTTTCTATACTTGCTAGCTCTGTCTATGTTGGGGGGAAACAGTGAGGTGACTAGCCAAGTGATGGGTAATGAAGCAACGCAGGATAGTGAGATGATGCAAGACTCATGACTGTGTTGGGAAGTGAGCAAGGTACAGACCCAGAATGGAGGAAGTAATTACGAACATGAAATATGATTGAGTTACCTTGCAAATGTGGTGTAAAAGTATAAGACTATAAATGAAGGCAATGAGGCACTGCATTTAGAAGAATAATTCCTACCACAGTATTTCTATCTTCTTATTTACCTTTTCAGATTTACACAGACCTTAGGAAAGTTGCATTTTTAAGTGTCTTTTTGATACCTAGGTGTTAAGCCCTCGTATGTCATGTACTGTTTGCTGCTTCATTGATAATCAGCTGCAAAGCTGTATCTCAGCTGTAGTGAAAATCCATTGCCAATCCACTGCCATTTCCTGTGTTACTCATGCTGTGTTGTTTTCCTGGAGGCAGGTTAATTCTACGGCTTTTCAGCTGAGTTATGTCTCTTTACATGCAGTGGTTTCTTATCATGTCCCTTGTCAAGGGATGTAAAAAGGCCAAGTGACTACAGCTATTGAAAAAAGAGCTGTGGGAGTGAAGTGATTCAAGTAATAGGATGGCCTCCTCAGCTCTCCTTTACTTTCTTCTCATTAACATCTCATAGGGAGAAATGCCTAGACATGCAGCAGGGATCTAAGCACACTCTCATGAGGCTATACTGAAGGGGGGGGTTTGCAGTTCTGCACTCCAATATCTGATGTCAACCTGTGGTCATTCAGTAGTTAATTTAGAGGTTTTCCAGGGTGAGAGAAGGGAGCTGAGAGGGTCTTCAACTCTCCTTCCCCCCACAGTGAACCCCTTCAACAGAGTGCTGCTACTGCTGCCTTTAGCCTTTAAAATATCTGGGGGGAGTGGGGGTCCATGCAGTGGGACCCTGAAAATGTAACGTGGACCATCCCATGTGTCCACAGTTATATGTCATTCTGCAGGGACAGAATCTTTAAGGATCCCTAGGAAGGTCTCCATAGTTCACAGATTTTCTCTGTGATACTCAAGAGTTGTGCTACCTGGCTCAAATTTTTAAATTTCTCTGTAAGTTGAAGTTATCCTTTTGCGGTCATGTATTTTCCTTTTATAACTGATTTTTCTCAAATATAAATGTTCCATTTGTAGACAGCTTGACCTTAGTCTAATTCTCTCAAGTTTCTTCCTGCTCTATAGCTAATATAATTTGTTGATTTAATAATCTGAAGTGGCCTATTTCTCACAGGAGGCCTTGTACATAGATACATAGGCTTACTCTTGTAAGCATCTATTTTCAACCCACAAATCATAAATCCTTCCCCCTATACACTGCAGTAAAGCCATTTTACAACTCTCATTCTTTCTATTTTCTGTAAATGTTTTCAATCCAGTTACCCTAATTATCCCAAGAATTTCCTGAGGCAGGTCCTGTCCAGGTGCCCCCATAATGCTCTAGAAGTGTGCTTACAAATTTTAACACTGTGGGCACATTTGAATGAAGATCAGTCCGTTCATCACAGAGATTCTATATCCATCATCTCTGGAATACTCACAGCTCTACTGGATCCTGGCAACTACACCAGGTTTTAAGAGATGCTATAAGGTCACCACCTCCATTGGACTCCAGGACCTGGTGATTCCTTCTGCTCAGCTGTTGGAGCCCAGCCCAGTGTGCCTGGAGACCTGCAGTTCCCTCCTCCCCAGGCCAATGGATGTGGCTGCTGCTTTCCCAGTTGCAGGTTCATCCAGTAGCAAGGCTGCACAGAGGACTGACATGGCTAGCCTAGTACAGCTTGAAGTTTGCAAGCGAATTATGCATAGCAATGCACATTGTGTTAGGAGAAAATTTAAATACTGTGGTTGTTCCAGTTGCTAGGACCCAGGCACAATGGCCCTACAACCCACAGTCTCAGTGCACTTGCTGGTGCTTAGACTCTCATTTTCAGTTTCTGGCACTGCACACACATGGGCTCCTATGGCCTGTGGTCTGACTCCAGTTGCTGGCACTTTATTTCATTTCACGCAAGTCTCCCCAGTCACTAGTACTTAGATCCTCACTCATTCCAGTTGCTGGCACCACAGACATATACGCCTCTATGATCCATGCGCCAACTCCAGTTTCTGGCACTTGATTCACTTTACTACAGTCTCTCCAGTTCCTGGCACTTAGAAGTTGCAGCATTCACACATTGAAAAGACTGAAATTACACAGAAAGATAGTCAAGAAAGGATTTAATAAGAAGATAGGACAGACTGCAGTGATAAAGTGCAGGGCTCAGACAGACAATTATACAGACCGGCAGCTGCTTACATGCAACCAGCCTTTTTTATCCCCTCTCGTCTCTATTTTCTCACATTTGCTCCTCCGTGATCAACCCAGATCCCCTCCTTTTCCCCACCTTTGCATCTTCCTCTAAACCTCCCATGATAAATTTTGCACAGGACCCCCCAGGTCTCCTTCAAATTTCCCATACTATGTTGCTCTTGCTTCTCCCTTCTGATCAGTTGTGAAGTTCAAGCTGACTTTCTTCAAGGGTAGGCCTGGGTAGTTTCTTGATGGCCCATCACTCAATAGCTGGAGAATTCTGGTCTTCATTATTGTCTCCCGTATCACCTACCCACTTGTCAAGTTTATGTATCTGTGCATTTAATTTACCACATTCCTTGTTATTCTTTTTTTCTTTTATACTTAATTCCCCTTAACCAGATCCAGATGAACCAGATCCTCTCACATTCCACACACCTGTTGAGGATATTGTGCACACAGAGCAAATAAAAGAAGTTATTAACCTATTAACTTATTAACTTCTTAAGTTATTAAGCTAAGATTCTGCTTTGTATCATACTTGAATTATGAATGGTCATCCCATGACAATCTGCAGTAAAACTGATTTTCCTAATTCTCTGATTAATGCCAGCCTTTCATGACCACAGGGTGCCAAAATACTCCTGAGTTGTTGCAAGACACAGATATTGGATCTATGAAGTATCAGCAGCAAAGATCAAAGGAAAAATGTGGAAAAAATATCCCATTTAGTTCCTGAAATTATCATTCCTGTGAACACTAACCATATACAAAGATGGCTTATCTGCAAAGTAGTCACATGGCACTGGGCTGGTCTGTCTGTATATATCTGGATTATAGTATTGATACTAATAAAGTAATGAGGATCAAAGTGGGGAACAAGGCAAAGACAGCAAAAAGAAAGATCTCTGGGGTGATCTTGTTTTGTATTAGGCCTTTGTACAGCTTCTACAACAAAAGACATAATGCTGCTAATAAATTGTGCCCTCAGTGGAGTCTTCATGCTTTTCCATCTCAGAAAAAAACACAACAGAGTTTCCTATTTGTATCAGTTAGCCAGGTATAAATGGCACCTGAAATGACAGGATAGCTTGTATACAAGTCCCCTTATGATGATGATTTATGCTTTCATGCTTTCTTTGCTGCTGAAATGTTTATGGTTTGTGCATAGCTCGCGCTTTTCTAACAGAGGGCAGAGGCTTCCTTAGGTTTGCCTTAGATCAGCACCATGGGAAGTAGCTAATCATTCCCCTCTTAATCACAGGCTCATTAATTAACATACAATTACAAGGGTGATATAACTTTGTGAAATGAGATGTACATGAACAACAAAAGCAACATGTTGTATAAAACCCAGGAAATATCAGTAAGAGTTTTATTCTCTACCGGTTTTCATATGAACACTAGAATAAACCGAATTCATGTTACAATTGTACCTACAGTGACTACTGCTGTACTGATTCTAAATGGTATCTAAATACACAGATGATTTTTTACTTCCTAAGTCTCAGCTAAAATCCAAGTAAAACTGTGATGCATTTTTTTTAATCAAGGGTCTGTGTCATTTTCTTCTCTGTGGCAGCTGCTTTTAAACCTTCCCTTTTTATAGGACTGTGATTTGGTATTAGTTGTAGTTCTTGTATATGTCTATTTTTTTAATTTCAAATATAGGAAAGAGATAATTTGTATCTTTTTGCTCTTTAGCAGTGCATTTGTTCCCCATAAATTCTGTCTCCTTTTGATTGATGTGAAGATAATACTTTGTTCTTGACTCAAATGTAAGAGGGAGAGAAAAGCGTGGAAAGGAAATAGCTCAGCAAATATTCTAACATCTTGCAGAAGTCTTCAGCACACCATACATAACAACTTTAAAATGTATTTTTTATGAAGTCTGGTATGCATAGCTGTAAGCAATAGACCCATAAATTATCTACCCAAGATAAAATTGACCTGAGTACAGGATGTTTTAGTACTGCAGTCTACACTTATTGCAACTGGTGAGTCAGAATTCATTTATTTGCAGGGTACACCTTGCCAATGGGTATGAATTTCTTGCTTGTTCACTTTGATTCCAAGGCTGATGTAATCTCTCCCCCAGTGCCTAGCTGTCAGACCTCTGATTTATTTAGATGATAATCTGATAGCAGCTCCCTGCGGAGAGGCATTGTCATGCCATATCATACTCTCAATCCATTTGATCTCTGCCCTGTGGAATCTAATGAAGAAAGTAAAGTCACTTTGAATACCCTACCACTTACTAGACTTTCTAATAACTTAATCAGTTTCTTTTAAAAAACATGAAACCAATTTCATAAGAAATTAATAAGTGAGGCTTCAAACAAATTTGTCAGATAATTTCTATGGCTAAGTCACTGGATTTTTTTGTTTGTTTTTGTTTTTAATTTGCATTATACTATGATCTAAGAAGGGACCATCACTGTCTATCAGACTATATTAACCAGCTTTGTTAATAATTTCCCTTGTGCCATTATTTTTCATTAATTTGCAAGGATTTCTTAAGAACTTGAAATACTGCAACTTTGTTGTCTATACCAGACTATATTAAATGGTTAATTTAAAGGGCTAGTGGGTGGATATCACTGAAGAAAGATTCAGATGAGTGAAGGCTTGAATTCAGATTTGGTTTGTTGAAAGTATTCTTAGTTTTGGACAATTTCCCTTGTGCCATTATTTTTCATTAATTTGCAAGGATTTCTTAAGAACTTGAAATACTGCAACTTTGTTGTCTATACCAGACTATATTAAATGGTTAATTTAAAGGGCTAGTGGGTGGATATCACTGAAGAAAGATTCAGATGAGTGAAGGCTTGAATTCAGATTTGGTTTGTTGAAAGTATTCTTAGTTTTGGACACTCACAGGTTTGTTTTTTTTTTTTTTCCTCCTAAATCCTGCAAACCAGGTTTAGGAACAGTCTGAGAATATCTTCATTTTGGAATGAAAAATAGCTTGTCATGATCGTGGCTGAAGTTCTGTGTTATAACAAAAATATATATTCAGATCTTTTAAAATAAGTGGAAAAAAAAAAATGTATTTCCAGAGGAGCTTCCCAGTGGGAAGGAATTTCTTATTATTTCCAGACTACCGTGTTCTGTGATAATGGATGGATTTACTGCTCAATATTTAGTTGATAACATGTTTTTTATAAAATGAATTGCAAAAAAAAAGGTTCTGGGAAGGTTCCAGATTACTGGAAAAGCACTGTAAATGATACAGTTTCTCTTCAGAATCAAACTTCAAAAAAGCAGAATAATGAGTGCTTTGAATTAGGCATAGACAAGCAAATATTTCATTTGAAATATATTTCCATTTGAGATTTGAAATGCAGCAGTCTTCTAAAATGTGGATTTTGGTGAAATGATCCTAAACAGGCAGGTGTTTTCAAAACTAATACTCCCATAACTACTATTAATGGATACTGCTCTACAAAATTCAAGAGCAAAATACTTTTTATTACAAAAGCATGGAGTGACTCTGGTATGATTACACTAACTATTAGTCATACAAGTAATAAAGCACAATTTCTGCCTAAGGGAGTTTACTTCAAAGTAGACAAGGCATACAATAAATAGAACTAGGAGACATTATTATTTGCAAATGAGGAACTCAGGATAAGGACATATAAATGACTTGTGCAAGACAGCACACATTCTACAAAGGTGCCCTAATATACTTTAGTAGTATCCCAGCTAACAGACTTGGTATCTTGAGTGTCTGAGTTTGCTGCTAGACACCCATGCTGGCATATGAGTGTCTGAGTTTGCTGGTAGTCCAACTGGCTGGGTGAAATATGACAGGCATGTTGACTGTTAAATTCTTATACACTTCAATAGCTTTATTTTCATATTTTTATTACATTTTCATTTTCAAGATACAAAGATTTCATTTATGCCTCTCTTCCTATTATGTTCTTGGTGTTTGGACTTTCATCTCTAAATTCACTTTATGGTTCATTCATAATTAAATCTGTTCAACCCCCTGATCTCAAGAAAGCTAAGACAGATCCATCTCATAGATCTGTAACTGCAAAGCAGTCCAAAGATACCTGAGCTTGTTTGAAACGAGGTGATTCAAGGTCTGGCATCAATCTAGTCATACGAGCACAGTGCTGAGACTACCTAAAAAGGCCAGAGAAAAAACAGAAAGGGAATGTGCTCTGCACACAGCCAACAAAGCCATCTCTCACCTTCACTGCTGTGACTATGATTAGACATATTTTTGTTTCAACAGCTTACTTGGTAAGTCAGGCTGCATAATTCACATCTGCTGACTGCCACAACAGTTCCTTCCATGCAATGTTTTAACATTTAAACACTGAAACTCAAGAACATCAAGCAAAACCATCATGGATTATAATTTCTTGGGACTTTTCTTCCTTCTTCCTTGTTCTACTTTGCCTTTTCATCAGACCTGGCACAAGCTTTCCCATACTGAAGATTTAAGACCCTTTAAATAAAACATTTTGAAAATTACGCTTTTCAGTACAAAGCTTTGGTGCCCAAGATAGTGGGACATTTTTTTTACGCTGCAGACAGCAAAATTTAACAATGATATGAATCTTTATTTACAATGGCAAACTTTACAGGGTGAGCCACTGGGTTTTAAGTATCTTTCTTTTCTTAGGTGGTCCATGTGGTGCTTCTCAGTCCTCCTCTGTAACTTTTAGTTGTTCCAGGAGACACCAGTTTATTGTATGACCTATTGTCATGGTTTAACCTCAGTCAGCAACTGAGAACCACACAGCCGCTCGCTCACTTCCCCCCAACCCAGGTGGGATGGAGGAGAGAATTGGAAGGGTAGAAGTGAGAAAAACTCATGGGTTGAGATAAAAACAGTTTAATAATTGAAATAAAATAATAATAGCAATAATAATAATGTAATAATAATAATAATAATAATAATA
>NW_008794595.1:174269-176718 GCF_000699145.1 Aptenodytes forsteri | reverse complement strand
TGAGCATGATGTCACATGGTATGGAATGTCCCTTTGGCCAGTTTGGCTGTGCCCCCCTCCCAGCTTCTTGTGCACCTCCAGCCTTCTCAGTCGGTAGAGCATGGGAAGCTGAAAAGTCCTTGACTAGTGTAAGCACTACCTAGCAACAACTAAAACATTGGTGCGTTATCAATTTTATTCTCATCCTAAATCTAAAACACAGCACTGTACCAGCTACTAGGAAGGAAATTAACTCTATCCCTGCTGAAACCAGGATACCTATGGCAGAAAACAAGACATTCACCATGGCCATGGTTTCCATAAAAACATTCCAGCCTTTAGGTGTTCTCTGGCTAGAAGGGGCACAAATTTGAAGGATGCATCAGACTAAATCAAGCAGGCTGGACCCCCTTGATGACATGTCCTCTGTATACAAAATTTCCCCCATTGTCCCAAGAAGAAATAAGCTTGTATTGCCCTAGCTTACCCAGGAGAATTTGTGCATTCTTCCAAAACCATGGATGCACATTATCTAAAACTTCCTGAAAAACAGGTCCTTGGGAGTCTCAAGGGGCTTTTCCATGTCTGTCTTCTTTTCTTCAAGAAGAACAAGAGTTAGCTTCCCCCTTTCCTGATCACTGCTTCACATGTGCCAAGTACATCTGAAAAGCAGCTGTATACACCTTAACTGTCTCATGGGCCATCAAGCCTGGTTTCTGGAGAATGTCCCTCATTTCAGCATCCAAAGAGTGCATAGCATCAGACTTCATGTCTTCCCCGGGTGGGAAGATGCCCCAGATGGTTTGCAGGTGCCAGATAACAATTTTTCTTTATATTCCATCACTGCCTTACCAATGTGATCAGTGGAAGAGCAAAACTTACAAGAGGACTGTGGGGATGGGAATCTCACTAACGGACATTCCTGAGTTTGATTTTAATGAGCAAACACTGTACCACCTGGCATGACAAGGCACTTAAGCAGAAAACAACGGAGAAAGGAATGTGCAGCTGGAAGGAGAAAAACAAGATAAAGACCATGAAGGCATTTTGCATGATCAGAAAGAACGGGCCAATCTGCTAGAGTATAGATGCGCGTGAACACAAGGCTGTAACCTATCTGCAAGCTGCAGGTAGCGCGTGTCCATAGTAGATAACTATATAAGCCTTGTTATAAGTATGAATAAAGGAGAATGACCATACTCATATTGAGATCCATCATTACTCCGGATTCGCACTCCCGCTCCGCCGTCGACACCGGACAAGGTAAACTCCGACAGGGGACCAATAAACCCACTGACTTGCTTCAGCAATAGCTTCCTTCTTTTGAAGGATACACCTACTACTCAAGTGACCCTTTTTCAGCATGCCTGTCTGGTGGGATATTAATGGAATGTTCTTCTTCAAGGTTTTCAGGGCAATTTCAGAAATGGCCTCTATCAGATCATTGGAAGCGTTACAGAGTATTGCTTTCTTCTGCTGGGGGGAGGACCAGATCAGCAGCTCCAGGAGCTTCCAGAGAAAGGTTACTCTTCAGACACTGGGACACCAGCTCAACTAGACCTTAATTTGGCTACTGCAGTAAAAGTCAATAAAAATATTTCTATAAATACATTCACAACAAAGAGGACTAAGAGGAGAATTTCCATCCTTCATTGGATGTGGGGGAAAACATAATGACAAAGGATGAGGAAAAGACCGAGGTACTTAATGCCTTCATTGCCTCAGTCTTTAATAGTAAGACCAATTGTTCTCCGGGTACCGAGCCCCCTGAGCTGGAAGGCAGGGACGGGGGGTAGAATGAAGCCCCCATAATCCAAAGGGAAATGGTTAGCAACCTGCTACACCACTTAGACATACACAAGTATATGGGGCCAGGTGTGATCCACCCAAGGATAGTGAGGGAGCTGGTGGAAACGCTCACCAAGCCACTTTCAATCCTTTACCAGCAGTCCTGGCTAACCGGGGTGGTCCCAGTTGACTGGAGATTAGCAAATATAATGCTTATCTACAAGAAGGGCCGGAAGGAGGATACGGGGAACTACAGGCCTGTCAGCCTGACCTCCGTACCGGGAAGGTTATGGAGCAGATCATCTTGAGTGCCATCACATGGCATGTACAGGACAACCAGGCAATCAGGCCCCGTCAGCATGGGTTTATAAAAGACAGGTCCTGCTTGACTAACCTGATCTCCTATGACAAGATGACCCACTTAGTGGATGAGGGAAGGGCTGTGGTTGTTGTTTACCTGGACTTTATTAAAGCCTTTGACACCATTTCCCACAGCCAAGTATATGAGATTCAACAAGGCTAAGTGCCAGGTCTTGCACTTGGGTCACAAGCCCATGCAACGCTATAGGCTTGGGGAAGAGTGGCTGGAAAGCTGCCCAGCGGAAAAGGACCTGGGCGTGTTGGTCAACAGCTGGCTGAACGTGAGACAGCAGTGTGCCCAGGTGGCCAAGAAGGCCAATAG
>NW_008794595.1:163282-173864 GCF_000699145.1 Aptenodytes forsteri | reverse complement strand
GCTGCCCAGGGAAGTGGTTGAGTCACCATCCCTGGAGGTATTTAAAAGACGTGTAGATGTGGCGCTTAGGGACATGGTTTAGTGGTGGACTTGGCAGTGTTAGGTTTACGGTTGGACTCGATGATCTCAAGCGTCTTTTCCAACCTGAATGATTCTATTCTATGATTCTATGATCATGTTCCTAAGTCCACGCTGTTAGCAATACAGGGTGTCAGTAGAGCTCCTCTCTATTTATTGCTGAACACAGGTCTTGTCTTTTTTTTTAAAATGGACATGGTAGCCCACTCTGGCAGAAAAAGACCCGTTCTTAGTCTAAAACTCTCAGGGGTAGAAGCATTTAAAAAGACATCCAGGTACCCGTAGGGTGCCTTTGTAGCATCTTCAAATGCTTCTACAAAGAACCAGGACTTGTCAGGATATATCTAGCTGGCTAGGGACAACCTAGAGTTTATCCTGGGATTTCTTAAATAACATCATATATTTTGTATTGAGAGTGATCATGCAGCTCCTTTTACCCTGGCAAAAAAACCCCAACATTCTGCACAGTGTACAGAATGCTAAGACCCCTGTGATGCAAATACTTATTAAAAGCTTGCTCAGTGTCATGACTCTTACAAGCAGAGTACATCAAATCTTGATGGATCACAGCATATTTATTTTATTAGGCGGAATAAATGGTTATCACCAAGACTTTCAGGTAAGTCCCCCAAAATTTGATAAAAGGATATTTACAGGGCAGATCCTAGTACAACAGTTGCCAACAACTGTAACACTGAACAATACTTGCAGGCATAACAGACAGTGAGCAGTCAGCGTTCTCCAAAAGACTTTTAACAAATAACTTTTCCCAGTTGCTAGTGTAGCAGAAAATGGGTGCTTCCAGTACCTGTCCATGATCACAAACCATAGAGGAGGCTTTTAAAATTTTTAGTCAGCACTCCTGTCATAGACAACCTTCTGTGTCTTCTGAAGTGTCCTTGTTTCTGTTGCCCACTTCCGCTTGTTCCTGACAATAGAGCACTGCACTATGATCTTTTTAGGGCCACAACTGCATGGATTTATGCCGCAATCCAATGGTTGCCCACTTCCGCTGGTTCCTGACAATAGAGCACTGCACTATGATCTTTTTAGGGCCACAACTGCTGGATTTATGGCCGCAATCCAATGTGAGATCCCTCAGTGCCTCAAAATTGATCTTTTCTCTGTGACATTTAGACTGATGCCTTTAATCTTTAAACAACACTTACCTCCAGACTGTAAGTAGCTGTAGGATTTGGGGCCTGATGACACAAACTCAGTAATGTGCTCATCTGGTTGCAACTCACTTGGCAACTTGCCCAAATAGTTACTGAGCAGAAAGCTCCAATCCCCCAGACAAATCACAAATATCACACTGTCTGTGCCATGATAAAGGTTTTGCAGGGCATCTAAAAGATTGCAAAGCTCCAAGTGTGCATATGCTACAGTGCATACTATAAAAGTGTTAGTGTTGTGCTCCATGGTCAGGTAATCTCTGGCGTGCTTCCATGAGACAGTGGCCACATCCTCATCAATAAAATGCCAGGAGGACACATCGTAAGCCAGATAAAAGACGTAATCACAGAACTCACCTGGTTCTCTTATAACAGTGGTGCTGGGTAGGTTGGACAGAGAATTTAAAAATAGTTCTGCGATTTGGCATGTGACAGGGGGTTTCTTCATATGTTCAGGTTGCAAATGACATCTTCTTTCAACCTGTAATCTTCAACATATTTAGTTTTTTTGTCATCACCTATGCACCAGGCTGGGTAGCATGAAGCTTCCTGCTTCTGGTGGAGGTGTAGTTTTATATAATCTGAGAAAAGACTGCTTTCTCTCTATTCAAAATGTCAAAACTCATGGATTTCATAAACACTGTAGTCCTTCTCCAGAGCCTTGTTCAGTCCCAAGGTACACCAGGTACTCAGAAGGGCTCTTTCTTCATCACTGTGGGTGCCGGTTTCAGCACAAGCCTCTATCGGGTTTACATGGCAAGGTTGGGTGGGTGGGGAGAGGGGGCCACAGGGGTGGCCTCTGTGAGTAGAGACCCATGCAGTTCTAGACAGCTCCAAAACAGACCCACTGCTGACCAAAGCTGAGCCAATCACTGAAGCTGGTGTGCCTCTAAGAACATATTTAAGAAAGGGTAAAAAAATGCTGTGCAGCAGCTGTAAGAGAGAGGAGTGACAAAAAATGTGAGAGAAACAACCCTGCAGACACCAAGGTCAGTGAAGGAAGGGGAGGAGGTGCTCCAGATGCCAGAACAGAGATTCCCCTGCAGCTCCTGGAGAAGACCATAATGAAGCAGGTTGTCCTCCTGCTGTCTGTGGAGGACCACAATGGAGCAGATATCCACACTGTATGCTGTGGAGGACCCCCAACGCCATAGCAGGTAGATATGTCCTGAAGGAAGCTGCAGCCCATGGAGAGCCCATGCAGCAGCTGTTATGAACTGACCACAACCCCCATTCCCCATCCCACTGTGCCACTCAGGGTAGGAGGTAGAAGAGTCAGGAACAAAGGAGTGAAGCTGTGCCTAGGGAGAAGGGGTGGTGGAGGAAAGTGTTTCTAATTTTGTCTTTGTTTCTCACTATCCTATTCTATTTTTAGTTGTCAATAAATTAAATTAATCTTCCCAATTTAATTTAATTTAATTAATTAAATTAAGTAGGGGCTGTTTTCCCCATGATGGTAATTGTTAAATGATCTCCCTGTTTTTATTTCAACTCACAAGCTTTGTTATCTTATTTTCTCCCCATCCTATTGAGGAGTGGGAGTGAGAGAATGGCTTGGTGGGCATCTGGCAGTCAGCCAAGGTTAACCCACCACAGCAGCTCAAGGGAAATAATAGCTTGCCATTTACCATTTACCCTCATGTGAAGCACAGGGAAAAAGAGCCCATGTCCTGGTTTTGGCTGGGATAGAGTTAATTTTCATCCTTGTAGCTGGTATAGTGCTGTGTTTTGGATTTAGGATAAGAATAATGTTGATAACACACTGACATTTTAGTTGTTGCTAAGTAGTGCTTACACTGGTCAAGGACTTTTCAGCTTCTCATGCCCTGCCAGTGAGAAGCTGGGAGGGGGCACAGCCAGGACAGCTGACCCAAACTGGCCAAAGGGGTGTTCCATACCATGTGATGTCATGCTTAGTATATAAACTAGAGGGAATTGGCCACGGAAATTATTATTATTATTATTATTTTCCTTTTGTTTTCTATTCTATTAAACTGTCTTTATCTCAATCCATGAATTTTACTTTTTTTTTTTCAGTTCTCTCCCCCATCCCACTGCAGGAGAGGAGAGTGAGCGAATGGCTGTGTGGTGTTTAGCTGCCTGCGAGGTTAAACCACAACAGCCCATGAGGAAGGTACACCTTTACTTTGACCATCGCAAAGTAGGCTGTCAGGGTGTCAAAATTTTCAAAATTAAATTTGGAGTGCCCAAGAGAGTTTTATTTTGTATGTCGATGAAGAGATAGAGGCCAGTAAAATCATAGTAATTCCTTTTTTTTATCAGTGACTGCTCTGTAATACAGACAAATGGCATTTGTTCTGCTGCCAAAAAGCGCATCTCTGGGGAACAGTAGTGTGGGCAGTTTGCTCCTGGTAAGAACTCTGCAAGCTCCTCATCTAATTTTGTCATAGCGACCCGCTGATGCTCCCATATAGATCCGATTTTAAAATTATTTAGGTGGTACACCTTTTGTTATGTTGTATAATACAAACATCCAAAGGTGGCCCCTACCAGAGGATTCCATGGTGGCATTTGGTACAGCCATGGAAAAAGCACCCAGTAAATTTAAAAGCTGTTGCCGCCTCATCAATGCCTGCACAGACATCCAAGAAATAGGATCCTACTTACTTATTCACCACCTTGCCAAGGAGTCTTGCCAAGGAGTGCAACTGTGTTTTAAGGAACATAAACCGGTATGTGGATGTGCAAGTAGAGGCCTCAAAAGGATCTACAGAGTGATAAACCATCACTTTTTCACCACCCCTTTTCTCGTAGAATGCATGATGTGTCATCATAACAATCTCATTCCTGTTTAATAAGCACGCCTCACTCAACATGTTTACAATCGACTGGCAATAATAATTCAGGGTTCTTTTAAAGTCAGAAATCTTTTCCTGATTATATGTCTGCCATGCCAAGAATTGATTTTTCTCTTCAGGCATCATGCTATCCACCCCGTAATATTCTGGTGGTGGAATAGGACCCACATAACCTTGATTTTCAGCAGTGTTGATAAAAAGGTGGAAATAAACTTTGCAGCCCTCAATCACAGAATAGGTGAGGTTGGAAGGGACCTCTGGAGGTCATCTGGTCCAACAACCCTGCTGAAGCCTGTTGTCCAGCACCTCGCCCAGCGAGGGGGGAGGGGGGCTCTCCTCCCAAGTAAGAAGTGACAGGACAAGAGGAAACAGCCTCAAGTTGCACCAGGGGAGGTTTAGATTGGACATGAGGAAAAATTTCTTCACTGAAAGAAAGAATGCCACAAATATCAAGACATGATACTTTATTTTTCAGAATCACAAAATCACAGAATGGTTGAAGTTGGAAGGGACCTCTGGAGGTCATCTGGTCCAACAACCCTGCTGAAGCCTGTTGTCCAGGACCATGTCTAGGCAGCTTTTCAATATCTCTAAGGAGGGAGACACCACAACATCCCTGGGCAAGCTGTTCCAGTGCTCAGTCACCCTCACAGTAAAAAAGTGTTTCCTGATGCACCAGGAGGGAACCTCCCATGTTTCAGTTTGTGCCCACTGCCTCTGGTCCTGTCACTGGGCACCACTGAAAAGAGCCTGGCTCCATCTTCTTTGCACCCTCCCTTCAGCTATTGCTATAGATTGAAAAGATCCCCCTTGAGCCTTCTCTTCTCCAGGCTGAATAGTCCCAGCTCTCTCAGCCTTTCCTCATATGTGAGGTGCTCCAGTCCTTTAATCATCCTTGTGGCCCTTCATTGAACTCTCTCCACTACGCCCATGTCTTCTTGTACTGAGGAGCGCAGAACTGGACACAGCTCTCCAGGTGTGGCCTCACCAGTGCTGAGTAGAGCAGAAGGATCCCCTCCCTTGACCTGCTGGCAATACTTTGCCTAATGCAGCCCAGGATACCATTCACCTTCTTTGCTGCAAGGGCATATTGCTGGCTCATGTTCAACTTGGTGTCCACCAGGACCCCCAAGTCCTTTTCTGCAAAGCTGCATTGCAGACAGTCAGCCCCCAACATGTACTGTTGCCTGGGGTTATTCTTCCCCAGCTGTAGGGCTTTGGTCTTCCCCTTGTTGAACTTCATGAGGTTCCTGTCAGCCCATTTCTCCAGCCTTCGAGGAACCTTGGGATGGTAGCACGAACCTCTGGCATATCAGCCACTCCTCTCAGTTTTGTGTCATCAGCAGACTTGCTGCTGCCCCATCATCCAGATCATTAATTAAGATGTTAAACAGGATTTGACCCGGTTTTTACCCCCTGGAGCACAATGTTAGTTACCGGCCTCCAACTTTATGCCACTGACCACCATTCTCTGGGCCCAGCCGTTCAAGCAGTTTTCAATCCACCTCACTGTTTGCTCATCCAGCCCATACTTTAGTGGCTTCTCTATGAGGATCCTCTGGCAGAAAGTGTCAAAAGCCTTACTTGAAATCTCGGTAGACAATATCCACTGCTCTGCCCTCATCAACCAGGCCAGTCATCTCATCATAGACATTTATCAAGCATGACTTCCCCTTGGTGAATTCATACTGATTACTCCTAATGAACTTCTTGTCCTTCATGTTCTTGGTGCGATACCCAAAACTTGGGGAAGGTTGCTCAGTTTCATGAGTAAAAAATTAAAGACTACGAAACATATTCTCACACACTGGGTACTTCTATGAGCATGAGTTTACCACCTTGGGTGATTAATTGCACATCCATCTTTTCCTTTAGAAGCTGACTAACAACAAAGTAGCCATCATGGCCTACATAGTCCTTACATTTCTCATAGAAAATCATAGCCAAAGAACCAATTGTTTTTTTAATAACGAGGGCCTTGTGCATCTTTAAACATTCCCCAGGCTTACACAGCAGTCTGTAGCTGGGATACCTTATTCTTGTCCCCAGGTTGCCTGCACAGTCATGAGACAAGCAGAGCTGGCAATAATATTTACAGTCATGGCTATGGTTATGCAGTGTGTGACAAAGCTCACAGAAATTTCTTACCCCACATACCTTCCTAACATCCTTAACACCATAATAATGTTCATCATGTAAAAGGAGGAAATAGGTCTTTGGATATCTAGGACTGCTGTTTGACTTAAAAAAATCCTCCAACTCTTTAACCCCTCAAATAGGAGGATGATGTATATATTAATGTGCAGCAGATCCTCAAACAAGGGAATGTCACTCAGCATGGCTTTCCTGTGCATGGACCATCCATGTTTGTCATGTAGTTCTTTTGCTCTGCTTAACAATTCTTCATCTATCAGATCTCTCACATTGTAAGTACTCCGAGGTTCCCAGCAAAACAGAGATTATTGTCTCTGTTATTCAGATCAATAAATAGCACCATTTTTTGTCTATAGTTTTGGAATGGGGGTTAGACTGTAGGGTTCTGTGTACCCCACCCCCAACAACTTTTACAATAATGATAGGCAGAAAAATCTAATCAAAGCACAGTTCTCTTTACAGTAGATGATTGCTAAGTAAATGTGTTTTTGCACACAGGTGCCCCATCATTTTAAATACAGTACTGATACGTTCAGTACAGTTCAAGTACATTAGAGTTTTGTGCCTAATAAAAAGTTCCTTCTTGCGTGGCATAAAGGCATGAGGATCATTAACCTGAGCAGTTCAGCCACCCAAAGGACGTGCCATTCTCTATTAGACAAATGATGCGGATGGACCTCAATTTATATTTTATAAATGGGTTTTATTAGGGAGGCATTCAGGGCAAGAGAGGAAAGGGGAAGAAAGTTCCATCTTTTCTCTTTGCAACCTCTCTTAATATTGCCATATACCTTCACATATACACCACAGACCTTGCAACAGACACCAGAGCAGTGCAAGGAGTACCAGCAGCGGCAGCAGCAAGCAGTGGTGGGGGACACATGAGGGGTACACATAGACAAGGAGAGACTTGACTGAACAGGGGGTGTTCCTTGAGCAACTGAGCCCTGACCCGCTGATTGGACAAGACAGCAAGGGGTGGAGCCTGCACCCAGCAGTGTGGCACATTTAAACAGGCTAAAACAATCATCCCAACTGATTGCAATGGATGAGCATATATATTTCTCAGCAGGCAGGCACGCAGCAGCAGGCAGCATGGTGACCACCTGGCAAAAAGCATTGTCCTCTGCTTCTCCTGAGCTTCTAGCACCTGGTAGAACCAATGCAGCTACACAGACAGAGCTCCTGTCAAAGCATGAAACCACCCAGGTTTCCAGCTGTGGGATGTGCACAGGGGTATTCCTGGAGGTGGAGAGTGATAGCAAGCAGGTCTGTGGGAGGTGTGACCAGATAGATTAACCACTCTGCTTGGTGGCCAAGCTACAGGAGGAGATGGGCAGACTGAGGAGTATTTGAGGGTCTGAGAAGGAGACTGATCAATGGAACTGTGCTCTGCCATCTCTGATACATGCAAGCCAACTCAACATGGCCACTACAGAAGCAGGTCCAGGATCTGTTTTGTGCCAGGAGGAAGGCACAAGGGATAAGGAGGGGTGGAAGAAGGTTACAGCATGGTGCGGTAAGAGAAACACCTCCTTATCCTCTAAGATACACTTACAGAATAGGTACGAGGCCCTGGGTATGGTAGAGGAAGTGCATAATGAGACAGAGGAGGAACCTATGCAAGCAGTCTTGCCAAGGTCAGAGAGACCAATCCCTCACAACAAGACCTGCATTAAGACCAGTGCCAAGAAGAAACAATGGCAAGTTATATCATTGGTGAATTTCCTCTTGTGCAGAACAGAAGCACCCATTTGCAGACCTGACCCTCTTTTCAGGGAAGTTTGCTGCCTCCCTGGGGCCCGAATTAGGGATGTCACCACAAGACTGAAGAGCTTAGTACAACCTTCAGACTACTCCCCATTCCTGCTCTTTCACGTGGGTACTAATGATGTCACAACAAAAAGTCTAAGGTTGATCAAAAGAGATTTCAGAGCCCTGGGAAGAATGCTAAAAAATTCGGGAGCACAGGTAGTGTTTTCCTCCATCCTCCCAGTATTGAGGGGACACTCTGGAAGCAAGAGGCGAGCCCAGGATATCAATACCTGGCTCCAGGACTGGTGAATCCACAAAACTTTGGGGTTTTAAACCATGGAAGAGCCTTCGAGGCACGAGGTATGCTGTGGCCTGACGGGATCCACCTGTCCCAATGGGGAAAATGTGTCTTTGGGTGTAAGTTGGCGGGACTGATTGAGAGGGCTTTAAACTAGAATCGATGGGGGAAGGGGATATCAACAGGATTGCAGTAGGTAAGCCAAGGGGTTGGCATGGCATCGCCTGAGGGTGGCAATGATAGTGGGAATATTTACACTTCTCAGGAGCATATCTGAAATGCTTCTACACCAATGCACACAGTATGAGAAACAAGCAGGATGAACTGGAAGCATTGGTTAGCTCCCAGAACTTTGATATCATTGGTATTAGATTGAGATTTGGTGAAATGAGTCCCATGATTCGAGTGCTGGGATGGAAGGCTACAGGCTGTTCAGGAGGGATAGGCAGGGCAGGCAAAGTGGAGGAGTTGTACTATATGTAAGGGAGAAGTTTGATTGTACAGCCCTTACAGTTAGTGATGATGTGGTTGAGAGCCTCTGGGTGAGGACTGGGGGGGTGGAAAACAAAGGAGATGTTGTAGTGGGCGTCTACTACTGATTGCCCAGCCAAGATGTAAACACTGATGAGTTATTCTACAGGCAATTAGGAGAGAACTCTGGATTGGTAGGCCTTGTCCTTATGGGAGACTTCAATTTCCTAAACATAAACTGGGAATATTGTACTGCTCTGATGAGCAGGTCTTGGAAATTCTTGGTTTGTAGGAGAGAACTTCTTGTCACAAGTACTCAGTGAGCCAACTAGGAAAGAGGACCTCCTAGACTTGCTGTTTGTGAATAGAGAAGGGCTCGTGGGAGATGTGATGGTAAGTGGCTGTCTTGGCCACAGTGATCATGAAATGGTTGAGTTTAAAATTGTCAGTGTAATGAGAAAAAAGGACAGCAGAGTTGCTACCCTGGAATTCAGGAAAGCAAACTTTAAACTATTCAGGGAGCTATTTAGCAGAGTACCCTGGGAATCTGCTTGTGAGGGCTTAGAAGTCCATGAGTGCTGGTCAGTTTTTAAGAAACACCTTTTAGAAGCACAGGAGCAGGCAATCCCATTGTGTCGTAAAGTCAAGCAAGCAGAGTGGAAGACCAGCTTGGCTGAACAGGGAACTCCTCTTGGAACACAGGAGGAAAAAGAAATTATATGGTCTCTGGAAGCAAGGTCAGGCTTCACAGGAAGATTACAGAGCTGTGGTTCGCATATGCAGGGAACAGACACGAAAGGCCAAAGCTCAACTAGAGTTGAAACTGGACAGTGTTGTGTCAGACAACAATAAAGGCTTTTTTAAGTACATTAACAGCAAGAGGAGGTCTAAAGAAAACTTTGGACGGATACTTGTTGAAGATGGTCACCTGACTAATAGGGATGAAGAAAAAGCAGAGGTATTCAATGCTTTTTTTGCCTCAGACTTTAATAATACTCATAGACCTTGGGCTGCCCAGTCCTCTGAGTTGGAGGACAAGAAGTGTGGGAACAGTGACTTTCCTTTTGTGGACACTGAAATTGTAAAGGACCAGCTATATCAGCTGAATGTTCATAAGTCCATGGGGCCTGATGGGATTCATCCCAGAGTACTGAAGGAGCTAGCGGATGTTACAGCAAGGCCCATCTCAAGCATCTACCAAAACTTTTGGGAGTCTGGGGAGGTCCCTGTTGTCTGGAAGCTAGCCAACATTATTCCAATTTACAAACAGGGCATGAGGGAAGACTCAGGAAACTAGACCTGTGAGTCTAACCTCAGTTCCTGGAAAAATTATGGAGAAGATTATACTGAGTACTACTGAAAGGCATTTAAAGAATAATGCAATCATCAGGCACAGTCAGCATGGGTTCACAAAGGGAAAGTCCTGTCTAACTAATTTTATATCCTTCTGCAATAAGGTCACCCACCTAGTGGATGAAGGGAAGGCGGTGGATGTTGTTTTTCTGGATTTCAGTAAGGGTTTTAATACTGTCCCTCACAGCATCCTTCTGGACAAGTTGTCCAGCTGTGGGATGAGCAGGTACATGGTGCCCTGGGTGAAGAACTGGCTGAACAACAGGGCTCAAAGGGTAGTGAATGGGCATACATCTGGCTGGCAACCGGTCACCAGCGGTGTTCCTCTGGGCTCAGCTGTGGGGCCAGTTCTGTTGAAGCTTTTCATCAATGATCTGGAGGCAGGAGTTGAATGCATCATTAGCAAGCTTGCTGACGATACCAAACTGGGAGGTGCTGTTGACTCTCTTGAGGGACAAGAGGCCTTGCAGTGGGATCTA
>NW_008794595.1:157515-162542 GCF_000699145.1 Aptenodytes forsteri | reverse complement strand
ATAGTTGTAGGTCCCTTCCAACTGAAATATTCTATTCTATTCTATTCTATTCTATTCTATTCTATTCTATTCTATTCTATTCTATTCTATTCTATTCTATTCTATTCTATTCTATTCTATTCTATTCTATTCTATTCTATTCTATTCTATTCTATTCTATTCTATTCTATTCTATTCTAAGACTAACCCTTCACCTCAAAGTTGTATTTTATAGGACTGGCTTCCTTAATTGTTTAATTCTTGAAAGAACAAAGCTTCTGATGAAAAAAAAAAAAATCAGCACCTTAAAATGATGAATATGTTTTCACACATTAAAAACCATCTTTCATAAAATGAAATTAAGGATTTAACATTGCTGGACTGTAGCACTTTAGCTTCTTTCTTTCAATTACTTCAGTTACAAGAACATGCTCAGACCTATAGCCCTTATTAAAAGGGGAAAGGAATAGATTGAGGAAAGTGAGTTTTCAGTTACCTGTGTTCATACTGAGAATTGTTTTTAAATTCTTCTTGAAAGTATTAGAAACTGAGCAATGTGAACTTTTCATATGAACTGATGACCTTAGCAAGAGTAAACCATGTTTTTTCTTGGTAAGCCTTCTAACTAGAGGGAAGCAAGTCAATTTTTCTGATCCAAGAACATGTGTTTTTTCCCTTCACTTTAATACAAGATGCATATAGGGTGGATTATTAGGAAGAGAAGATTAAATTGTTGGAAGCGTAGATTTAATGTTGGAGATCAACAGGTTTAACCACAGTTTCTTTGGCTGGACCTAGCAGTAACTGGAGGAGAAAATGTAGCTGTGCGTAGTACAGTTTGCTGTTGCTGTTTTGTACTATATACATTTAACCATTAATTATGAATAATATTTTCCTTTAGCAGTGTAGCTTTCTATTCAAAGTACTTTAAAATCTTAACTGTAGAACTTAACTCTGTAGTACAGCTGGTATTTAAAAAACAAAAGGCAATACAACACAATAAATGGAAAAAACAATGCAGAGGATATGTGAAAAATAAGGAAAGGAGGATTTAAGAGCCTACCACTTAGGAGTTGCAGAGGGAGGCTATCTTTGCAGTGAAATCAAGTCCTCCACAGTGCATGGAGAGGCTACATGCTTAGGTGGGCCCCAGGACAGAAAGCAAACTGGACCAGTTCTGAGCAGGGACAGATTTAGCCAGAAGGAGGCACCAATCACAGAGGCGACCCCGCAAATCTGAACAAGAGCAGGAAGTAAGAGGCCTTATCATGGGAGGACACACTATAATTAGATTATGTCCTGAAAGACTAGGTCTTTCTGTTGAAGAACTGAGAAGGGTTTTCACTTTTCTTTCAAAAGAAAAATAGAAAAATGCTTGCTTCCTCTCTCTATACCCCACCATTTTATATAACATCTACATATTTAAAATATTTTAAACAATGGGTGCACTCAGTTAATTTTCATTCTCTTCTGGAATAAGACCAAACTGTATCCCAGCAAATATAATTTTTGCCATTTCTAATAAAGACCATAGACTTTGTAATGACCAGAAGGTGCAGGATATGAGGACATCTCTGGTCTTGTCTTGGCCTGAGCTGGTTCTAGGTTTTTTAAAATAACTGTTCAGTGTTCAAGTGGTTACTTAATTTGTTTTACCTTAAGCTTTTTGAATTCCATATGCAATAAAAGTCTGACAAACCAGGTAAGTAACTGTAACAAACAATATTTTGCGTTATTTGGAGCTGGGAAGGGGAGTTATTTTGCAACTTCCAAATTTTAGCTGGGCACCACTGGGAAGGAAGCAGGCTGTGGTAAGGAAACATATCAAAATAGCCCCAAGCAGACTCAAAGACTGAGGAGGAAAGGATGTCCGCCATCAGAACTGATTAACCTGAATAACTCAAGTTGTTTATGACTTCTTGAAATAACCTACCACCTGTTTGATTGAGGAAGACTATAACTGTTGACCTTAGGTCCTGGAGGAACATTGAAATGGTCAGTATAACACCAAAGAAAAGAGGATGATGCTAGGAGTGATTTCTTTATTTTTGTTTGTAACTGTTTTAACAGTATTGATGCATTCCTGTATTAATTTAATAATTTGGATTATTTGACTTTTTAAGCACTAACTAACTAACAATAAATCCTTGGCTCCCTATATATGGTGTCCTTTCTTTTACCAACAAGAAGACTGAAAAAATCCAGAATTATACCCTGAGAAATTTTCTTCACTTCCAGATAATTTGACTGGTGTAGTCTTAGTACTCTTCTTGTAGCTGTGTCACTCTGCAGAAAGGAGCTAAAGATTGCTCAGAGCAAGTGGAAAAAGTGTCAATGACAGAGGAAGAACTTAATAAGGACTGTTGCTTGACAGACAAATGCTTAGGAAATTTACCTGATAAGTGTCTGGGAAATTTGGTCTTCCTGCTGTCAAGCCTGTTCAGCTGTATCTATTCCAGTAAAGAAAACACATCTAGGGTCTGTTCTCTGTCCCAGAGACCAAATGGCATGGTCAGGCTCAGCTCATACTCACAGCTGCTTAAACCATATGGGCTTCATCCAAACAGGCTGCTAGTTGGCCCTTGACTGTGCTGACCTCCCTGCCATGCCTGCAAAATGGCTGGGGAAGGGCTTCGTGGCCTGGGCAACGATGGACCAGACACTGCTAGAACTGTCCAACAGAAGGGACGATGGCATTCCAGCACCTGGGCATACACCCTTGCATGGCTTAATCCACTAAAGTAAATGCAGCTTTTCTGTATTTGTTTCCATGATTCTTTAATTAGTAATAGGAACTGTCTCATTGTCACTAAGACTTTCTTTTCTGAGTAGCTTTGAATAAGATAGATACTATCTCCAAGTTCTTTGCAGAGACCGATGCTGTCATCTTCTACAATCTGCTTTATCTTCCGGGTCCATAACAAATCTGTTATAAAATATGAATTATTTGCCACACTCTTGCTTATTAAGCCTCAAGTCATTCACATGTAACCACAGGTGTCTGATGAACACTAATGTAAGGTAGTAGAACAGATGTGGAGTTTAGTAACCACTAAGTATTAAGCAGTTATATTTCAGTTTATAGCAGTAAATTTAAGCACTTAAGTTTCATCTAAGTCCTAATTTAGCCTCTGTGTTTTCTGTTGGCTCTTGCCCAAAGCAATTACTCAGACTAGAATTTGGCCAGAAACCAAGGTGAACAATTCCAAGAAATAACCCTCACAAAAGATTTCCTTCAGTCTGCATTGTACTGAAATAACAAAAGGTTGACAGCTTCTTTCTTTATTCCTCAACCAAAAGACTTAATAACTCCACGAGATCAGTGAAGCTTACCTAGTTTCTGAATGTATATTGCTAGCTGAACAAAATCTGTTTTCTAGAGATCCATAAACCAGTACAAACTCTGATTTGTCTGTGAATTAACAAAAAGAAAAAATAATGTGACTCTGTACACACTTCTATTGCAATAGAGAATACTACTTCTGCTCTTTCAGATCAATTGTGCTTTTGTAAATTGTAGATAATAAACATGAATTATAACCAAAATAGTTTCACAAGTATGTTTTAAACCTTCGTTACTTTTTCTTTGCCATTATATAAAACCTTCTGGTGCTCCATATGAAACTGCTGTTAGGAGAATTCACCAGAGATCATATGGATAACAGTATGGCTGGAATTTGGTAGCATGAATAACTGAAATGACTTCCAAAGAACATTGTTGATCTTTTCTATCTTTTCTTGCATGTCTCTGTTCAGACTTCATTTTACAAGTTCTTTTGCTGAACCCTAATCATAATGTGTCAGTTGAGGTACAGCACATTATGTATAACTGAAGCTTCAGTCAACTTTTAATTCAAGAAAATCAGTTAATTATGTAATTGTTTGATTCTTAATTGGAGAAAATACATTTTTCAAGACTTTGGATGAGGAGAGCATATAATACTGTTTTATGTATATTCTGAAGTGTGGTGGAGATATATATGCAAAACTATGGTATAATTCACCAAAATATTTTCTCCAAAATGGGATTTCTTATCATAGAATCATAGAATTGACTCAAGTTGGAAGGGACCCATAAGGATCATCGAGTCCAATTCCCTGCTCCTCACAGGACTACCTAAAAGCATCATCCAGACATTCCTTGAACTCTGACAGGCTTGGTGCTGTGACCACTTCCCTGGGGAGCCTGTTCCAGTCATTGACTACCCTCTCAGTGAAGAACCTTTTCCTAACGTCCAATCTGAACTATCCCAGTTGCAGCATCATTCTATTTCCACGTGTCTTATCGCTAGTCACCAGAGAGAGGGGATCAGCACCTCCCCCTTCGCTGCCCCCTTTGAGGAAGTTGTAGACTGTGATGAGGTCACCCCCCAGCCTTCGCTTTTCCAAGGTGAACGAACCAAGTGACCCCAGCCGCTCCTCATAAGTCTTGCCCTTGAGAGCTTTCACTATCTTGGTCGCCCTCCTCTGGGCACACTCTAATAGTTTGATGTCCTTCTTATACTGAGACGCCCAAAATTGCACGCAGTACTCGAGGTGGGGCCGCTCGAGTGCAGTGTAGAGTGGGACAATCACCTCCCTTGACCAGCTAGCTATGCTGTGCTTGATGCACCCCAGGACACAGTTGGCCCTTTTGGCTGCCAGGGCACGCTGTTGACTCATATTCAACTTGCGATCAACCCAAACCCCCAGATCTCTTTCTGCAGGGCTGCTCTCCAGCCTCTTGTCCCCCAGTTTGTATGTATAACCAGGATTACCCCATCCCAGGTTCAGAATCCGGCACTTGCTCTTCTCAAATTTCATACGGTTGGTGATTGCCCAGCTCTCTAGTCTATCCAGATCTCTCTGTAAGGCCTCTCTACCCTCAATGGAGTCCACAGCTCCTCCTAGTTTAGTGGCATCAGCAAACTTACTTAATGTACATTTGACTCCTGCATCCAGGTCATTTATAAAAAACATTAAAGAGCACTGGCCCTGAAATTGAGCGCTGGGGAACCCCACTGGTGACTGGCTGCCAGCCTGATGTAACCCCATTTACTATAAACATT
>NW_008794595.1:141209-156849 GCF_000699145.1 Aptenodytes forsteri | reverse complement strand
TTTCCTTTTCCCCCTAAGTTCTAGCAGAAGATCCCTGTTCAGCCAATTCAGCCTTCTGCCCCACTTGCTTGACTTCCCACTCTTTGGAATTGCCTGTTCCTGCACTCTTAAGAGATGGTTCTTAATAAGTGACCAGCATTCATAGACCCCAATACCTTCAAAAGGAGATTCCCAGGGACCTTACTAACTAGTTCCTTTAGCAGCCTGAAGTCTGCTCTCCCCATACCTTGGGTTGAAGTTTTGCTGGCAGTTTTTCTCCTATCACCAATGATTTGAAACTTAACTACTTCATGAAGTTTATACAATTTACCACTCTTTTTGCCAGGAAATACTTTTGAGCACTATTATCCCATTGCAACATTCCTTTTCTCTTTTAAGACCATTTTGAGCAATACATTTCTTATATTATTTGTGCCAATTTCCTGATAACATCCTAGAAATGCATTTACTCTGCCTGCAGCTTTTAATGAGGAATGATTCTGTTCATGGTTGCTAATGGGACATCAGTTCAAGAAGCTGTATTTGTCACAGTGAGTTGTTTAAAAAAATCCTATAAATGTTTAACCACTTGACTGTGGCTTTACTGCTCATTTTTAAGAGCAAAGCACTCCCTGCACTTAAAGTGAACTCCTCTGTCTCAATGCCAATTAAAACCAGTTTAGTAAAAGAGTGTGAACGCAATCTAATCCATCAGTTTGGTAGCAAAAGAAAGCCTATTACTTAATAAGTCATGGTCTTGGAAGCTAGAATATTTGTATTGTCCAATTCCTTATATCTGTTTTGGAAGAAAAATAGTAGTCAAACAAGGAAAATTAGATGTCTGGTCAATAAGGCTCCACATACTGAGTTTGTGTTTTGTCTTTATTAGTATCAATGTCAAATTTCAATAAGCAGTGAGCCATGAACAGAGCAGACAGCACTTATTTTTGTATGCATATGTGCCTGCATTGGAGCAAAAGAGAGTGGCTGGAAAACAGCACGTGAATCAAAGTAGTCTGGTAGGTTTATTCAGTACAGCTGTGAAGGCTGAGTTGAAGGCTGCTTTACAAAAAAGCTTTAAAAAAATTCACAGGTGTCCCTACTATCTGTTATTTGTATGGAGTATGCATCACACAATACATATAGACCTCATCTCAGACTAGTCCTCTCACTGGCATAGGTATAGTTTACAAGTGGAAGTCTCTGCCTTATAGAGTTTACATGTTAAATTGAGCTAGCAGGTAGAGTTTGGAAGAAATACAATTGTTATTGTACAGTAGGAAAAATTGGAACACACATGGTTTGTGTAACTTGACAGTGACAAAAAATCTGCAGCAAAACTTTGAATTGGCCTTAAGTTTCCTTCAGCACCTGAACTTCAGCTATAACCTTTAGCAATGTGACTGTTACATGTTTTCCTCCCAGCTTCCCCTCATGACTCTAGAGCAAAAAGGCCAGTCTTGTAAACAAAGGCT
Organism: Aptenodytes forsteri; assembly: GCF_000699145.1. Classification (NCBI taxonomy): domain Eukaryota; kingdom Metazoa; phylum Chordata; class Aves; order Sphenisciformes; family Spheniscidae; genus Aptenodytes; species Aptenodytes forsteri. Next base: position 155,395 of record NW_008794595.1, on the reverse strand, counting down.
GTGAAAACTAATAACAGCATCATCTTACTTCTGGAACTGCTCAGGATTTAAACCCACAAATGATTTTTCCTGCAATAAGGAGATGTGACATTACAATTCGCACTTTTGTATTCAGTTAATAATGGTGCTTATCCAAATATTTACCCTTTTCTTATAAGAGATCATTCATGAAATGTTAACTGCCCTTGTAGCGTAGACAAACACACCTTTACCAGTTAGCATTAATTTCATTAAAAGAAGAAAGGGACTATAGCATCATACTAGTCCAGTCCCACTTGAAGACTGCACTCATTTTCTTTTGCTATACTTATAATACTGAGAAGAGCTATGAACAAGGTTAAAGAAACAACTAATAGTTTTGGCCAAATCTGTCTTTTTGTCGTTCTACTAATTTCAACAGGCTTATGTCAAAGATAGATTTGTCACAGCCTACTTACAAAATGTTATTGCATTGATGGCAAGAAAATTTCATACCAATCCAGTCATCTACATTCAGGATTTCTTTCCCTGGAAGAAGAGAATTTTCTTGGAAAACAGAAAATGGCAGAGAAATTGCAAAGAAACTAATAGCATGAAAGACTAATCAGTTTGGGTGGTTGGCTTTGTTTTTCCCTGGTATTATGGAGTTTGCCTTTTTATCACCAGGTTTTAATTATTCCAGGCTATCTGATGACATTAAAGCTATAGGTGGAAAGGTTAATTTTAGTGTAAATTATTTGATATTATCATAATCTTACTGAATCTCCCATATAATCCCCATAAAAATCAATGTTTATCACTGTGAGCTGTTCATGCTTGCTTGACAAATGATTGATTTTTCTTTCTTGTAGTTTAGCTAATTTATATCTGGTCACAGCAGGCCAGATTTTCAAAGGTATTCCATGAGCCAAACAATGGTCAGGTACAATGTGGTTTCACAAATCACAGGATTGGCTAAGCAAACTAGATGCTTAACTGATTGAAATTCCAACTCTGCAATGCCTGTACACTTCTGAAATTCCTGTGATGTTTTTACTTGCATTTTCAGAGGCTTACATACTTCCACAAATCAAGTTTAACGTGTACTTACCAGTTTGCTGTAATAGTAGCATTACATTCCTTTTGGTTTCTAGAAAATGAAGTGTACTTTGTACTTCTTCTCATACCTCCTTGGGCACAACTAAATTATCAGGGTTATATTCCAGAGTTCTTATCAGGGTTACATTCCAGAGTTCTGATCAGGGTTATATACCACCTATGAATATTAGTTCTTCTCCATTTTTCTGATCGTCAGACAAGCTCCTAATTGGCATCTTTGCATCTGCATCGGCATCTTAAACGGTTATTTCTTCTCCTTTTTCATTGCTGCTTATGAACCTGAATAAATAACCTGACCCAGCTACTCTCAGGGCCACCAGAGGAGATGCATCAGGTTATCAAAGGCCCATATCCACATACACATATATGACACTGGCCCCTCCCACGGCTGGCCCAGGACAGCTATTGACACCATGGTTCAGGTGGGAAACCCATTCAAGATGAGTCAATGGGAGCAGCTGTTATTTGAAAATGGGATGAAGGTGAAAAACATAATATTTTTTTAAATTGGTCTGGTCTTAACAAGATCTGCTTTTATTTTTTTAGGTTAGTTTTGCTCCATCATCTTCAGCCAGGCACAAAGAAACTCAGGAGGCAGAATATGCATAACTATATATAAAGTGTTTATTTGTTGGCTAACACACTCAGAAGATAGCTAGGATTTAGCAACTGTTAGCCTAAGTATGAACATACTCACTACTCAGGATGAGACCCAGAAGACTTTGCTCACTGTGCAGGCACTAGCCAGGAGGGGATAAGGTGGGCCCTGTGGTTCCTGAATGGGTCCTTTGTGCTGCTGAGATGCCATCCTCCACCAGCTCCATCAACATGCACCAAGGGCTTGAGCTTATGATTAGCAATACATGCCTAGTCTCCAAATAGATTCACAAACCTGAATACTTCTCCCTGAATTTTTCCCTCTAGGATTTTATACCTATCCATGTTGTTGTTGTTCTACTTTTTGGATCACTGTGCTCCTAATGATCCTATGTCAACAATCCCGTCTGTCTCTACATTTTACCTTTCTAATCTTTTTATAGACATTGTCACAACTGCTTGGGGTTCCACAGCTGGGACATGTCAGAGATAAGCTTTCAATTCTTGGTACGCAGGCAGCTGAACCTAGAAGGAAGGTGGAAGGGTGTTAACGAGAGAGAGGATAGTGGTGCTGATTTATAGAATAAACCCAGAGGTTTAGCTAGTCAACTAAGATATGCCTTAATGGGCATACAGAAAAAATATAGTGTAATTTTTAATTTGTAACTGTGGGAATTGATTCTTTTTTTACCCACAGAAATTTATGGTTCAAGTGTGAAAACTTGCATTCTTACAAAAGTACATCTTATTTCATAAAACAGTGCACATCGTCATTGTCTGCATAACTAATGCTTTTGTAAGTCTAACTTTCTGATGTGCTGCTACAGTAACTCGATCAGTCATAATACTGTTTCTTTTTGTTAGTTTTTAAATATAATGCCCTTTTTAATTTCACTGAATTGATTGTTACTGTTGGTTTTGTGAAAGTACAAACTATCCAATTTTACTTTTTCTCTGTCTTTCTAAGGAATTACACCTTGCCTCCTTTAATTTATTTCTTCTACAAATTGAACATTTCTTTTGCAGTCTCTCATCACAGGTCTCTCCTTTTATTTCTGTTGATAATCTCTGACCTACTTTTTCTTCTATATCTTCCTTTTTGTCTGCTCAGAATATAACACTTTGTTCATGGGAAAGACTATCTGGTGCATACCATCTGTTGTTAAAAAATACCCCTCATTAGCCCACACACTGTTGCTGTATATTATTGCAGTATAAATATTAAACACTGCCAGTGACTACCATCAGCATATATAACAAGTCTCAGTGTTATTTTCTTTATTTGTGACAATGTAGGTATCTAAAATCAGGGGTATCACAATATTTGCAGGTTCCTGCCTGCTGGAGTGGGATCATTGTTGCTTTTTTAGAGCGGCTAGGGGGGGAATTGTGAGAATGAGAACGGGACCGAGAGCCAAAATCATGCTGAGCAGGCAGTTGACTGAAGTCAACATCCATGATCTTGAGATACCTAGAATGACATAGTCTGGCATTATTTAGTAAAATCATAGGACAGTTCTACATCTTCCTGAACCCTCTCCCACCTTTGGGGATATAAGCAGGGTGTCCACCCACTTGGACTCCAGAAGTCTAAAGTTACAGGTTTTCTTCTTTCCTTAAAGGTATTAGTACGGCTTATTCTTCTCTTCAAACACACCCACAAAAAAAGGTAGAACTGAATCCTCTCTTTCATGTAGCAGTTTAGCAGTTTAGCAGTCACCAGTCACATGTCCAAGGAATGAGAAACACTTTTCAGTTTGAAACAGTTAAAATTCAGCTTCCTGTGGCTACAGTTGAATTGTGGGATTAAGCTCTTAGCGAATCAGATATTTTTTATACTTTTAATATAATAATCATCAGATTATTCTCTGGTCTCCACAGGGATGTGGGCTGACCTTGACAATCTGGAGAAATGGGCTGACAGGAACCTCATGAAGTTCAACAAGGGGAAGACCAAAGCCCTACAGCTGGGGAAGAATAACCCCAGGCAACAGTAGATGTTGGGGGCTGACTGTCTGCAATGCAGCTTTGCAGAAAAGGACTTGGGGGTCCTGGTGGACACCAAGTTGAACATGAGCCAGCAATATGCCCTTGCAGCAAAGAAGGTGAATGGTATCCTGGGCTGCATTAGGCAAAGTATTGCCAGCAGGTCAAGGGAGGGGATCCTTCTGCTCTACTCAGCACTGGTGAGGCCACACCTGGAGAGCTGTGTCCAGTTCTGCGCTCCTCAGTACAAGAAGACATGGGCGTAGTGGAGAGAGTTCAATGAAGGGCCACAAGGATGATTAAAGGACTGGAGCACCTCACATATGAGGAAAGGCTGAGAGAGCTGGGACTATTCAGCCTGGAGAAGAGAAGGCTCAAGGGGGATCTTTTCAATCTATAGCAATAGCTGAAGGGAGGGTGCAAAGAAGATGGAGCCAGGCTCTTTTCAGTGGTGCCCAGTGACAGGACCAGAGGCAGTGGGCACAAACTGAAACATGGGAGGTTCCCTCCTGGTGCATCAGGAAACACTTTTTTACTGTGAGGGTGACTGAGCACTGGAACAGCTTGCCCAGGGATGTTGTGGTGTCTCCCTCCTTAGAGATATTGAAAAGCTGCCTAGACATGGTCCTGGACAACAGGCTTCAGCAGGGTTGTTGGACCAGATGACCTCCAGAGGTCCCTTCCAACTTCAACCATTCTGTGATTTTGTGATTCTGAAAAATAAAGTATCATGTCTTGATATTTGTGGCATTCTTTGGTTTAACAGGAAGTTGAACTTAATTACAGATTTGTTTTTTCATCAGTCATTAACTTGCAGGCTACTGGAAAACCACAGTATCCATTGAATGTTTCATCTTTCAAAACATAAAAACAGCAACTCCTTTTACTTTTCTCTGGAAGCATTTTATTATGTCTTACAATATGCATCCTTTCTCCAGATTCTGATTCAAGGTCACAGACCAAAGCATGAAGTTACATTTTCAGAGATGAAATGTCAATAGGAAAAGACAAAGAAGAAAGGAAAAAAAAAAATTAAGCCTGGTCTTTGTATGCTAGAGGAAAAGAAAAGAGAAACATGCATTTGCTCTTCTTACTTTTTTCAAAGCTACTATGCTTAGCTGTGCATGTATGTGGCTACTAGCAAGGCAAGCTTGCACACATTGTTTGTATACTTTATTCAGAACAAGTCTATTAAGCTTGTTATGGAGCACTCAGACATGAGAGCTTTGCACCATCCACAAACTCTAGATAACTTTTAAAGCTATTCATGTCAGGAACTTTGCATTTTAAAGCATGAAAGGAGCAATGGTTGCAGAAATCAATCAGGTGTTTGTGGAAAACAACAGCTACAAAAGACTGCATTTATGGCAACAGGAAGAACAAAAATACTCTATTTTTATTCTGCTTTGAGACATACCAAGTAGTCTTTGTCCTTCAATTTATGATTAATTAAAATGTCTTTGATGCCTTGAAAGCACTAAAACAAACAGAACAGGAGCCTCAATGAAACCATTTCATCTTGAAAATATTTTTTTGTAAACCACAAATTTTTAATTAACAGCCTTCTGGTTGACTCTCCTGTTTTTATAGGTTACTAAATCCCATTGATCAGGTAGATTCTGCTCTTCTCCCTTTATTATTAAATTAAATTATTATTAGTAAACTGCTTCTAGAGGACCCTGGAGTGCCTTTGAAGGACTTCCAAGTGAATGCTGGCAAGGCTCAACTCCATCCATTGAATGATGTCTGATGAGGTAAAAGGTTCTACGTGGCTACAGACCATGTGAACTTTAAAAACAGAAGCTGGCCATCATGACAGCTATAGTAATCCTCCTCAAAATGAACATGCAAGATGGAAAGATGATTTGATAGAAGGGGAAATGGAAGCATGATAACATGAGACAGGTCCAACTTTCCAATCACCATTTCCCTTGAATCTCATAAATGCAATAAAAGACAGTCCTGGGATATCTCTAGTCATAAATCTAGTATTCGGAAAAACATCCGTAGAATAATCTCTCTCATCTGGATGCAAGACCTACTGTGACCTGCAAATATTGGTGGAATCTCTATGTTGTTTAGAAGAAATTGCTGTTTAACTAAAGTGTAAAATAACAGATTCCTAACACCAAAGTATGTTCATTGTACAAAAACTGTATTCTGAATTTGTTCATGTAATTATGGTAAAATGACCAACAAAACATTGTATATCTAAGAAATTTAACATATGCCAACTTTCTTAACTCATAGGTTGATTACAAATGTGGAGTTCATTGGTAAAGGTTTGGGGAGGATGAGAGCTCCTATTGCATTGTACTTTCTATGTAAGAATTCAGTATCTATGAAATGTAGAAAAGTATAATCATGGAGAAATGAAATCTGATGCACTGAAATATTTCAAATATCAATTAGGAAGATCAAAATTATAGCTTTACTGAAGCTTGTAAAGAGCTTTCCCATTGGTTTCAATGATGCCTGATATTCAACTGAAATCGTACACTGAACAAAATCAAAAGTAATTCTGGACTTAGAAAGCCTCTTTAAAATAGACTTACTATTCTCTGCTCACTTGGGAATTTTAGCTGTTGCTGTATCGTTCTGTGACCTATTATTTATCATGTAAATGATAGAACAAAAGATAGATTTTGCTATGAGCTTGCCAGTACTGTGTTTTCAGTAGAATACCACATGAAAGTGGACACCATAAAATCTTCAATGTAATTATTCTGTCAAATTTTATTACTGAAATAAAAAGATATTTTTATTGCTGGAAAATTAAGTGCACCACTCAATCAAAATGATTTAATTTATATGACACTTTGGAAACTATTCTGCACCTACTAAATCAAGTTTCACTTAGCATTATAATTATGAATTGTTACAAGTCAAACTTTATAATTGCCTATTTCTTAATTTATATAGATGTATGTATGTGAACATTCTATAACACCAAGTCATTGCAAGAAACAGTGAAATATTGTTTATTAGAAACACTGATAAACAAAAAAGAAACTAAGATAAAGTAGCTCATTAATTTCTTGATAGTATAAATTCTGAAAAATTTACAATTAATTTTAACAGATCATCCTCCTGAGAGGGGCCAATTCAAATCAGTATACCCGCAACATATTTACTTACAGTACTACCCTCAAAAGAGAAAGTTATTTGTTTCTGTCTTTTTATCATAAAAGAGTACCATACTTCCCACTCTGAGAAAGAGTTAGCACATAAGTTTTACTGATCATTGTGTGTATATCGACTCTGTTTCTCAGACCAAATACTAATTTTACTCATGCCTTTTGAGGCTTGGGGTTTGATCCAAAGCTCTTAAGAATATGTGGCAAAGCTCCTATGGATTTCACCAGTCTTTTCCAAAAGTTTCCAGTTACAAGACAAGAAATAATAGATTTATTTTATTTAGGAGTTAAAATTGTGTTTATGATTTTTTTTTTTTCAAGACAAACTACTGCACATGGAAAAATGATAGTTTCTATATAGTTCACCATTAACATAATTATAACTTGACTTATTAATTTAGCATTAGCATGCCCAGCAGAATGTAATCTCTTTCTGGAATATAATATTTGCACTTATGCGTATCTAATTAAATATGTTATCAAGCAACTGCTTAAAGAGTTGCACAAGTCCTTGTGTCTTAACTCTTCAATCTTGGGCTAAGAAATCATTACTGTGAGATGACTGTGACTATATCGTCTCTCTTTGATGTTTTATTAATGAAATCTGCTCATTACACTTTAAACTGCTCAGCAGCATTTCCTGAAAAGTGAGCAATGCATTACCTGCATAATTGCAACCATTTCTCTTTATCATCACATGGCAGGTTCAATAGGCAAGGTTGGAACCTGCAGAAATATGAGACCACTGAGAATTCTGAGAATTATCATTTCTGTCAAGAACAAATATCAAAACATCAATTATTAAAAAAAAAATTAAAAAGTATACTTATTTAGGGATACAAATATATATTAATGCATACTAGACAATTCATATACTTTAGAGAGGTCAAATTTAGGTACATCTGGAGGATGGTACCTTCTAAATTTCATGGTTTAACAGCAAACGCTGTCTCAGGATGTCACTACACCTTTATTTTCCAGAAAACTGGGAGGATATAACACTGCCCATAGGTTGTTTCTTATTCCTTTGCTTTAATTGCTTGTTTCTGATCACTTCTGAAGGTGTAATACAGGATTAAATACCCGATGGTTGATCCACGTGGAAATTCTCACATTCTTATCTAGACAAATAACTATCATAGAATAAGATCTAATTAAGAAAATCAGTGCTAGAGAGAAACAATAATTACATCCTTATTTATAATATTGCACTTTAAAAATAATTTGTTCTGCCATTTATTTGCCAAAGAACTTCTTATTCTACTAATCTCTCTAGTCAAACTTAGCAATAAAAACAGGTACTAAATGCAAATTAATCAATAGAAAGACAAACCTAAATAACATGGGGCTTAATAACAGCATGCTGAAGAAGGAAAGGAGACAAAAAGCAGAAATGTTCTGGTAATTTAATGCTAAGCATAAAGACAATATTTGCTAGTCTAAGTATGTATTTATATTTTTTTTTTAAATTAAGAAACCTCACCACTTAAATACCTATTGAACCATCAGGTGTACTTCATTCATTTGCAGAAACTAAGGTGCCCACTGACATCTTTCATAGCTATATATAAAAGGAAAATAGCAGTGAATAGGAATTATTAAATTGGAAACAATATTAGAAGTAATTTATAACCAACATTCCTCATGTCCCAATCAAAGGACAAGTATAGCTTGATCTCAAAAAACTGAATAACATATCCCATCACAAACTCTCTGAATTAATTTTAAGTGCTCAGCCTGTTCTTTACTTAGCAATCCTCTGAAGATGACTGAATTTCACTCTTTCACTGGCAAAGAAAAAATTACAATCGCAAAACAATATGAAATATGTACTATGCAAGAAGTACTTTGAGAAATATTCCCTCTATTTTTTAAAGACTTACAGAAACTGTAAGTCTAACTGAAATCAGTTATTTCAGTAAGGTTATATGGAAGGAAAGTGTCTGTTCCCTTAAGGGTATCTGGTCAAGGACCTTTTTCAATGCAAAAAAAAGCGACAATAAGAAAAGGAGAAAGCCATAAACAAGAACATGCAGGAACACAAACCTGACTGACAAATGATAAGGGAGGCAGAACCAAACCTGGTCAGTCACACTAATTGATGAGGGCGTGTGAGAGTACAAGAGTGTTTATTCCAGTGAGGTTATCTGATCAGGCACATTGTCTATTGGGAAACTAAGGGAAAAAGGGAGAAACCAGATACAAAGCATACAGAGACACAGACGCAACAAAACAATGAGACAATGATGAGAAACAAAGTTTGCCACTCACACTGGTGGGCTATGGAGAAACTACAGGCACTACTGCCTTGAAAATCAGCCTGGACTTTGCCACTGATGTGATTGCGAACAAGGGGGACCCAATCACGGGTTGGGAGGGGTGCAGGAGTGGATAGACTCGTACAAACCCATGGTGGACATTCAGGGGAAGGAGAGCCAGGAGGAACAAGGCGGGTAGGCAGAAGGGGGTATAACAGGGTCCAGTCGGGTGCAGAACGGGGCTGGTCAGTACGTTCATCTGGCTGAGCCCTGTGCCTGATCACAACAGTCTGTCCTGTCATCCTAGATCTTCTTATTAAATCCTTTCTTAACTATCTCTCTGCGTAATCTCACTCTCCATCCGGTGTGCACGTGTATCTGTGCTCCAAGGCCCAAGTGCAAGCTACTGGCGGGACCGGCATGAGTGGACTGGGTGCTAGCTACTGGAGTCAGACCAGGAGTGTAGGTGCCCCTGGCCTGTGGTGTCAGCCGATGGAACCAGTGCGGTCACAGTGCAGCTACTGGAGCCAGTGGGAGTCTCAGCTCCAGTCACAGGTCAGGAACAGTTTGAGTCCCCAAAAACAGCTGCTGGGGGGACCAGTGTGAGTGAGGGGAGTGAGGGGCTCAGCAGCGGTGGCTGGAGCGCGACTGTGGGTCACAGCCCATGTGGCTGCCATGGAGGGTGAGCGTCTGTATCTCCCCCAAACTGGGTGTGGGTGGGGTGTGCATGTGAATTCGCCAGCAAACTTCAAGCTGGACCAACGAGGGCAGAGCCCTCGGGTCCAGGCAGGGGTATCAAGCAGATGGGGGTGTCTGTGCTGGTACCTGAGGGGACCTGCCAGTGTGGGGTGCTCGTGGGATGAGTGTGTGAGTGCTGCATGTTTGCAGGGAGCAACAAGCTAGACCAACCAGCAAGTCAGGGAATTGTGGGGTGGTCAGAGGGTTGGGACCTGCATAGAGGTACAAGGGGGACAGAGGGGCCCTGCTGGTGCTCAGGGGACCCGGGAGTATGCATGTGCTTGTAAACCTGTTGTAAATAGTTGTAAGATAAACTGCTGGATTAATCAAGCATGCGTCAAACATACAAGGCCAAAGCTAACGAGCACATCACATACAAGGCCGAAGCTAACGAGCACATCATGAGATAGATAAGTACTAGCAGAAACCAGACAAGGACAACCAAAACTGTGGCAAATGGCAGTGATGAGCCAATTTGTGACCATATAAGGAGAAGGGCCCAAAGGTTCAAAAAAAGTTCACCTCCTGCAAAGACCACAGAAGACCATGAGAGACCACCAGAGACCACCTAAGACACCTGTAGGCTCCTAAGGCACGTGCGTGAAAGACTATGCAGATCTTATAATTAGTTCTTAGAAATATAATTAATATGTATGATTATTCCAAGAAATTATAATGAATATGTATATTGAAGAGCCATATAAGGGACGGTTGATGCAACATACAGTGTGCATGCTAGGTGGAGAGATCCCCCATTGTTACCATAAGTCAGCAGATGAAAAACTCTCTAAGACTCAATTTGGAGTTTTAGAAAGCAGGCATTCTTTATCGCAGCGCTGGGCACACAGGGGATCGCTCCACCTAGTGTGCATGCCAAATCTCTCAATTACCAGAGTTATATACAATCAGAATATACCTATTCGTTAGATTTCATTAGCATATTCATGTTATTTCCTGGAACTCAGTAACATATGTAAGAGTCTTTAACGCATGCGCTCTTATGTCCATTGGTCATCTTTCAGGGTCCTCTGGTGGTCGTCGATAGTCTTCCTCACTGTGTCCACTAATTGAACTCAGTCTTTTCGCCTGCACTGTTTGTCTTTTGGCCCAGCTGCACTAGCTAGCTGATTTCAGCATAACTTCCTTATCTATTCCACTCCTGTACACGGGGCTTCAAGGCTTCCTTTTATCTACAGAATGTCCAGTCTACCTATCCATGGAACATTTAGCTACTTTGTTCCGACAAAGAGAACCGTATGTCTCCTTAGTATTTCTTTTATTCGGTATCACCATGCACCCAGCCGAACAAAGTAATGCCTGCTCTTTAATACACCCAGTGTTAAGGAGTTTTATTCCCAATTTTCGGTGACAAACCCAGACAGTGTCATGTGTGTGTCTGCACTAGTGATCTCCTGTCTTTGCCAGCCCCAGAGGCTGTTGGTGCTGGCGTGTGATGTGGGTCCTCTGTGTGGGTGTTGGTGATGGTTGCACCTTGTCTGTGGCAGCCTCTGTGACCGGCTGTGTCCGTGTCCTGTGCACGGGTGCATATGTCTGTGTATGCCTCTGGGACATGTGCTCAGCTTCCCTGCTGGTTGAACCTGCAAAGGGGAAAGTGGCAGCTGCATCCCTCAGCCAGGGCAGAAGCTCTGGGTCCCCAGGAACTGGGTTGGGCTCCAGCAACTGGGCAGGAGGGTCCTGGGCCAGAGTGGCTGAAGTAAGCGGCCGGTCCCTTAACAATTTCATCACAACTATTAATATGATTAGACTTAATGGAAAATAGAGACAATGATGGGCTTAGAGGTGATTTATTAGAATGAAACACAAACACATTCATAATTACAAAACAGAAGATGCCAACATTATTCAGCAATGAAACTCTGGGTAAAGTTTCTTGCTCCGTTTTTTTAATATGTTTTTAATTAATGTCTTATACAGTCATGATACCAAAATGAAAACAATTTTTTTTTTAATTGCTTTCTTAATTCTTAAGCGGGCATTATTTTTTAGAGGAAATTGACAGTGTGTGTTATAAAGCTGAATTCAAAATTATCCTCTAGGCTTCATCCCAATAGAGGGATATTAGTTAATTAAAAATAATTTAAAAAAATAACCCAACCCCAAAAAAGAAGTTATCATCCAAGCCATAGAAACTCTTAGGCCATGGAAACTGTTCATATACAGTTGTTACGCTGTTACTGTAAGTCGGCAGATGATGAACTTTCTAAGACTCAATTTGGAGTTTTAGAAAGCAGGCATTCTTTATTGCAGCGCTGGGTGCAAGGTGGAATTTCCACAAATCAAGCACACCTATGGCTAGATCACCGTTACATTTATACACAAAAATTATAAGGTAGTACACTCCCAGTTACAATGATTGGTTAGTGATTTATATATAATTATAATATCGGTTATGTCATTCTCTTCTATTACTACGTTTGCGTGGGGAAAGGGTCTTCACCTGGGCAAGGGTCTTCTTGACCTGTGGGTGTGTTTTTTAGTGTTATAATGAAGGCAGTTCACTTCAGGACACCTTAAAAATAAGTTTTGTTGCCAAGTTGGCCAGCTAGATATCTACTTTGCCAGGTTGTCAAATAACTCATCCGATATACAATAGAACCCAGGTGCTATATACAATAGAACCCAGGTGCTCTGGTTATGGTCTAGAGGGCCCAGAGAATAGGAACTTCAAGGAACACAGCCCCGGATAACAAGTAGCACAGCACCCATACATAATGCTAACATAAAAACTAACTTATTAAAATCAAGATGTTCTTATAGTTGATTATTTCACAACCAAACATAGAAAGATTCAGTAAAACTTAAGATAATCTTCAACAACACTAAACATTTAAGGAGCAATTTTGTTCTTCAGCTGAACTGGTTAGGGAATTTATTAGCAAGTACCCCTTTATATTCTGTTCTGTCAGGAGTTTTCTGCATCTCATTGATCCAGAAACTGGAGTGGCAGACTTATTTCTAGGTTTCCAATAATTTCTAGTTTTAGCCAAAACAACCCATAATTTGATAACTAAAAAAAAGTAAAATCAAAACAAAAAGGAAGACCAAAATTAATAATAAGTCCTTCTTGAAAAATATGAGGAGGACAAAATCTGCCAGAGCATGTGAGGCTAATCGAGGATCACCTTAAAAAGGGCAGTAAGATCATTACAGGGAAGCTGAATGAACACTTAGCATCAATGTTCACTATGGAAGAAACAGGAGGGATCCATGAAATCCACCTTTGTGGGGGACTCATCAGAAATCTGACACTAAGGTTATCTGTAAATTATGGAACAAAGTGATGATGTAGGAAGTTTCTAAGCTGAAAATTTTCAAACACTGAAAATTTTAAGAGAAACAACATGTATGTTTGCCCTGTTCTCACTCATCTGTGGGCTGGAAGCAACATACTGGTCTAAATGAACTTTTGGTATACTCATATTCTAATGTAGAAGATAGCACAGCAGCTGGTACATAAATAAAATATCTTCATACAGAATACCTGAGTTATACATAGTGCTAAGTTGTGTGATAAAAGGCTTCTCTACACACATAAAGGAGCACAGGGAAACAATGGCAGGTGGGGAGATACAAATAACACCCTGACCCAGCTACTCGCAGGGACATCAGAGGAGAGCCAGCAGCCATTCAAAAGCTCACCTCCACACATACAGACACATACACACACACACACACACACACGCTCACACGAAGGAGCACAGAGACAAACTGATGGGAGGACCACAATAACCTCACCAGAGGCACAAACCCCTGCTTTAGCCCTCCCAGGGCTGTCACAGGAGAGCCATCAGTGCCATGGGCCAGGGAGGGACTTGTCATGATGAGTCACTGGGAGTAGCTCCCCACGTTACCACACAGACTGTGTGTGTAGGTGTCACTGCATAAGGGTGTAGGAGTTATTATGGGATACAGGGGAAGAACATTTCAGGATTGCACAAGACATAAAGGGACGTTTAGGAGACTGGTGGTTTGGGGAGGAAAGTATGGGAAACAGGGAACAGTGGATAAAACGTGCCAGTTGTGAAAAGATTGCTGGTCCGTATGTTTGTCTGGCCACGCTCTGCTCCTGAGAGCCACAGTCTGTCCTGTATTCTGGCAAAATGGTAACAATGGACGAGGAGAAAGCTGAGGTACTCAACAACTTTTTTGCCTCAGTCTTCACTGGCAACCTCTCTTCCCACACCACTCAAGTGGATGGACCACAAGACAGGGACTGGGGGAGCAAAGTCCCTCCCACTGTAAGAGAAGATCAGGTTCGAGACCACCTGAGGAACCTGAACATACATAAGTCTATGACACCTGATGAGATGCATCCCAGAGTCCTGAGGGAATTGGCTGATGCAGTTGCCAAGCCACTCTCCATGATATTTGA
>NW_008794595.1:122635-140191 GCF_000699145.1 Aptenodytes forsteri | reverse complement strand
GATCAGAGGGCTGGAACACCTCTCCTATGAGGGCAGGCTGAGAGAGTTGGGGTTGTTCAGCCTAGAGAAGAGAAGGCTCCATGAAGACCTTACTGCAGCCTTTCAATACTTAAAGGGGGCTTATAAAAAAGATGGGGACAGACTTTTTAGTAGGGCCTGTAGTGGTAGGACAAGGGATAATGGTTTTAGAATAAAAGAGGGTAGATCCAGACTAGATATAAGGAAGAAATTTTTTACGATGCAGGTGGTGAAGCACTGGAACATGTTGCCCAGAGAGGTGGTGGATGCCCCATCCCTGGAAACATTCAAGGTCAGGTTGGACAGGCTGAGCAACCTGATCTAGTTGAAGATGTCCCTGCTTATTGCAGGGGTGTTGGACTAGATGACCTTTAAAGGTCCCTTCCAACCCAAACTATTCAATGATTCTATGACTCCCATTGAACTCCATTTCTAAGTATTTTCCTGGATATGGGACCGTGTATTGTGTGTGCATGTGATTGTATGGGGGTTTGTGTGCCAGCAACTGAGCTGGGACCTAGGTTTGGAGGCCCCATGTGCCTGTAGTGCAGTGACTGGAGGGAGTGAGGGTGCACACATCAGTGTGTGATGGCTAGCAAACATCATGCTGGTCTAGCCAGCAAGTAAGATAAGTATGTCGAGGGCCTGTGTATGTCATTGTGTGCCTGTCTCTGGATGACACCAGGGGGAGCTGGCTACCACAGGGTCCTGGCACATTGCCAGAGGGACCAGTTTGTATTTTTGTGTGTTGTGGGTTAACCCTGGTAGGCAGCTGAGCACCACCCAGCTGCTTGCTCATTCTCCCCCCCAGTTGCAATGGGGGAAATAATCTGAAGGGTAAAAGTGAGAAAACTCATGGGTTGAGATAAAGACAGTTGAATAGGTAAAGCAAAAGCTGCATGCACAAGCAAAGCAAAATAATAAATTCATTCACTACCTCCCATCAGCAGGCAGGTGTTCTGCCACCTCCAGGAAAGCAGAGCTTCATTACACAAGATGGTGACTTGGGAAGACAAACGCCATACTCTGAATGTCCCTCCTTCCTCCTTCTTCCCTACAGCTTTTATGGCTGAGCACAACATCATATGGCATGGAATATCCCTTTGGTCAGTTGGGGTCAGCTGTCCCAGCTGTGTCCCTTCCCAAAGTTTTGTGTTTCCCCAGACAACTCACTGGTGGGGCAGCATGAGAAACAGAAAAGGCTTTGGTGCTGTGTAAGCACTGCACAGCAGTAACTAAAACATCCCTGTGTTATCAACACTGTTTTCATCACAAATCTGAAACATAGCACCATACAGGCTGCTATGAAGAAAATTAACTCTATTCCAGCCAAAACCAGCGGTGTGCCAGTAGCTGGGGAAAGTGGTCAATCTGAGGATCTGAGGCCAGCTACCAGAGAGACCCACGTTGTACATAATATATACATATTTCCCACCAGTGGACGTCCCTCTTGATCAGCCAGAGAGAGCAACAGGATGAGGCCATTGGTGCTGTTTGTGTTCATGTGAATGCTCAGGGTTTCTGCCTGTGTCAATCTGTGCAGCCAGCCATGTGTGTATGTACAGGTGCACTGTATTCATGTGCATGGGGGGAGGGGGTGTGTGCGCGCACGCACGTGTGCCTATTGGGAATCCATGCTCAGCCTCACTATTTGCTCATGGAGCTCTGGCAGCCTCGCCTCTGTCAGCCTACTGGATTTCAGCAACCCTTAAGAATGTCCCTAACTGAAAGCGTGTTCAGAGAAGAGCTTTAAAATAAACTTTTCAGGTGTATTTATGTTTCAACCTGAATGAACATTGCCAGGAAAAAAAAAAAAAAGACTATTTGGTAAATTAATTTGAGTTTAAAATCAGGTGGTCAGGGTTGAATTCACAAGCCTGACTGAAAACTCCTGACTGACATCACTTAATCACTTTAAATGTTTTTTTCCCAGTGGACAGAACTAGTCTCTTCCTTTCAACTCCTAGTTCCAACTCTCTTTGCTATTTTTTAGGGTGTATTACAGCCACTCCTCTAAGAAAGGTCCAACTAGACAGTGTTTAACGCTAATAGGAAGTGGGACTTCACCACTGCAACAAGGAATATCAGTGCAACAAAAATGGATGATTCATTCTATTTTCATTGGTAAAGGGTTGTACATTGAAGTTTAGTTATTCAGGTTGAATACTGGTTAGAAATAATGTTGGACAGAAATTCCTTTTCCTTATTGCACACACTTTGCATTAATGCCTCTGCATCATATTATTTGAAACCTCTGAATTATTACAGTTCTAAGACTTGAAGTTTACAAATAAAGTGTTGTGGCAAATACATCTTTCCTATTTATGTATAAGAGATAGCATGCATCTTTGCCTTTCTCTGACATCAGTAGAAAAGTTCCCATTGTTGACTGACCTTAATTACCAATTTTGTCATATGTATTTTCATAAGTGAAAAAGGATTTCTTTTTAAGGCAATATACACAGCTTCAAAGCAAAGAACAAAAACCCCTGCTGTTATAGATAATGTATGTGAACTGATGTTTTTGTTTTTTTGATTTTTTTTTGTTAGTTGCACATAAAGATAAATATGTTTTCTGAATTTTTTTGTTGTATGCGCTTTGGAGTGAAGAAAAATATAGTAATAAAGGAGATATAAAACTTCCTGGAAAACCACTTCCATCAATATGTGTTTGAAAAATTTAATTTTTCTATATTTTATTTCAATACAGTCTGGAGCAACAAATTGCTAAAATGACAGTAATAGCTGGATTAAGTTCTTTCATGCTGACATGTATATATTTTCACAACACAATCAAATGCATAGCTCATTGTGCATGCTGTATATGACCAAAAATAAGTGATTTGATTTTCAATGATTTGTTTCATTTTTAAAAAATTACATCAGCTTACTGGCTGCAGGGGCTACATGCTTTATTGTACTTCCACCACACCCTGTTCAAAGGATGAAAGATGATATTCACACCCTTGCAGACACCCAATAAAAGGTCTGTGTTAGCTGTTGCCAAAATCCAGCAGCCTGACAGAGGTGAGGCTGCCAGAGTTCCATGTGCCAATAGTGAGGCTGAGCATGGATTCCTAGTAGGCACACATGCGTGCATGGGCGTACACACACACACATACACGCCCCCCATGCACATGAATACAGTTCACCTGTACATAAACACATGGCTGGCTGCACAGATTGACACAGGCAGAAACCCTGAGCATTCACATGAACACAAACAGCACCAATGGCCTCATCTTCTTGCTCTCTCTGGCTGATCAGGAGGGACGTCCATTGGTGGAAATATGTATATACATATGTACAATGTGGGTCTCTCTGGTAGCTGGCCTCAGATCCTCACTCTGACCAGTAGCTTTCCCTGGATCCCAGACTCCCCAGCTGCTGGCACCAGAAGATAAGGGACCCTGAGGGGTGTTGCCCCACTCCAGCTGTTGGTACAGACCCCCTTCATTCAGAGACACACATAAACAGATACACAAACACATGCACTGGGGATCCTTGCAGTAGCCTCAGACACACAGTCCTTGCCTTCCCCAGTTTATTCCCACACAAAGACATACACAAACACATGCAAATGCATCTCAGTTGATGCCCAAGCCTCACAGTCTCTTCCAGCAGTTGACAGAGACATCCTGACTTACACTGGTAGATCTTCAGGCCAGATGGCTCTCACTTGCAAGAAGGGAGTTTTGGGAATAAAATTCTCTTCTTATACTGCTTGTGTTACAAATACTTGTGTTATAAATACTTGTGTTACAGACTACTGTAGAGAGTCAACACCAAAAACATAGCAGGCACAGATGTCTTCTGCCTTCCATATACAGCATCTGGTTGAATCTCCTACTGCTATGCACTTCCAGGGTGTACCAGTGTGTGCTGAAGAGCTCTGCCAGTAAGAGCCAAGGCAGCGTTTTTCTGGTGCTCTCTTTTGGTGTAGTATTGTATTCATCAGATGAACCAAAGCCTATGAGCTAATAGCACACCTATTGAATACCACTGGATATATTTTGTTTGCAATAAAAGGTTTCCATTACTATAGATTATCTTGAATAATTGAATCTTTCATGATTGCGAAAAATATGGGAGGAACAGGCTAGAAGAATAACATAAGAAAAAACAGTGATAGGGGAATTTCTCAGAAGCTGAGTTTTAGATATGTTTTATCATTATGCATTGCACACATTTCTGTTCTAGTGCTACTGGTTAGGGTTATGTTTTGCAGTTTATGGTACAGTATGGAGAGGAACAGCGTAGATCTAAATAATGAGGCATTGGACTGAGCATCAGAAAATTTGAATTTTGTACCCTATTACTTTGATGTCCAATCTTGGGTAAATTACTTCCTCTGCCTTCTGTCCCCTTTCACCCCTTGTTTATTAATATATGGAGTTTGTATTACATTAGTACTTCAAGATCCCACTCAAGATTGGTCCTTCATTGTTTTGACAGCTATATAGGATGTCTGGTCTAGACCATAAGCTGTTTGGTGCAGAGCCTCTCTCTTCTAAGTGTTCATTGGAGCCTATTGCTACTATAGTAAAAATAACTGATTATAAGTTTTGAGATTTTACTGTCATTTTCCAGGTCTTTGAAGTTAAGGATGTTCTTAATCCAGTTGCTCTTGGGATCATTACTTTTTCATATATATACTTAGCTGATTTGAGACTAGCTATTTTATTTTCTCCATTACACTAGTTTATATGCTTTTGATAGAGAGAGAGAGATTTTAAGTCTCATTGGCTTTGTGAGATTTTGCACATTTTCCATACTAGTGTCTCTTAGATTCTTTGAATATTATCTTGCTCTTACTGAAATACATTCCTGTTCCAGTGACATGAAAAATCAGATATGCATATTATTTTGTTTAATAGTGTATTTTTGTTTGGTGTCTCAGTATGATCCTTTTCCTTTATTCATTCCATTTCAGAATTGAATTTCCTTGAAATAAATAGTGTCATCTCTGTTTATGGTCCGCTTTGGCAAGACACTGTACTAAGACATTGAAAAAGTCCTTGTCACAATGAGCTTACTCATAAAGCACCAGAGAGTTTGTACTTCCTGTGCTGTTTTTGTTGGGTTCTTTAAGCAGGTCCTCAAATTTACTTGGATTTTCCTGAATCTGTTTACAATGTTGGGGATTTTTTCTCATCGAATTTAACAGTCCTTACAGTTGTTTCTAGGCAAATGTATTTTCATTATGTTTGTTATAAAGAGAATGTGTTATGTGCATTGTGTATAGTTTAGAAAATCTCTTTTTGTCAAGGAGGTATAGAAGAAAATCCATGTGTAGTTCAGGTAATTATGTTTTTCTTGGTCAATGTTAAAGGCACACACACGTGCACATGCACACATGTATATGAACCTAAAACAACTGGGATAAAATAAAGCAATAAAGCACAGGCCAGCCCACAATAGACATCTGAAGAATTTGTTCAAACTCAGCTAAATATGGCACATATGAAAAACCTTTCCAAAGTTATTTATGCTTTGTTTATACTATGTTCCTAAAGATAATATTTTTATTACAGATCAGATATAACCATAGTTAATTGTGTTTGTTCACTTCTGGTTTTATGTATGTGTATATACATATGTAGGTGTATGTTATACATGTAACATATTCATTCATATATGCATATATCTGTTCTATTGCTGGCATTCCCCTCAAGTCACCTGAAACACAGAAGCTGCTGCAAATTTGCAGAAATGCTCCTCAAACTCTTATTATACACAATTTTACATCTCCAACTTTCATTTAGCCTTCTTCCATTCCCCCTCAATAACCTTATCATTGACACCTCCTTCCAAAAACGACAGTATTTTCTTCTGGAGTCTTGTGCAAATATCAGGCCTGTACTCTATCTGTTCTGCTCACCTAAGGATTTTGTATAGCACACCTCATTGTAACTTCTAAGATCATATGTCAGGAATATGGAGAAGTGTGTGGTGATTGTAGCTATTTGATATTAGTCAAATAAATAATTTTAACTTCAAACTTAACATTTAAGAAATGTTAAGTGAGCAGGAGGGGCAGCAGTTCTCATTTCCAGAAAACTGCATGTTCATATACATTACAAAAACAACTGCAGTGCCTATATATCATGCCATTAAAATTGTATATTGAGTGTTTCTTAACCAATACCCCTTGTTAATGAAGGGGAAAGTATTTAAGATTAATGCAACAGGAGGTTAACAGTGAGAAAGTCCCAAACCATGGCTATGCTTAGGAGGAGTCATGTTCAGGAGAAAAGCACGAGAAATATTCCCGTATTCATGTGTTATTCGTCTTACAACTTACTGTTTTTCTCTTTAAACTTTGCATTTCCAACTGTTGAAATAGTTTTTAATTTGTTAATAGCTATTTATGAACAACTGTGAAGAGTTCTGAAAAATTGAAATATTACAACATTTAAGTAAGGAACATATTTCTAATCTTCCAGCCCCAGAACCTCATAACTACATTGAAAAAATGCTTTTTTTCTGTAAAAAACATTTCTCTTCAAAAGACTGTTTCATGCTTTGAAGCAACAGAATTCATTAGTGTATAATTTATGGTGTAACTATTGGTTTTAATGTAAAGCACAAAGAAGTAAGTTCAAATTAGGCAATGTGAACTTTAATAAAAAGTCTTCTTGCATGGGTGTGTGGATGAGTGGTTACATGTGTTGTTTTAAGTTCTGTGTTATACATTTAATACAGGAACAGGCCAAATCTCAGCCTGTCTTGGCAGATGCTAAACAGAAACTCAAAATATAATCATGAAATCTCAAGCTCAGTGGCACAGCCTGCTTTGTGACCTTTGGTAAATAACTCAGGCCCAGATCTTGCTGAGACATATGTTCACATTTATATTAACAGGTTATTATCATGCCTTTGTTGCTGACAAATCCTCCAGTGATTTCAAGATGACCAAAATGTCATTTGCTATGTATGCTCATTGTCTCCACAGAGATGATTTCATGCTTAAAGTCAAGCATCACAGGATTTCAGCTTTGCAGAACTGGTTCCAAGTTACTTCGAGACCCTAGTCCAGTATCTCTGATTTTTGGATAACAATACTTCAATTTTCCTCCTACCTGGCCAGCCTATAATTTAAACTCTATAGAGCAGGGATTAGTTTCTGCTAAGTCTACATCCAACACCACATACAATAGGCTAAACTTTGTTGTTTTCTCTGGGCATTAATATAATAAGTGTAATAATATTTTTGATTCAGTAGTTTGAAGAAATAGTTTTTTTTCAATTCCCATTCAAAGATGTCCCAAAATCTCATGGTATTCCTTTTCTAAAGAACTGCATGTAGACAGTTAGTTTTTATCCTATCATCAGCAACATCAGCACTCAAGTCTTTTAGAGCCTCTTTGCACCTTAAAATTACTGTCAGTATGTGAATGTTGAGGTTGCATTGAGATCTGTGAAAGTCACAATCTAAAGCACACTAGGGCTGAGGAGCCAGAGATAAGAGTCCTCAGAATTTACAGAATAAATTTTAGAAAGTACTAGATCAAGTTAGTAGGAAGTCAGACTCAAGATACCACAGAACAAGCCTCTATGAAGAATCAGTGTTAGGAGGGAGTAACAGTTGCATGGAACTGGAAATGGGAGCAAAAGCTCCAGCTCTAGAATAAGATCCATGGCAGACTACAATTCCTGGGAGTCCCTGGCTTTCATTCTTTGCTTCTTTTAAACGAAGCTGGTGGTGAGATTTAATTTGTATCTCTACACCTGGATCTTAGCCTAAATATAAATCAGTTCAAAACTCTGTTTCTTGTGCTCTTTTTTTTTTTTTTTTTTCTGGAAAGCTAAAAACAATAATAAGGAAAAATGAGATGAGTTATGTCAGTAGTAGACTAAACATTTTCTTTCCTACTGGTGCCACCTACTCAGTTTGTGTCTAAACTTTTTGGACTTTAACTATTTTTCCCTGCCTTTCAATAGATATTCTTTGTTATCCTTTACTATTAGAAAACAATGTGATAATATTCTGGCCTTACATGAAAAAAGAAAAAAAAGAAGTATATGGGTGGATATGTATTTAAAAACTGAAAATAGAATATACACACATACACACTCCGTGCTTCTGTAAATCTCAGCATTGTTTCACTGAGAGTTTTAAATGAATGAAAAATAAGATGGTTTTCTTCTCCTTTGGTTTACCTTGGAGTCTACTGATTGGATTTCCAAACTAGCTGTTTGAAATGACTCCCAGTGCAAGGGGTGCATGCCCTTACAACTAAAAAAACCACCCAAACCTCCCAAAACCTCCCAAACAAATCCAGGGCTTTGTATAAGGCTTCATAAGGTCTGCCCAGCGTGTTGGGCTACATAATGTTTTCAGGATATCAGATTAGCTACACTCAGCTCCAGCCAAGTACATTTGTGTCTCCACTTTCTGGCACCCTGCCACAGCTGGCTTGCTTTTCATTCATCAAACTCTACAGCACATCATTCTGATTAGGCAACTGCTCCTCATTTCTGCTTAAATCTCTTTATCATAGAACTGGTTTCCTTTCAACATGGTAAAAAGGGCCTGCAATGCAAAAACAATGCTGTTTATCAGCCTAGGCAAGGAGACTGCTGGAAAATTATACATTCCCTATATGCAAGTCTAGTTTACCACCAGCTAATTTTAAATTTACCTTGTACTTACTCTGTGCACTTGGGTGACAAGCACAGTTTAATCCTACTCTTTCTCCATCAAATTGCATCAATATATAGAATAGTTATAATTGTATGTACATTCTTGTCTTTAATAAGGCATTTTTGCCAAATAAGTAAATCCTCTTAATTATTAAAGACACTACCAACCAAAAATTTTTGGCATATTCCCACAAGAAGAGATGTCACCACAGTTTGGCATTTCAGAGCCAAGGTTTTGGAACAGTTAAATATAATATTGTATACCCAGTTCAGCACTTTTCTAATAAAAGTTAGGGTCATACAAGTAAGAAAAGTAGGTTCAATATCTTGCATGTTCTTTGAATACCTAGATATACCTGTGGTAAGAAAAATCATCAACTATTAACTTTTCTCTTAAAGACTTAAGAAAGACCTTATTCTGTTTTACTTTTCTAAGTTTTTAAAATCAACTCTGCATTTACACCTAGAATAACAATCTATTTTAGCAAGTAAGAGATCTGGTTAAATCATTCTGCTACCTTTAAAAAAATAAAAGTTACATTTTAGTGCATTAGAGATCTACCCCAGTTGAGATAATGGAAAGTATAACTCTCTAATGGTCTTGAAACATTGTCTTTAGAGTGTTAACCAAGGAAAACCAATGAAAAATATTTCTTGGACCTTTCTGTTCTTTTAAATGTCAGGCACAGACATTAAGTGTTTCCATAGCTGTTTGTACCTAATACTGTAGATTTATTCTTCAGAAAAAGCAAAGTGTCTGCTCCTGTCAGTACTCTAAATTTTGGGAGGTTTAAGCGAATGAAGAGAAGAAAAAAATTCTTATAATATTTCTACTTGTTTTTCTGGGCAAACTGGATAGAAAAGCCACATACTCCCTAAATAGACATATAAATGATACCTTGCAGTAATGTCTAAACTTAAAAGTAGTCATAAGTTTAGATGGTTTATTGTCTTGACCCCTTTACATCTGAAATGAATAGGTTCAAATCTTTTGGCAGTTGTGATATTCTGAGGAAATAGCTGCAAGTGGCAGAGATTCTGTGAAGGATAATTTCTTGTATTGCTATTTCCTGACTGTCCAGACCAAGTACACGAATTGGTGATAATTTAAATTAATATTTATCCATTGCAGCATGGGTCAGGGAAGGATGAGATTGCTCAAGGATGTTACAGAGCAAAAAAGAAGGAGCACCAGGTATAAGCAATACTGGAAGACTGATGGCATGGGACTTTATACCAGCATCCTGACATCTAAGAAAAGCAGCAGGACAGTTCTACTGATCAAATTTCCTTTTCTATCTATACCCAAAATGTTTTCTAATGAAGCAGTTGCAAAAATTTCTACTTATTAAACCTTCCCTTTTTTTGCATGTAGCAAACAAATGAGGCCCAAACATATGGAGGCCCCACAGATGCAGACAAGATCCTCAAGATAACTGGTAACACCTTGACATTGATGAGCTCCATTCCAGAGTTGGCAATGGTTTGAGAAGGGTTGGGTTTTTTTCAAAGAGAAGAAACCTCCAATCATCATTTATACTATGGAAAAAGAAAAGAAATAGAGAAAGAAGGAAAAAGAAAAAAAAGAGTCCAGAAAAAAACACACTCCTTTTCTCCCCTTACTTCATCTGTCTGGGTTTTTTCAATTTTGCTCAAAATATCAAATGCCTATGCATAGAGACCTAAACATCAGTCTACTTTTTTTTTCCTTTCCCTCCCCCCATCTTCCAGCTTTTATTACCCCTTGAAAAGCAGCAATTTCTATTGATTTAATAAAGTTCTTGTGACTGAGATATGTCTTGGACCAATTTTCACACTGCATGAAACTGAGTGACATGTTTAGGGTCAGATTCATAAAAAGGTGTTCACCCAGAATATAATTAGGTAGAATTTGGGTGCCTAAGGCCAAAATTGCATTCCAGAAAACTTCTGTTGAGTTGACATCTGGAGATACCTAGTTACCTAAATACCTCAGTATTTGACTGCAATTTCTTGCTGGAGGAGGGTCTCTGTGAGAAAAGCTGAGAGGCTACCCTGTGCTGGATGCAGCCATTTCCAGCTGGCTCCACAGAGGACCCACTGCAGGACACAGCTGAGCCCATCAGCAAAGCTGCTGGAACTTCTGTGAAGACATATTTAAGAAAGGGCAAAACACTGGACAGAAAGAGGAGGAGGGAACAAAAAGAGTATGAAACAGCAAAGGGCATGCCAAAGTCAGAGAAGAAGGAGAAGGTGGTACTACACGGCAAACCAGATATTCCCTGCAGCCCATGGAAGAGACCATTCTGGAGCAGATTCTTCTGACAGGATCTGCAGCCCATGGAGAACCCAACACAAAGAGGGGGAAAAGTGTGAAAGGCAATGAGTGTCAGAGAGAAACCACTATGTACTGACTGCAATACCCCATACATCCTGTGCTGTTCAGAGGACAGAGAAATAGTCTGGAGTGAAGGAGTGAATCTCTGTCTGGGAAAGGAGAGAGGAAATGTGTTGGTTTACTATTTGTCTTTTTGTTTCTCCCTACCCAAATCTATTTTATCTGGCAATAAATGAAACTCATTTTCCTTAAGGCAAGTCTGCTTTGCCTATAATAGTAATTGGTAAGCAATCTCCCCACCTTTTTCTCGACCCATGAACTCTCTCAGCTTATTTTCTCCCTGTCCTGCTGGGTAGGGGAAGGGAGTGAGTGGCTGGGTTGGCATTTGGCAGTTAGCCAAGGCTAACCCACCACACATGGTTAGCTAAGGATAGGTCTAGATTAGGCTGCAGATGTCCTGCTTGGTGGCTGATTCCACAAGCAAGCCTAACACAGACAAAGAAATAATAAGTCTTCACAAAATGCAATGGAAACCCCTGGATTTTTTTATGAACATATCTACGGAATGATGTGGGTTTTGTTCTCTCTTTCTCCCCCACTACATATCTGGGCAATACTCAGACAACGCTAACTCATCAGGCCATCTTCTTAGAGCTCTACCAGACCATTATTTTAATGTTTTAAGTGCAGTTGATTCTGCTAAAGCTTTCTGCAAATAAAAAATTAAACTGCTTGTTTGCTTCCTGTTAACAAGTCCTATTGTTGCAATAGCAGCTACTTAAAGAATCACTTCATTCTGAAGTGTTTGCAGAAAACTTGCTAACACATAGCACTGGCTTGAAAACACATCTCCAAAAACACAGGCACCACTTTTCCTCAGTTTTAATTAAATTCAAATTCACCTTATTGTTGAAATATGAGCATTATTACTGCTTGTAACCATGATACTTATTTATTTGAAAATGATTGTAATGACCATATCCAATAATAGTAACAAAGATTCTTTTAGTGCTGCATTTAATTATAAATGCTAAAAATAATCAAATAAATAGTCTGTAATGAGTAATTTGTTCAGGTTTTATAATAGTGAACTTCTGCAAATTTCAGCCTTTTAAGAAACAGACACATTTTAATTTTGCATCATAACCAATCCCTTTTTGTTGGAAATCTTTCATTTCCTGAGAAGAAAACATGGGTAAAACTACCCTAATAGCCCAGAGTTAAAAGGCAAGAACTTATGTTTGTCTCAGAAAGCAACTTAGAATGCATGCTGAAATACTGACTTTTGTATCCAGAAGCAAGCAGTCCAGCACCAATGGAAATCTCACATTGATTTCTTTTTTTAAGATTTCATATTTTGCATAATTTCTGAGTTATTATCAATACTATTTAATACTTCGTCTGTTACTAACAAAAGAAGAGTTTTAAGGAATTTGTAGCATAATGGTGAAATGAAGGGGAGGTTGTAGAAATCAATACCTTCAAATAATGAAAAGAGGTGTTTTTAATAGTTCTATTGTTACTAGGCAAGATGTAAGGATAGTTACCTAATTCTTATATTGACTCACTGAAGAATGATGAGTCCTAACATGGAAAGGAAATATTGGATTTATTTAGCCTTGATTTACAGAGGCTGTGTGTATTTAGATAAGGCACTTTCCTGACAGGTTGCCATGGTAACTGGGTGTTAACAACTTGACTGTCTGGTGATAGAGTCCAGTATATCAAAACACTAATGGGCAACACAAATTAGTTCCTGTATTAGAGAGAGCAAATGTATGTATAGAATACTGACTGGACCACTCCTATAAACACTTATGTTATATAACTCATGGCAAAAAAGAATGATTGCTTCTGTTCCCAGCAAGCAAAGGTTAAAATCTTCTCCCCACCATATAGCTATCTCTCCCCAAACATCACATCTGACAGCAGTGCTTAATTAAGCAGGAAGAACTCAGTGCTGACTGCCCTTGAATCAAGGAGACAGCAAGCACCCATTCCCTCAGGAGAGCATGAAGGGCAGCAAAGAAATACCTCAGAGTTTATTCAGCTTGAGAAGAAATAGGTTTTCTCTGCACTGTGCTCCCATTTTGATCTAAAATAATTTTTTATGCTCATTGGGAACACTAAGAAAAACACGTATTTTTGGTGTATGTCCTTAGTAATTTAGTCAGGCCCTAAAATAGTAATCTCTTCTGTATGCCAATATGCTGTGTGCAGCTTATTACTTTGGTTTAATTTTTACAAGATGTTTTATTTTTGTGATAACAATAGTGTTCATCAAACCTGCTTCTGTATTACTGCAATATGTTGGCTGTATTGATAAATACAAATTGATAAATAAACTTAATCGTGTCTATCTTTGATATAGCACTGATGATTTCATTTAAATAAACTCATCATCTGTTGCTTAGTTGTTGGAAGTATCAAATTTCAGGGAAACTCTTCTCCCTTCTCCCCAACATTGGTAAATTACCAGAAAGAAGTCATAAAATCATCCATTTCAAAGTTCCCTATTTCAGATAAAATAGATAATTGGTACAATAAAGCAAATATATTCTTTTGTTGCAGGCCATTGTTTCTGTGTTATTTGCAAATTATGAACAGGCAACAGTCCTAACTGTGGAAAATGAAAAGAAACAACTTGAAAAATCATTAAACAATTTTCTACTTGTCATTGCAGAGCAAAAAAGGAAAATTAGCTTTCTGCACCAGTATGTGATTCTTATGGAAAGTATTTACAGCTGTATTAATTTAATGTTATATGTCTAATTTAGCAGAAATAGTCTTAATTGTTTATGTTAGATGTAGCACCACAATGGCTTCTGGATTTGGATGCTGGTCCTGTCCTGAAAGATTTCATGCTGTGGAGGTTCCACAGTGACCAGCTGTATTGCCATTGTTGTATTTCTATTAACTAGAACCCTGAAAGTAACTATTACTTATTCTCTAGCCCTTGTCCTTTTTCACTGCTGAGTTCCAAAGATCTGACATTCAGTTCTTTGCTACTTGATCTTAAGACGAGAGCCCAGTTAAAAGCATTGGAAAATGAGGACCTGTTGAAAGAAATTAATGAAGCAGAAGAAAATTCTTTATCTTATGCACAAAACTTAAAAATGCTCTTATGTTTTTCTGATTATGTACTCCTTCAGACAAGAGAAAAAGCAGTAGAAAAAATTAAAAATAATATCAATTTCCTAAAATTCACTGTGAGAAAAGAGTCTCCCCCTTCATGTTCTTAGAAGCACAGACTTTATTTTATTAAAAGTTATTGAACATTGGAATCCACATTTTAATGTGTTCTATTAAGAAGTAAATGATGGACCAACTAAAAACAGTCAAATAGCAAAATACGTCATGAAAATTATCTAAAGAATAAGTACCTACTTTTTGTAACATTATCTGAAGTATTGGATGGATCTTCATGTAAGCATATAAATCCCAGTGATACCAATTGGATTAGAATGTGACAGAAATTTTGTCAAAAAGTTTGGTATTAGTCCACCTTTCAGTGTCATGTGGACCTATTCAGCTTCCTCTGGATGTCAGTGGATTTCTATTTGAAAACCTGTGTGTGTTTCTGTATATGTGTGTATCTAAAAACAGCAGAAATATAAAAATGGTAACCAATTGCTTTTACAAAACAATGTAGAGGCCTTGTTCTTTTCTGATTTCTTCTTACTCTGTACGTCTCCTTTATCCACCTCATGATACCATTTATTATGAATAAAAATATCTTTTGTTGGTTGCAGTTTCCTATAACCTAACTACTTCAGGAAATGACTTGCTATTACAGGAGACATAAGTTTTAAAAACTCTCAGATGGCTAGCTGAGATATCTTGCAGAACTATTTTACATTAAATTGATCATTACATTTGGGATCAGGGAGAAATGTTGATTAGGAGTTAATTTTAGGGTTGGACGTTTTTATTTTTCTTCTTGCCTTTGCAATGTGAGATGTGGTTAACTTGTTTGAATCGAGTGGGGGTTTCATTTAACAGGTAAACCTTTGCAACTGAAGGACCCTGAAACCAGTGGATTTTTGATCTCTTCTCTCTTCCTGTCATCCAACATATTAGTGGCCTTCTGAATTTAATAAGAGGTCTTAGGTTGATTATAGAGTGCTAGAAACTGTTTTGTGTCAAATGAAATGTTTGTTCCCCTGACCTTTCTGATTTAGGTGAATCACACAGTTGAATGCAGGGTTGGTTGACAATTCAGATAGTCTTTTCCACTCTTATTTTAAATTTGTTGTTATCACTTACTTTCATTTTATTTATTACTTAACTTAGAGGCATGCTCCAAATATGTGCAAAACACAGAGTAAGGATATGAAATTCAGAACATGGTCATGTATCACGTACAGTAGGCGAGGCATCCTGGGGGAAGAGTGGGTGCTCACAGTGCAGAGGGCTTCACAGTGGTGACCTCACTCATTCACTCATTTTCAGCATATCGCAATGTATTGCAGTTTATGTGTGCCCAGTAAAGTGAATTTATGGATTATATTGCCTAGTTTTAACTAAACTAACCCTCACAAAATGGATAAATATCCTGCAAATAAACTGCAGATTGAAGATAATGCTAAAAATGCGACAACAGGTGAAGAACAAGAAAATGGCAGAGCTGACACTTCTCCTATAAGCTCTTTGTCAGCCACATTACGAGGTTAAAAACAAAGATGATCTAATCAGATCTGACAAGAAGTCAGCAATTATGAAGAAGACTATTTGAAGTATGAATTTACATCTGCTGTCATTAAATATGAAACTTATTCAGCTATGATGACCATTAAAACCAAATATCAAAATAAACTGTGCTTAGAACCAGACCTTCAAATCTGTGTAACACAAAGTGTTAAACCAAGATTTTGAAAAATAATGAAGCATATTCAATTACATTGCTCTCACAATATTATTAATATAATTTTTTTTAGTAAGAGCAAAAAGGTTTTTTGTACCATTAATAAATTTAAAAAAAAATCTTTATCTCATCCTTTTTTACTTGATATTTTTTCTTTATGTTTTATAATGTACATAATATATGAGTACAGTGGTATGTGTATTTAATTTATAAGTAAGTAAAGAAACATCTATTGGGGGAGCATGCTCACCAATTTTTACTGATAGGGGAGGATGATCAAAAAATTTGGAGACCAGTGATTTAAACCATGTATCCTGTCTGCCACAGTGGTGCTGTCAAATCCTCTTTCAACAATCTTTTCTAATTTTCTTTCCAGGTTATCAACATGATGGTGCTCTGATTTTTTTCTTTGTGTTTATTAATTTTTTTTCCATGCGAGATCTGATGGACATTTGCATCATATCTAATGTGGACAACATTTGCCTTTTCTTGTGTTAACTCATAAAAAGACACAACAACAAAAAAACCCACCACAAAAACAAAAAAGTGTTTCCATATGTGTCCAACTATGAAATTGACTAATTATCAAAATAAATTATATTGGTCATTAATCTTTGATAATATTTCCCAAGGCTTCTAAAGCAAATGTCACAAATACCTGTACTGCCTTTCATATTATAGGAATGTTTTAATCCTTTGTGCTTGGATAACCCTTTTTCCCCTAAGAAAATATTTATCCTATATTTAATATTTCACTTGCCACTAGCAATTTAATTTTGTTTCAAGCTTTTCTTTTCAGTGCTTTCTAATTCTGACCAATATGGTATTCCCTTCTTACTGCAGTAGTCAATGTCTCTTATCAGCAAGCACATCAGAAAGCTTATTAGTAGTATATAGAAAAGATGATGGAGGAAGTAAATCATACACCTCAATAAGTTACTTTCAAGTTACATAAATATACTGTTAGTGGAAATATTAGAATAAAGTATAAAAGAAGCTTGCTGATATATAGTTGAATACCAATTTACTGCTCAACTTCATTTAAGTTCATGCCCGTTTATATTCCAGCATAAAAAACATGGTTTAAAAGCTTTGTCGTATTGGGGCATGCCTTTAAAAAATAGCGCATTTTTTCACAGAATATTTAGAACTAGTTACAAAGGGTAAAGAACTTATCTCATCATGGGCATCTTCTATTTATAGCAACAACTATCTATGATGACATTTATCGTTATTAATTTTTGTTATTAATTAATACAGTTATTAATTAAGATCGCAGAGGTGATCAGCTCTGGTGCAGGCGTGTCCCACGGCGGAGCGGCAGATTGCGGCGTACAGGGGGGTTTCTTGAGCCAGGGAACCCACAGGGGAGCGCAGAGACCCACCGGGAGCCGGCAGCTCTCACGAGGGCAGCTGACAAGGGGTGGGCGGGGCCAGGAGTAACAGCTGCCACCCCCCATTCCCACTAAAGGCAGCCCCAGGGAGTGCTAGCAACCAGGAGCACTGTGAAGAGGGCATGGTGTGGCACTTTGCATGGAAGGGCCTGCAGGGAGGGCACCTCTTCAAAGGAGAGGCATTTCACGGGCCGAGTGAGGGACTTGGCGTGCACATAACTCAGCAACTGGGCACAGGACAAGGGCACTCGTCCTACCTGACCCTCAAGGCAGAATGGTGGGCACTCGTCTGAGGGTAAAGGCCGCGGCTCCAGCTG
>NW_008794595.1:117107-118455 GCF_000699145.1 Aptenodytes forsteri | reverse complement strand
GTTGTTCAGCCTGGAGAAGAGAAGGCTTCGGGGAGACCTTCTTGCAGCCTATCAGTACTTAAAGGGGGCTTATAAAAAAGATGGGGACAGACTTTTTAGCAGGGCCTGTTGCAACAGGACAAGGGGGAATGGCTTTAAACTAAAGGTGGATAGATTTAGACTAGATATAAGGAAGAAATTTTTTACGCTTGAGGGTGGTGAAGCACGGTAACAGATTGCCCAGAGAGGTGGTTTATGCCCTATCCCTGGAAACATTCAAGGTCAGGTTGGAGGGGGCTCTGAGCAACCTGATCTAGTTGAAGGTGTCCCTGCTCATGGCAGGGGAGTTGGACTAGATGACCTTTAAAGGTCCCTTCCAACCCAAACTATTCAATGGTTCTATGAATTTTGGTTGTCTACCATTACACTGATTGTGTACAAGTATGTCCATTTACCTAATGCTGCTTCATCTGTATAAATACAAAGTTAACTTTGTTTCTTTTAAATATGTCATTAGTACTGAAAATCCTGAAGATCACCATCAGTGCTAACGAATGACAGGGAGTTGAAGAGTTGAAAATTAAAATCACAGGTTTTGAATGAATTTGCTTGTGAAAAATAACTGCTACTCCTCAGAAACATCTCAACACTTTATTAAAATCTCATGAATATTTATGTTGATTTACTCAATCTGGGAAACTGTAATTGGGACCTACCATTTAATAATGATATGATTGTGATGAACAGCTAGCATATGGTTGTTTTATTTATCTTCACATAAAACCTCATTTTTGTTCATGAAGCAGTACCAAAGTAAAAATAATTTTACTGTAAATCTCAAGTAGAGGAGCTTGCAGTCAGCTAAGTCAGTGATTTTTTAGTGGAGCACTTAGGAGACTCATCATAATGGAGGAACTCAGCATGTGGGATATTTCAAAGTTAATGCAAGAGAAGAATTATGATGCCTATACATAGTTCATGTTACAGATCCTGTTTTTGTTGCTACTGTCTACAGGTTTCATATTGCTTCATATATGCATTACTGAAGATAGGAGCATAATAATGTTTTGCATTTGTGATCCATAAGTTGTCCCAGGTTGTGAGATCTTAAATTTTATGTGTCAGGTAGTTTTCCATGCTGTTTTCCTAGAGTGGCATTCACACAAAATGGTGGAGGCAGGTATGCATTCTAAATCTTCTTCCAAGGGTCACACTGGCTTTATTCCCTAAATGTATCAAATAGGTATATATATGTTATGGTTTAACCTCAGCCGGCAACTAAACACCACACAGCCACTCGCTCACTCCCCCCCAGTGGGGTGGGGGAGAGAATCAGAAGAGTAAAAGTGAGAAAACTCGTGGGTTGAGA
>NW_008794595.1:115375-116393 GCF_000699145.1 Aptenodytes forsteri | reverse complement strand
CCAGCTTCTCACTGGCAGGGCATGAGAAGCTGAAAAGTCCTTGACTAGTGTAAGCACTACTTAGCAACAACTAAAACGTCAGTTTGTTATCAACATTATTCTTATCCTAAATCCAAAACACAGTACTATACCACCTACTAGGAAGAAAATTAACTCTATCCCAGCCAAAACTAGGACAGTATTCACCCCTTACTCTATACCGTCTACGTCCCACAGTAGTAGTAGTAGTAACAAGAGAAATATTTAGCCACAACTAAAACACACAGCTCTCAGCAAAGGAGCTTTAGTAGAGCAAGCACTGTCCTATCCTCAAGGGCTTTCCAAGGTTTGTACATTTATATTGAAAACTAAGCAGGCAGTTTTTGACTGTGTTGATGATATTGCAGCTATTTCTAGGGTCCCATGGGAATTGTTGATCATTTTAGTGATAAATGCTAGCTTAAAATCACAGAATCATAGAATGGTTTGGGTTGGAAGGGACCTTCAAAGATCATCTAGTTCAACCCCCCTGCAATGAGTAGGGACATCTTGTCCTGGTTTCGGCAGGGATAGAGTTAATTTCCTTCTTAGTAGCTGGTACAGTCCTGTGTTTTGGATTAAGGAGAAGAACAATGTTGATAACACACCAATGTTTTAGTTGTTGCTAGGTAGTGCTTACACTAGCCAAGGACTTTTCAGCTTCCAATGCTCTGCTGACTGAGAAGGCTACAGGTGCACAAGAAGCTGGGAGGGGGGCACAGCCAAACTGGTCAAAGAAACATTCCATACCATGTGACATCATGCTCAGTACCTAAGCTGGGGAAAGCTGGCCAGGGGGGCCACTGCTCGGGGACTGGCTGGGCATCGGTCGGCGGGTTGTGAGCAATTGCACTGTGCATCACTTGCTTTGTGTATTATTATTATTACTACTACTACTACATTATTATTATCATTGTTATTATTATTTTATTTCAATTATTAAACTGTTTTTATCTCAACCCATGAGTTTTTCTCACTTCTACTCTTCCAATTCTCTTCC
>NW_008794595.1:101703-111503 GCF_000699145.1 Aptenodytes forsteri | reverse complement strand
GCTGGGCATCGGTCAGTGGGTGGTGAGCAACTGCACTGTGCATCACTTGCTTTGTTACTACTTACTACTACTACTACTACATTATTATTATTATTATTACATTATTTTATTTTAAACTGTTTTTATCTCAACCCACGAGTTTTTCTCACTTCTGCTCTTCCATTCTCTTCCAAGCGGCTGTGTGGTGCTCAGTTGCTGACCTAGGTTAAACCACGGCAAAGAGGTAAAATAAACTAAGCGCTTACTGCTAACATTGTTTTTACTGATTTCTTTGGGTGGTCAGCATTTCTGAGTGGCAGGCTGTTTACAGTATAGCCTAAGCATAAATCAAAAATTTTATGCTCAACAGGGACCTAAGCTCGGTGTTACCAAGAGCATTTCTACTACAGCTCTTCTCTACTAGCTCATTTCTACTACATATTTTGCTGAGCTTTCACCAACACTTAGGAAAATCCTTCCATTATGAGCACAGTGTTAAGATTTAACTTCACAGTTATTGGGCTGTTGTCATGACAGATATGCTGCATGTTCAGCATTTAATAATAAATAAACGCATGTCTCAAAAATTCACTTGAGCTTTATGCTGGAAAACTAGCTGAACAAATGCAAATAAGCACAAATGAGTATTTGCCCTGACACATTGAATTTTATATTTTTTGAAGGAGCTAAGTAAATAATTAACTTTACTAGATTTTGCTTTGCTTCATGAATTAGCAGCAATATGTTGTTTTATTTTTCATAGTATTACTGGTATATTTCTTGAACTTGCTTTCAAGCACAGGTGTAATGAAAATGAGATGTTTTAAGATACTTAGCTGCTTCTAAAGGGTTTTAGTATCTTTTTTATATCTCTGATGTCAATGCAGGCCCGGTCTGTCATTGTGGCCTCTCATTGGAGGCCTTTCATCATAAAATATGTGGTGGTACAGTGTTATCACGCTCTTTATTTTAATATGTCTGAGCAGATGCTAAAATTTTATATAATAATTTTTACAAAGATGTGTAGAGACTTCTTTTATAGTCATTTACTATTAATAGTATGTTTTTTGATCCTGTGCATTGTTTATGCACTTTAGGTGGCACAAAAAATTATACTGCTAAAGGCTTAGTAATTATTAATTCCAATTTAAGAAATCATGGATCAAACATTGTATTGGATTATAGTTTATTTATATTTCTAAGTGTCCTGTCAGTCAGTAGTTAACTTGTTCTAAAATGTGTCTCATCTAACTAAAAATGTCCATCAGCAGTTGAGAAATTGCTAAGGTTCATAGCAACTCTGGGTGATTATTTGTGACCTCTAATATCCTATACCTGACTGAGGCTTTTGAATGCTATTTAGAAGACTAGTAAAGGAAAAAGACAGCACCTAAATACATTTTTAAGCTAATGTAATTTGTCTCCTTCAGGAAAATATATTGACTGATCTGTTCTTCTGAACTAGCATGGAAGCACAAGTGCAGAGTCATGTAGAAATGATCAGAGATGACAGGGGTAGGATATGTAGGAAAAACACTTAGAAATAAGCAACCAAATGTCTTGGGGTCCCACTACAGCACACAAGGGGGAGACTCATGGTTGTATTTTTCCTTTCCACCCCTACAGCTGGAAAGGATTGCACACATTAGGTAGGACAAACTCAAAGCTCCTTTGCCAGTAAAATAAGAATCTACTTGACAGTGTCCATTGTCACTCCCGACCAATTGTCTCTCCATTATCAGCATGCCAGACTATAACACTGGCTATAAGACAGCTCTATCAAGGACATCCTCACCTGCTGCCATTTTTAGTTTCCTTTGAGCTGTGCTAGCAGTTCTAAAGCATTTAGAAGATACCAAAATTCTGGTTATATCTCACTGCCAGGAAGCCACCTTTGTTCCTCTGTTCCTTTGTTACACTCTAAAGCAACAGAAATCAGTAGAAAGGTTCTTGCTTATGCGATTGGGTTTTTAATCAGTGTTAGACTGTGTTCTGAGGAAAATGCATGTACGAAGCTGCTTTTGTGCCCTGTGCTGTCTTGGAAAGATAGGTTAGAGCACATTAAAACACTGCTCAAATTAGTGTCAGAAATAATATGTCCTGTCTGGAATTTGAATAGTTTCATGAGGGGCTGAAACTCATTTACAATGCATCACATGGGGCAGGCCAATGAGAATGACCAGAGGGATTCAAAGGCACCTAGGTTCCATATGAACATCCCGGAGCCAAGGAAGTGAAAAAACTGCTAATCACTTATATACTCCATCTGAGGAAATAGACACTAAATAAATTTCTTTAATGTTATAATCTTCATGGTCTCTTTACATGAGAAGTGAGTAGTTGGTCCAAAAAAATAAATAGAAGTGTGAGGTGAAAAGTTACCTCATCAATCAAATGCGATAAAAGGTAATATTTTTTTTCTAAAATAGGTCCCTTATTTTACCTGCTCTTAATCCACTCTTACGGGGTCCCACTACAGCACACAAGGGGGAGACTCATGGTTGTATTTTTCCTTTCCACCCCTACAGCTGGAAAGGATTGCACACATTAGGTAGGACAAACTCAAAGCTCCTTTGCCAGTAAAATAAGAATCTACTTGACAGTGTCCATTGTCACTCCCGACCAATTGTCTCTCCATTATCAGCATGCCAGACTATAACACTGGCTATAAGACAGCTCTATCAAGGACATCCTCACCTGCTGCCATTTTTAGTTTCCTTTGAGCTGTGCTAGCAGTTCTAAAGCATTTAGAAGATACCAAAATTCTGGTTATATCTCACTGCCAGGAAGCCACCTTTGTTCCTCTGTTCCTTTGTTACACTCTAAAGCAACAGAAATCAGTAGAAAGGTTCTTGCTTATGCGATTGGGTTTTTAATCAGTGTTAGACTGTGTTCTGAGGAAAATGCATGTACGAAGCTGCTTTTGTGCCCTGTGCTGTCTTGGAAAGATAGGTTAGAGCACATTAAAACACTGCTCAAATTAGTGTCAGAAATAATATGTCCTGTCTGGAATTTGAATAGTTTCATGAGGGGCTGAAACTCATTTACAATGCATCACATGGGGCAGGCCAATGAGAATGACCAGAGGGATTCAAAGGCACCTAGGTTCCATATGAACATCCCGGAGCCAAGGAAGTGAAAAAACTGCTAATCACTTATATACTCCATCTGAGGAAATAGACACTAAATAAATTTCTTTAATGTTATAATCTTCATGGTCTCTTTACATGAGAAGTGAGTAGTTGGTCCAAAAAAATAAATAGAAGTGTGAGGTGAAAAGTTACCTCATCAATCAAATGCGATAAAAGGTAATATTTTTTTTCTAAAATAGGTCCCTTATTTTACCTGCTCTTAATTCCAATCTTACTGGGGAAAAAAAAAAAAAAAAATAATTGATCCCATTATTCAACTGGGAAATTAGAAAAATGAACAAGAGACCACAATTTACATATGCAGTATTTTCACTTCTGTTATAAAGATATTCATAACTTCTATTATGAACTTTTGTTCTGACTATACATTTGATGTTAATACCTAACTTTTTATCATAAGACTACCTAAATTATTCAGGCTTTTTGTGAATACTTGGAGTAAAAAAAAAAATGACAGATTCACTATTGGCTACAACGATCTAAATCTAAAATAGTTCAATAGTTCTACTGTTTTCAGTAAAGTTACTGTAGCATAATAGTAGTAAACAGTCCATAAT
Organism: Aptenodytes forsteri; assembly: GCF_000699145.1. NCBI lineage: Eukaryota > Metazoa > Chordata > Aves > Sphenisciformes > Spheniscidae > Aptenodytes > Aptenodytes forsteri. The sequence continues at coordinate 107,815 of NW_008794595.1, read as the reverse complement.
TTCCTGTTCCACTTCATATTCATGTCAAGCAACTGATGATCATTAATATTTCAGTTTCACTCACTTTTTGAACACATTGATGGCCATTGATAGAGACTGATGGTGAGAGTTTTCCTGCCAAATTCTTTACTTTGATTGGCATTAATTTCATTTTCAGTGAGAATCATATGGTACTCTGTCCCACCAATGCTATTGCAATGATTACCCGGTTACAGCACAGTAGCCCCTGGTTACTGCCCACACAGACACATTTCTTCTGCTGACTGACAGCTATAGGAACGAGTCCTTCATTCTGAAGTAAATGGAAACCTTACCTGTGTGACAATGACATGTTCTTGCCATTCCTGCATTGCTAGAAGAGTAGAGGCATTTGTATGCCTGCTGTATTACAGTTTCTATTCCATCCAAGCTCCTCCCAGTGCTGAGAGGCACAAGCTTGTGCAGTGCTCTTTGCATAGAGCCTGATGCAGACATCCTTTTCAGTATTATGCATTCTACAACACTCTAAAAAAACAAATTCTGCCACAGGGCTGTTTTTCAAGGATTGCTTGAAAGCTATTCAAGGGTTACCTCAAAGAAATTATATCTAATAGAATGGTGGAGATAAAAAGCTACAGGAAGCACCAGCTGGGCTCCAGTGTAAGGAAGAGCTGCTTAAAATTCAGAGGCATGTGAAGAAAGATTATTCCTATTTCTATAGCTATAATCAAACAGGAGCATTTCCCATTAAATTTTGTAATAGTTAAAACTATCATATTTTCACACACCAATCAGTGTCTCAGATAATCCCCAACCATTTGAAAATATAGCTGCTTAAAACAAACCCTCTTATAACCCCATTTCAAGCAACCTGAATAAAATCAGAGGCGATGTCAAAGGAAAGATGAAGGAATGACAGACAGGGGAAAGAGGTCCTAACAAACTTTCCCTTGTAAACCTTGTTCCTCTATATTGCTACCCAATTATAATTTTTTTAAATTTGAGTTTTCTGCAGATAGCCCACAGAATATATGTATGAAAAAAGCAATTTATATAGATATCAGTTCAGGCCCCAATAGTATCAAAGAAAAAGTGACAGTTTGGTGATTGTTTATTGTCAGTTAGTAGTGAGCTAGAAATTAAAACCTACAGGAGAAACAAAAGGTCATGATTGCCTGATTCTTAAATGAGTGACAATGGATGTCCAGCCTTACTAAAACTGGGAGTGAGTGCATATTTTGGTATTTTTTCCCCCCCAAGGGATCAGGTAATGTCGGAGATCGTGGCCTTGCTGAATCAGCCATTCCTCCACAAGGTAAAACAGATATTTTTTTTTTTTCCCCCTAAATACAGACTTTAAAACTTCTTCTGTGTTTTCCCTTTTCACTGGAAGAGTCCTAGAAAACATGGAGCTGAAAGTGAAAAAAAAAAAAAAAAAAAAGGCAAAAGGCTTTATGCTAGGCTCTTCTTACTCTCCTTATTAAGGAGTTTCAGTGGATATTCTTATGAGCACAAGGACTAATTATAGCATCACAGCCTGAGGTGAGTTTCTGCCAAAATTTTCAGAAAATTGCAGAGCATTATATCCAGTTAGTTAAAATTCACTTTCTAGATAGGGAGTATTATCTGCTCCAGAGTGAAGAAAAAAAATTCTTAAATCCTTTTTTCCTTTATTTTCTTCAATTGGGAACTTACATTATTTCCTGATTTTGAAAGATTACGTTGTTCAGTTCTTCAGCAACTCACAAATGAACAGACTGTATATTTTAAATGCAGATTAAACTTTGCTAACATTCTTATTCTAAATGAAAACTACAAGAGAAAATCCCATGCTTAGATACAAAGAATGTGACCTTACTCCAGGATCCTTTCCTGTTTAAATCTCCCACTGAAATCTTCCTTTCCCTTTCTGGGAAAATAACGGTAGAACAAGGCAGGCTGTAAGGAAACACAGGCGGCAGTTTAGATTTGCAGACTAATACAGGCAGCAAAATGATAACCATAATAGAGAGACTTTCTCTGATTATCAGTCTGCTTGAGTAACTCAGTGCTGAAACCAGGTTGTCTCCCCAGCATCAATACTATATTGCTAAGACCATGTTGCACATGAACTTATCCCTGCATGGTCTTATTCAGTCCCACTCCCATGCTGCTGCTTCATGTTTCAGAGGACATTCTTCTCTCTGGTATAGTTTCACACTGTTGTTGGCAGCCAGCACTGGGGGAGAGGACAGAAGTTGAAACAAGCTCATTATGAAGCTCAGCATGCCAAGAGAAGGGCCATAGCAGCATGAGGGGTTCAGGTGGAGAAGTTCTTGCAGGTTCAGAACCCTTGCGTGACTGTGAGACTTCATCTGCTGTTAACTGGGGGGAAGAAAATGTTACTACTCTAACTACTACTACTACTACTACTACTATTGCTACATTAAAAATATATATAATATTTTCTCTTCATCTTTGATGCAGGGAAGTTCAGTGTTCCAGTGGTGCTTGGGAAGGTCTGGCAGGATCTATGAAATTTAAGCTATAAGGCCAAATAAAATTCAAGTTGGGTATACACTTACAGTAGTGGTGTAACGCAGTATGAGGACTGTGCATGTGTGCATCCACAGTGCACTTAGTCAATAACTCCCTGGGTAGTCCAAGAAATTCCCAGCTAGAAATCTGCATAAATAACAGACTGATATGAAACAAGGTGACTGACTGAACTCTAATACATCCTCACAACAAAGCATTTCACTAGTCTTAGAGCTCTTCAGGTGAGAATTTTGGACAGTCCTAGAGATTTCCCCCAGGCCAGCACCTTCTGTGCACGCACAAAGTCATAGGCACTGGTTTTGTGCTCCAATGCCTTGATTAACATCCGGTTGGAGAATTTAGCCATCCCAGAGGCACCCCCAGTCAGATCCAGCTATAGAATTGACCAAACTGTACAGAGATAAAACACTTCAGTGAAATTGTTCCCGCAGATGCAGAAATGTTTGCAGTCTTTTGTAAATGTTTTAGATAGTCGAGAGATAGTTTATATGCAGTTTAAGACAATCAATAGCAAAGGATCATGAGTGCACTGGAGTGGTCATGTAGGACCATGGCCAGCTGGAAAAACACTTCAGTGAAATTGTTCCCGCAGATGCAGAAATGTTTGCAGTCTTTTGTAAATGTTTTAGATAGTCGAGAGATAGTTTATATGCAGTTTAAGACAATCAATAGCAAAGGATCATGAGTGCACTGGAGTGGTCATGTAGGACCATGAGCCAGCTGGATTATAAGAATTCAGAACAGCTGTTTCAGGAGGACCACTCAATCCAGCTAAAGGCATCATTGCAAGGACCCTTGCTTTTGAGAGTCCTGTTGCATTCTGAACACAACTGACCATCCTGTTCAAGAGATTCAGCTCCCCCTGTGCATGTTCCCTTATGCAAAGATCCCAATCAGTTAGGTGGAAGCTGTTTTGGTTTGGGTTTTTTTTATGAACAATCTGTCTCTGACTGTGCAATAAAGTCTTGAGATTTGTGCTTCTATAAATGAAATCCTGCCAGGTGACCATAACCAACCCTTTTAACAAAACCAACCCTTATAACCAATCAACCCTTACAACAAAAATACAGACTCTTCAAAATGGATGCTTTAATGTTAAAAAGACAGAACTGGATTCTGAGCAGACTAAACTTTAGAAAACTGAAGTCAAAACTTGTTAGGCTCTGTTTCATCAAAGAGATCTAACGTTACCTCATAGTCTGATTCTCTTTACCAGTGAAAGTTTGCTTCACTGCTTTACAGTTCCTTTAAAATTCTTTTTAATTAGTTACAGTGAGATTTGTGAGCTTTTTGTTTAAAAGAGAAAAAAAAAAAAGAAAACCCAAGAAAACTGAAAGAGGAAGTCTTTCCATGTTGATACCTTGGAAGAACTTAATTGAAGTTAATGGATGCCACTTTGAAATATGTCTGCTCCCTTTTTGAGGCTGCTTCATGTTTCCTGCTGTGTCAGTACTGTATGGCACAGTTTAAATCACAGGCCTGAAAAATGAGATTTATTTGCCTTCATTTTCCTTTTAGAAGCAGAGTTCCTTGTCTGATAAACATTTTGATTTATTTTAAGCATACAGTTTAGTCCTACTAGATCCAGAGCACCAGTTAATCCCTGATTAACAAAATGATTGATTTAAAAATGCCATCTGGGCAGGAAACATCTTACTCAATCTTGAGCTTGCTCTCTTTTGCACCAATGCTCTTTTTATCCAGTGCTTCATTAAAGAGGTAGACAGAGGGGAATACTCTGTGAGGTTAGCTAAAAAGTTTGCTAACTGAATTCTTCTTCCATCTATGGATGTCATTTCATTGACTTTGGTAGGATTGCTTTAATTTTAGCGAGCAGAGAATGTGAAAAACTGTATTTTGGAGGCAGAGTTACTTATGTGCCCACCTGAAAGGCCCAACCCTTTTTTAAATTTCTTTCATCCAGACCCTTTGGTTAGGCTTCAGAAGATCCTGGTTCCACACTGATGTATTTTCAGATGATCTTTTAATGAAACACCAGGTCTGCTATGGGGATGATACTTGGATGCCAACAAAACTCTGAGTGTATACCTTTAAATTGTAATTGCCAGTGAGGACTCTGATAAAGCTCAGAAGGTTTGTGTTTTGATATACAGAAACTAGAAAAGGAGTATTTGGAGAGCTTGATTCATTTCGATCTCTGGTATTTCAGTGGTGGAGAATCCTTAGTAGATCTCAGAATTGCTCCCTTCCCCTGTGATAATCAACCTCTATGAACAGATTATTGGGTTACTTGTTTGTTTCCCTTGTTGACCATGTAGAGAGAAAATTCATTGTGCACAGCTGTCTCTCCTTTATCCAAAGCATTCATTTTGAAACATCCAGGAAAATTACTGTCCTAGTGATATGTCAGACTGCCCTCTTTATGCTTTTCCCCATGGATATCATGATATTATGTCCCATAATTTATAGAGTGAAGGAACAGAGGCTCCACAAAGTGGAAAATTCAGAATTATTAGATAGATTGCATATAGACACTTAATGCAACATTGGAAGTCACTAGACTTCAGGGATTCTAGGTGGTCCATGATTGTGAATAAAAGGGAATTAAAATTTAGCCTGTGGATTTTATTCATTACCTGTTAATTCCCTGATAGTTGGGGAAACTCTCTTTGATTTCGGTGGTACCTTCCTTCCTTACCAATTCCTGTGCACACATTTTGACTCACAAGAAAGTGCTTTGTAAGGCTTGACTAGAATCTCCTTCCTCCTAAAACCCTCTCATTCTCCCAGGATTGTTGAACCTCACCAGGACTCTGCATAGATCAGGGATGCTTGGATAAGTGTTAGTTTGCAGTTCTCATGGATACTTTTGTATCATGGATACAAAAGTATCAGGGCTAATGTACTCTAATTTAATTTTTACACTTATTATAAACTGAAATTCCCTGAACATGAGGAGTATAGTCCTAAGCACAGTAGGTACATTTCCATAAGAGAAAATGAAATTAAAATGAGGTTTTAAACCCTGCAATTAGGTTTTGTGCCATAAATGATGCTTTGGTACCAAAAAAAAAAAGGCTTTTCACCCTAAAAATTGGTCTTTGAGCGCTCAAAGTGAGGCTTTGGACTTTAGAAAAATGAGGCTTTGTACCCTAAATGAGGAGTTTGACCCTAAAATGGGGCTTTGGGACCTAAAAATTAGTATTTGGACTCTCAAAATTAGGCTTTCTACACCTAAAAATAAGAGTTTAGACCCTAAAAATGAAACTGTGGGCCCTAAAAAAAGGCTACGGGTAATAAAAGACAGGTTTGGACCCTAAAAATGAGGATTTGGGCCCTGAAAATGAGGCTTTGGGCACTAAAAATTATGGTCTAGGGTCCTGTACTTGGGTCATAACAACACCATGCAACACTACAGGCTTGGGGAAGAGTGGCTGGAAAGCTGCCCAGCGGAAAAGGACCTGGGCGTGCTGGTCAACAGCTGGCTGAACATGAGCCAGCAGTGTGCCCAGGTGGCCAAGAAGGCCAATAGCTTCCTGGCTTGTATCAGAAATAGTGTGGCCAGCAGGACTAGGGAAGTGATTGTCCCTTTGTACTCGGCACTGGTGAGGCCGCACCTCGAATCCTGTGTTCA
>NW_008794595.1:98358-101598 GCF_000699145.1 Aptenodytes forsteri | reverse complement strand
GCCAGGGGAGGTTTAGATTGGATATTAGGAAAAATTTCTTCACCAAAAGGGTTGTCAAGCTTTGGAACAGGCTGCCCAGGGAAGTGGTTGAGTCACCATACCTGGAGGTATTTAAAAGACGTGTAGGTGTGGTGCGTAGGGATATGGTTTAGTGGTGGACTTGGCAGTGTTAGGTTTACGGTTGGACTCGATGATCTTAAGGGTCCTTTCCAACCTAAATGATTCTATGATTCTATGAACCAAATAATATACATTGATTTCACTCTGCATAGAACAACCTAAGGACAGATATATTTCAAGGCGTTTGTATTCAGGTTACTATGCCTTCTAGCCATGAAACTTGATTATGAGCAGAACAGTTGTCTGATATGAAGCCAGATACATGCAAAGAATAAAATTGCAGTTCTATTGTTGCCACCTAAGGAACTTTAAGATAAATGTGGGTGGGAGGACTGCTCCCCAGAAAAAGAAAACATGAATACAGTTTTGCCACACTTTTATGATAAGTGACTGTTAAAATGCCAAGGTGTTTTTCAGGAATAGTGAGCTATGATTCTGATTTCTATTAAGACCACAGATATTATGACTAAGAAAGCAGGAGGTAGACTGATATGCATTTTCTCTGCAAAAATACTTTGATGGTTGTCAGGAATTTTCAGTAAATTTTTTATCTAAGGAATAACTAGATTTCTATATGAGATTCTCGAAGAATAGGAGTACTTATCAATGATATAGCAAAGGTGAGAACAACAGCAATAAATTATTTGCAGCATTCTTGTAGCCCTGGGTAACTATGAGGTTATTTTTATGGTTTATATCAGTCTTCTGCTTTTTACTTTTGGCTAAGCATTCAATTTTTTAAGAGCCAAACAAATGAACCAGAGGAACAAGATTAGATGGCACAAGGTAATGGACATAAATAAATGTACTGAGAGGTGCAATTTAAACAACTTTTGCAAAATGTATAAGCTGAACTATTTGCAACCTGTCAATAAAAACCAACCACATTCCACGGGAAAAGACTTTAGTGAAGTTGTCCCTCCAATGTACAGGATTAGTTGAAAAGTCAAATAAGGTCAAAACTGGTATTAAAAGGAAGATAGAAAATAATGTGGGAAACAGTATAACTTTGTTAGGTAATTCAATGACATCTTCATCTGAAGTGCTACTTTCACACTGAGTATAATCCTCTTAAAAAGCAATCAAAATAATGAAGCAAACCAAGTAATCAAACAAAACCAAGATAAACGCTAAGGAAAACCATTTGTTATCAACTTGCAGTAGTCAGTATGGTTTTTGTATGATGGAGAGTAGTTTGGAGTGAGGGTCTCTTTTGAACATACACAACAGAAACATAGATGTAGCTGTGTAGGTACATATACAGAGATACAGCACAATGTCCTTATGGCCACACTGTGTGTAAGAGTAAAAAAGTATGAAATGCCTCATGAAGGGATGGACTTTATTGTCTTCATAGCAGCCCATATGATGCTGTGGTTTGTATTTGTGACTAAAACAGTGCTGATAATACACCAATGTTTTGGCTGTTGCTGAGTAGTACCTGAACTGTGTCAAGGCCTTCTTTTTGCCATTCTGCCCCACAGTGAGAAGGCTGGGGGTGGCCAAGAAGTTGGGAGGAGACACAACCCAGACAGCTGACCCCAAATTGACCAAAGGGATATTCCATACCATATAATGTCATGTTCAGGAATAAAAACCAAGCAGGGAAGAGGGTTAGTTGGGCAAGTAGCCATTGCTTGGAGACTGGCTGAGCATCGGTCTGCTTCTGGGAGGTGGTGGGTGATTGGCTTTGCGTCACTTGGGGATTTTTCCCCTCTTTCTTTCACTTATTAAACTGTTTTTATCCCGATCCATGAGTTTTCTCACTTTTGCTCTTCCTATTCTCTCTCCCATCCAGCTGTAGGGGGGAGTGAATGAGTGGCCATGTGGTGCTTGCCTGCTGGCCAGGGTCAACCCACCATAAACATTCAGCACTGGCTATTCCTTTAAATATAGATAGATTGACCAAGTGATTGATCTGTTATTGTAAGTAGTTGGAATATGATTTGGAGTTTTCAGGGATGGTTTTATATTTAGGAAGAACCTCAACACTTCCAGCAGCTTATGAAAAGCTCTTGTTAAAGATTATTTGAATCTTTTGTTTCTCAGCATAAATACCCCTTTCAATCTTAAGAGAACAAACTTCTTTATAAAATATTCATATTGTATAATAATCATAGAATCATAGAATAGTTTGGGTTGGAAGGGACCTTTAAAGGTCATCTAGTCCAATCCCCCCTGCAATGAGCAGGGACATCTTCAACTAGATCAGGTTACACAGAGCCCCGTCCAACCTGACCTTGAATGTTTCCAGGGATGGGGCATCCACCACCTCTCTGGGCAACATGTTCCAGTGCTTCACCACCCTCAGCATAAAAAATTTCTTCCTTATATCTAGTCTGAATCTACTCTCTTTTAGTTTAAAAACATTAGCCCTTGTCCTATCACTACAAGCTCTACTAAAAAGTCTGTCCCCACCTTTCTTATAAGCCCCCTTTAAGTACTGGTAGGCCGCAATAAGGTCTCCCTGGAGCCTTCTCTTCTCTAGGCTGAACAACCCCAACTCTCTCAGCCTTTCTTCATAGGAGAGGTGTCCCATCCCCCTGATCATTTTTGTGACCCTCCTCTGGACTCACTCCAACAGGTCCATGTCTTTCCTGTACTGAGGGCTCCAGAGCTGGATGCAGTACTCCAGGTGGGGTCTCATCAGAGCAGAGTAGTGGGGCAGAATTACTTCCCTCAACCGGTTGGCCATGCTTCTTTTGATGCAGCTGAGGATACGGTGGCTTTCTGGGCTGCTAGTGCACATTGGCGGCTCATGTCCAGCCTTACATCCACCAGTACCCCCAGGTCCTTCTCAGCAGGGCTGCTCTCAATCCCATCCCTCAGGTGTGTCAACCGCACCACTCAGGTTGGTGTCATCTGCAAACTTGCTGAGGGTGCACTTGATCCCACTGTCTGTGTTGTTGATGACGATATTAAACAGTACTGGTCCCTATATGGACCCCTGAGGGACCCCACTCATCACTGATGTCCATCTGGACATTGATGGAGACACTACTCTCTGGATGTGAGCAGCCAATTCCTTCCTTATCCACCAAACAGTCCACCCATCAAATCCATACCTCTTCAGTTTAGAGAGAAGGATGTTGTGGGGGACCGTGTCAAAGGCCTTACAGA
>NW_008794595.1:78256-98236 GCF_000699145.1 Aptenodytes forsteri | reverse complement strand
CCCTGTCCTCCATGAGCCTTAGCATAGCTTCCAGAAGGATCTGTTCCATGATCTTCCCAGGCACAGAGGTGAGGCTGACAGGTCGGTAGTTCCCAGGGTCCTCTTTTCTGCCCTTTTTAAAAATGGCTGCAATGTTTCCCTTTTTCCAGTCACTGGGGACTTCACCTCACTGCCATGACTTTTCAAATATCATGGAGAGTGACTTGGCAACTACATCAGCCAATTCCCTCAGGACTCTGGGATGCATCTCATCAGGTGTCATAGACTTATGTATGTTCAGGTTCCTCAGGTGGTCTCGAACCTGATCTTCTCCTACAGTGGGAGGGACTTTGCTCCTTCCTTTTCTGGCTGACATACCTATAGAAGCCCTTATTATTCTTTGTGTCCCTTACTAAGTTCAGCTGCAGCCGTGCTTTGGCCTTCCTGACCCCACTCCTACACAACTGGGGTGTAGAGACCCTATTCTCTTCCCAGAACACTTTCCACTGCCTGTGCATTTCCTTCTTGCCCTTTAGTTTGACCAGCAGGTCTTGACTCATCCATGCCTGTCTCTTGCCTTTCTTACACCTGGGGATTGAGAGCTCTTGCGCTCTATGGAAAGTGTCCTTAACAGTCTGCCAGCTCTGTTCTGCTCCCTTGTACCTGAGGGCAGTTTCCCAGGGGATCCTATTGACTAACTCCTTGAACAGCTGGAATATTGCTTTCCTAAAATCAGGGTCCTGACTTTACTCTTCACCTGATCCATATCCCTCAGGACTGCAAACTCCACCAGTGCACGATCACTGCAGCCCAGCCTGCCTCCAGTCTTGACCTCACTGATTAGCTCACTTGAGTTGGTGACCAACAGGTCCAGTATTGCATCCCCTCTGGTAGGGCTGTCTATTACCTGGCTTAAGAAATTATCCTCAATGCACTCCAGGAGTCTCCTGGATTGCCTACAGCTCACTGTGCTACATTTGCAGCAGATGTCGGAGTGGTTGAAGTCCCCCAGCATGATGAGAGCCTGCAAGTGCAATGCCTCCTGTAGCTGGAGTAAGGTGGCTTTGTCAATAGGGTCCCCTTGATCCCTGTAGTAAATACCAACCACAAGGTTCCCTTTGTTGCCTCAGTCTCTAATTTTACCCATAAGCTTTCAACCTGGTCATGGCTATTCTTCAGAGACAGCTCTTCACAATCTATCCTCTTGATGCATGGCTTCCAACTCCTCCTGTTTGTTGCCCATGCTGTGTGCATTGGTGTAGAGGCACTTCAGCTGGGCTGTCAGCCATGTCACCTTTCTAGAGAAACACAACTTATTTCCTTTGAGGTATTTCACCGGTGTTTCCCTGTTGGCTCCTCAGGAGCCCCTGGCTCATCTCTGTAAGACTTCAAGTGTGCTCCAGTGTACCCAGCAAGTCTCAGAGCAACAGGCTGAGGGCCCTCACTAGCACCCTGTCCCTCTAACCTTGGCGTGTTGTCCCACAGCTTGTCATGGGTAAGCCTGATATTATCACCCTATGCCTTCAAGCCTAGTTTAAAGCTCTGTCAATCAGCCCTGCTGCTTGTGAGCAAAGACCCTCTTCCCCCTTTGAGAAAGATGAACCCCATCTGACACCAGCAAGCCTGGTTCTGTGTAGACCATCCCATTATCAAAAACCCCAAAATTCTGGTGGTGACACCAGCCACAGAGCCACATATTAATAGACCGGGTCCGTCTGTTTCGTCCAATATCGCTGCCCACCACTGGAAGGATAGAGGAAAAAATTACCTGTGCTCTGGATTCACTTACCAACTGTTCCAAGGCCCTGAAGTCTTTTGATCACACTTGGACTACATGTTGTGGCTTCACTACCACCCACATGGAAGAGCAATAATGGGTAGTAGTCCAAGGGCTGTACTGGGCTAGGAAGTTTCGTAGTGATGTCCTTAACCCAGGCCCCAGGCAGGCAGCAGACTTCCCTAAGAGAAGGGTCTGTCCGGCATATTGGACCCTCTGTTCCCCTCAGAAAGGGGTCACCCACAATTATAACCTGTCTTTTCTTCCTTGTGGAGGTGGTTGTGATACGTGGGGTAGGCCTTTCTGACTTTGGCAACACCTCTGGTGTAGATGGACCATAATCCACACCATCAGTTGACTGACCTTCCACATCCAGAGCCTCATACCTGTTGTACAGAGACACCTGGGAAGGCGAGGTAGGCAAGGAGGGGGGTTTGCCTGCCACCTGGATCGTGGACTTGCCTCTGTTCACTCCAAGCTACTGCCGTCTGCTTGGTGGGGCAGGAACCCCTTGATCTTGTTTTTTTTCTGGTGGCTGTTCCTGTTTCTGTCTCAGGAAGGGCAGAGCATGATTCCACCAGCCTATCTCTTTCTCAGACTCCCTGATGTTCCTTAACCTTTCTACTTCTTCTCGTAGCTCTGCCACCAGGCTGAGCAGATCGTCCGCTTGGTCACACTTCACACAGCTGTTCTCGTTACAGTAATCAGTTACTAGTAAAAGGTTCTGGCATGCCCTGCAGCCTGGGACCTGGATGGCTGCATGTTTTCATGGGAGCTCTGTCTGGATTGCCACATCTGTTCTGGCCAGTGCAGAGGACATGGCTTTCTGCCAGGTGGATACCATAGGTAAGAGCCTTCTCAGAGGGTGATGATACCAATTGAGCTGACCTTTCGAGCTGGTAGGGTGACAACATCCTTCCTGCACGCGCTTCTGCATGAGCTGCCTCACGGACTGCCACACCACGCCCTGGCTGATGCACCACACTCTGTTTGCCCGCTCTGTTGGCAGCGGTCCTGGTTGCTAGTGCTCCCTAGGCTGCTTTGTAATGGCATGGGGGTGGCCGCAGCTGTCCTGGCAATGCCCAGGCCTTGTCAGCATCTCTCGCAAGAGCTGCCAGCTCCTGGCATGTGTCTCCGCTGCCCTGGCATTTCCCTGCCTCAGGAAAACCCCTGTACACCAAGACCTGCCACTCCGCCGCTGGCCGGGCCGGCTCCAGAGCAGCTTGCCTCGGTGACTGACTGCCAGTTTCAGTTACAGTGCGTTCAAATCATGGCTGTAAATGCATTCTCTCAGATCTCTACTCAGATCATCAAAGAAAGGATAGTGAGCAATAGGAGTCTGATTCGATCCCCTTTTCTAAATCATCATCAAGCGTGACAGTGCTTGGAAAAGCAGAAAACGGAGTAAGATCTGCAAGTGTTTACATGGAGCTAGAAGGAACTCAAGAGTGTATAGAGACTCAGAAAACTGAAAGAAGCACTTGCTTCTTTCTCTGATTTGTCAGCTTACTGAGAAAGATGACAAGTTTAAAAGGTAAAACCTTCCTCTTTGTCTAATGTGGGTATTATTGCTTTCCCTAGTGAAGTGATCCTGACTCAAGACCACTGTACATCAAGGAGTTAGTGTTCCATAATACAGTCAATCTGAGCATGCCCAGGCCTGTGCTGAGCTGTGCTGCACATCCAGTGTGGCCTTCAGGCTGGGCTGAGCTGCAAAAGTCCCTTGGCTGTAGGATAAACTCAGCCAGCTCACTGTAACAGAGCAGCCTTCAGGCAGCTCCCACTAGGTACCAACAAGTACACCACCTGCGTGGCCATGCCTTTATCTAAAAGTGCAGCAAAAAGTTCTCATGAGAAGACCGTTTCTGTTTTGGCTGTAGAAATGATAAATAGAGTTGTTTCCTTGTAAGAAAATCCTATAATAGCTCAAATGACTGAAAGGGGAGAGTCCCTGCTGTGGACAGGGTCTGCATGGTGTGCTGCACAGAGGTCAGAGTCCTGTTCAATGCTACACCACTCAGGGCTCCCAGCATCAAAGGGCTGTAAGATTACCTGTTATTCTTTTCTCATAGTGTTAGCTCTAATAAATAGTATAGTGAATTATACCTTACAGAGTCTGATTGCCTTTCTTACTGGGATCATAACAGACCAGCGTCTCCTGGTTCAAAACACATAGGAACCAAACAAGATATGGCACGAAAATGGTACCAAAAATCTTGCTAGTTGGATTATTGTGAATATGGATGTGTTCAGATATGCATTCTAGCACAGACCCAAAGAAAAAAAAAAATGTATTCTCAACTGCATTCTATAGCTGTTTCTGTATGCTGTAATAAATGGAGATGTAAAATTACTTCTGCAATTACTGTGCTTATGAGTAATGTTGATCCAATCAGTTGCTTGGATGCACAATTTAGGCATCCAAAGGACTCAAAATTTAGGACTGTTTACATGAGACACTTTCTGGGGAAAAGACAGTATTATGACTCTGTATTGAAATCTTGCACTGTTGACAAATTCTAGTTCAATGTTATTCTCCAGTCTATTTTCTTCTAGTGGAAATAATGGAATCATAGTATAGTTGTTATTGAAAGACACCTCTAGAGATCATCCAGTACAACTCCCCCATGCTCAAAGCAGGGCTAGCTAGAGCAGGTTGCTCATGACCATGTCCAGTCAGATTCTGCATATGTCCAAGGATGGAGACTCTGAAATGTCTCCAAGCAACCTGTTCTACTGTTCAACTACCACCACCACCCCGGTAAAAAATTTATTTCTTATGTTTAAAAGGTATTTCCTGTATGTCAGTTCCTGCCCCTTGCCTCTTGTCTTGTCACTGGCAGCCACTGAGAAGAGTCTGTCTTCTATACACTCTTCCATCACATATTTATACACATTGATAAGATCCCCCCTGAGCCTTCTCTTCTCCAGGCTAAACAATCTCACTTCTGTCAGTCTCTCCTCATATGACAGATGCTTTAGACTCTTAATTATCTTAGTGGACTGACCATCTTCACTGGACTCACTCCAGTATATTCATATCTTTCTTGTACTGAGGAGCTCAGAACTGGACACAGCTCTCCAAATGTGACTTCACCCATGCTGAGCAGATGGGAAGAATCACCTCCCTCAACCTGTTGGCAATGCTCTTCTTAATACATCCAAGGATGTTGCTGGCCATCTTTGCCATGAGGGCACATTGCTGGCTTGTGTTCAACTTCTTGTCCACCAGGACTCCCAGGTCCTTCTCTGCAAAGCTACTTTCCAGCCAGTTGACCCCCTGCCTGTACTAGTGCATGGGGTTGTTCCTCCTCAGGTGCTGCATTTCCCCTTATTGAATTTCATGGGGTTCCTCTTCGTCCCTTTCTCCAGCCTGTTGAGGTCCCCCTGAATGGCAGCACAACCATCTGGTGTATCAGCTACTCCTCCCAGTTTTGTATGATCCGCAGACTTGCTGAGGGTGCACTTTGTCACATTGTCCTGACCATTAATGACGATATTAAACAGTATAGGATGCAGGGTCAACTCCTGGGATATACAGTTAATGACTGGACTTCATTGTCTCTGATCACAACCACTTGAGCCTGGCAGTTAAGCTAGTTTTCAACCCACCTCACAGTCGTCTAGCCTGTACTTCATCAGCTTGCCTATCAGTATGCCATGGGAGACAGCATCTTACTCAAGTTGAAGTAAACAATATCCATTGCTCTCACCTTATCCACCAGTCCAGTCAGTTTGTTGAAGGCTATCGGGTTGGTTAAGCACAATATCCTTTTGTAAATCCATGCTGAGTATTCACAATCACTTTCTCCTTCGTGTGTTTGGAAATGGTTTCCATGATTATTTGCTCCATCATCTTCCCAGGGATCACAGTAAGGCTGATCAGTCTGTAGTTCCCTGGAACCTCTTCTTTCCCTTTTTGAAGACAGGAGTGAAATTTGCACTCTTCTAGGCCTTTTGAACCTTCCCCAATGGCCATGACCTTTCAAAGGTAATTGAGAGTGGACTTGCAGTAACACCAGCCAGTTCCCTCAGCACTCATGGATATCATCCCATCAGTGCCCATGGACTTGTTTATATTCAGTTTAAATGTTTCCTAATGTGATCCTCCTCCACATCTTCCTTGCTCTGGACTTTTTCACTGGTCTCAGGGATTCCTGAAGGCCAGTATCACCAGTAAAGTCAAAGACAAAGACAAAGAAGGTATTCAGTACCTCAGCCTTTTCTATGTCCTATCTCACCAGATCTCCTGCCACATTCAGCAGTGGGCCCACAGTTTACCTAGTCTTTCTTTTACTGCTCATGGACTTTCAGCAACCTTTCCTGTTGCCCTTCACATCCCTAAGCAGATTCAGCTCCACATGGGTTTTGCCTTTCCTAACCCCAGACCTGCTTGAATAGTGTCTGTCTCTCTCCCAGATCACCTGCCTTTGCTTCTACGTGTTGTATACTTCTTTTTTGAGCTTAAAATTTTTCAGGAGCTCTTTTTTCATCTATACAGGCCTCCTGCCACTGTTGCTTTTTATCCTACTTGGACAAGGTGGTCACTGAAAATCAACCAGCTGTCTTGGAACCCTCTTCTCTCTGAGATGCTATTCCATGGGATTCTTCCAAGCAAGCTCCCTGAGGAGGCCAAAGCCTGCTCTCTCAAAATCTAGTGAGCCTATATTAGTCATGTTCCCCACTTTCAGGATCCTGAACCCCACCGTCATATGGTCTCTTCAGCGAAGACTCCCCCCAGCCTTTATATGCCTGACCAGTTCTTCCTTGTTTGTAAAAATCAGATAAAGCAGATTACCTCACCTTTTTGACTCCTTGATCACCCATGTTTTGAAACTGTGATTAATGTTTTCCAGAAGCCTCCTGGATCACTTGTGACCAGCTGTGTTGTCCTGCCAGCAGCTATTGGAGTAGTCAAAGTCCCCCATGAGGTCCAGGGCCTGTGAATGTGAGGCTTCTTCCAGTTGTCTGAAGAAGGCCTCATGTACTTCTCCCTGATCAGTCAGTCAGTCAGTCAGCCACAGTAACTGACACCCACAACAACATTGCCCATTTTATCTGCCCTGTAATCCTGACTCATAAGCCCTCAAATGGCTTGTCATTTGTCCCAAGGCACAGCTCCATGCATTTCAGCTTCTCTCTCACATAAAGGGCAATTCCTGCTACCCACCTTCCCAGCCTGTCAAAATCACAGAATCGCAGACTGGTTGAGGTTGGAAGGGACTTCTGGAGGTCATCTTGTCCAAACGGGGCCACCTAAAGCCCATTGCCCAGGACCATGTCCAGATGGCTTTTGAATATCTTTAAGGATGGAGACTCCACAACCTCTCTGGGCAACCTGTTCCAGTATCTGTCACCCTCACAGAAAAAAGTGTTTCCTGATGTTCAGAGGGAACCTCCTGTGTTTCAGTTTGTTCCCATTGCCTCTGGTCCTGTCACTGGGCACCACTGAAAAGACCCTGGCTCCTTATTTGCACCCTCCTTTCAGATATTTATATGCATTAATGAGATCCCCCCTGTCCTACCTAAAGAGTCTGTATTCATTTTCTGCAACACTCCAGTCATATGAATTATCCCTCTACATCCCCAAGATCCCAAAGACAGCATAATTATGAGATCAAGACATAATATATGGACCTCTAATTCCTCCCGTTTGTTCCCTATGCTGCATGCATTAGTGTACAGGCAGTTGAGAGCTACACCCAGTCATACTGATTTTTCAGAAAGGATATGAGAGCTTTTCCCATAGTTCTTTCTGGTGGGCCCTTCCTTATTTATGTGCATAGACTTGGAGTGACCCCACTTTAGCCCAGTTTGGGTGATAATGAGGTCCCTTCTGCTCACATCACCACGCACACTTTGCTTGCCAACCAGGTCCACCATTTCCTCACTTGATTTTTGGTCATTCACTCCCTCCTCTGTCATTCCTAGTTTAAAGGTCTTCTTACCAGTGAGGCCTTCCTGTTGGCAAAGATGCATTTGCTCCAATTAGTCAGGTGGATTGCATTTTTTCCAAGCAGTCCTGGATCCTCAGAGAAGGTCCCATAGACATAGAAAGCCAAAACCCTGTTGCCAACACCAGCTGTGAATCAAATGTTGATCTGCAGGATCCTTCCCTCTCCCTGGCAGGATCAAGGAAAAAAAAAATAGGAAACCTCCCTAGGTGACAGCTCATGTCAGCAAGATGGGGCCTTCCATCCCCTGCAAGACAGTCACCCACAACTATCACTGTCCACTTCCTCCTCAAGCTCCTGCATGAGCAGTTGCAGATCTGCAGGTGGAGCAGGAGCCTTCCTTTGTTGCCAGAAGTCACAGGCTTCCAGCCTCCATTATCATGGGAGTTTCCATTTCCCAGTCTGATAGGCAGAGACTCTGCACCTCCTTCAGTCGAGCTAGGGGTCCAGCTCTTAGAGCTACATTGGTCTCAGAGATGTGGTTGATTTCTTTCTGGAGATTCAGAAACAAACACCACATCAAAGACAGTATTAAGCATATCAAAGTGACTTTAGAATAGAATAAAATAATATGTTTGGTTTTCCCCCACATTGTTCTGACTCTGCTAACTGTTCTTCTGCTATCATTATTTTCAAACCAAATACACTTGCGCTCTTCTACAAATTTGAGCCCTTCTCAAACTTAGAAGTGTAATCATCTTAAAAAATATTGTTTAGTATTGGTATTGCACTTCTGCTCCCTCCTTACCCCAACACTTATTCTAAGTGTTATCTCTAAGTAGTGTTTTATACAAAATTCATGGGTATCCTCCACCCATCTAGACTTCCTGATAAATCATCTGAATCAAAGCAATAATTACATTCTATTCCCAGTGAGGTGTCTTTGAAAAGTAAAATGAAATTAAAGTAAAGAACTTCCCTGAATGCAAGTGGTAGGATATGGAAAAGGTTGAGGTGAGTGAAGTGAGTACTGATGGAGAATTTTATTGTGAAATCTGAAGCAGGGAAGAGGCAACCTGAAAAAATAAATGAGAGGTATTTTGTAACCATTGGCACTAAGCGCTAGGGCCCAAAGTTCTGCCATTTTACTTGTGTTGTTACATATGTGTCTCATCAATTTAAGTGTTTACAGTTTCTCACTGCTGTTACAGCACTTTCAATCCCAAATCCCTGTTTGTAATGTACTTGAAATTACTTCCAAAGAGGGCAGGGGAAAGCTTTGCATCCCCTTGCCCTGCACCCTTCAGACAGGCTAGGCACAGCAATCCCCCTGTGACTAGAGCAGCCATATCATGCAACGCAGGGTAGATAGATAGACAGAGCCTGAACGTTATGACCACAAGCCTTCATGCCTGTTGTATCACCTTAAAAACTTTGATACCTCACAGGATGCCAGTTTGCCATCTTATTAGGCTGTTCGTGCTTCCCGTAAGCTACAGATCGATAAATGCTGTGTACGCTACAGTGGAATACAATGTGAAACTCCTGCTGTGGAAAGATGTGCCACCACATCAAGAGCTTGGCCAGGGCTAATCCTTCTCCCACAGCTTTTTATCCACAAGTAGATTTTCTATGAGAAAATACATTGTGTTGTTTGCGGTCCCC
The DNA here is from genome assembly GCF_000699145.1 of Aptenodytes forsteri. Classification (NCBI taxonomy): domain Eukaryota; kingdom Metazoa; phylum Chordata; class Aves; order Sphenisciformes; family Spheniscidae; genus Aptenodytes; species Aptenodytes forsteri. Next base: position 88,921 of record NW_008794595.1, on the reverse strand, counting down.
TGTTCAGCCACTAAATTAGGAGGTGCCACTAGGTGTCTGCATAAACAATACAGAAATGTCTCATGATCAGATTAATGACTGGCTGGTCAAGCCAGTGAGCACCTGACAGATACAGGCTGGGGCCATCTCAGGCTGGCAGAACCATTTCTCAGGAGACAGGGTAACATATTTGTGCTCTTGCAGCCTATATCTATCCTATTGACCTGCCCACTCAACAGCTGCTTAATATCCTTATCTGGATCTACTTTCTTATCTGCCTCAGTCTATGTTAAGTATGCTTTCTAAGAAGGATCAGGCAACAAAGCTTTCCCTTTCCTATCAGAGGGTGAGTTTCTTGGGCAAAGGCAAATGCCTGCAGCTTTTGTTCTTAGGAGCTGGGAGGCAGGAGGAAAACAGTCATCTCGCATGAAACAGCTCACAGCAGAAGTGCTGCCACATTCATGATGCTTATATTATCAGCCTGTCTGCTCCCATCTCATCTTACCAATTCTCATAAAATTTCAATGAAATAATTTATTAAGAGGGGAATATACTTTGATAAGAAAATAAATAATTAATTAAGAGGGGAATGTACTTTGATGAGGAAACAAAAATATCTTTCTTTTATGTGTTTCATTATTCACCCTTTAATCCATCTCCAATGTGGAGTTTTGCTTGACTAAGGAGTAAATACTGTAACCTGAAAGTTAGTAATTATCTATCTAGTTCAGTAACTTCAATACCTACACTCATCTGATTGTGATGGAAGATGTCTCCATTGAATGGATAAGTTCTTCCCTCCTCTCTGGCCTAAATTAACAGGACACCCAAGACACAGCGTCATCCAAGTACAACTAATGTGATTTGTAAGTTCTGCCTAAGTTCTGTAATCAAAAATATCATTAGGTGCATGCATGCAAAAGAATGTGCTGATAATTAGGGCAGAGTCCAACGAAATCTGCAACTAATATTTCTCACTTACTGAAGCAAATATATTAATCATCTAAATATGGAAATTAAATTAAATATTTCCACCAGTTACAGAAATAACCTGTGAAGAGATGTCAGAATTCTCTGATGCCTTTTTGTCCTCTTAGTTCTTCTAAGGAAAACATATCAATACCTTTCCAAATTACATTGTAGTGACTTGTGGGTGTAAAGGGCAGGGAAGAGGAAATGATGCACTATTAGTGCAATATCTAGAAAGATACAGATTAGTTGGTGGTTGAGTATGAATCCCTGTCAAACAGTTCTCATGCAAAAAAATCCGCTAAAATATTTTTCAAGGGATTTTAGAAAGAAGGCAGATGGAACTTCAGATCAGCTTACTCCATTTTAACAGTAAAGAACAAGGAGAGGCTCAGAAGAATCCTGACAAAAGCAAACACAGCAGTCTTAGATAGGCATCTCTTGGCTCCATCTCCTCTCCATTTACCAGGTGATGGTAAAGATGCAAAGGTGATGCAAAGATATGAAAAAACCCCCAGTCATTATAAGAAATCTTCATTATCTTCCTGCTCTGAGACTATGATCTATGTGCAGGGCTGCAAAAGATGAGGGAGTCCAGGTTATACTCTGCTCTGGCAGTCCACAATGGGTGGATGAAAACTTGAGGACTGTTATTATGGCAGAAGTTTATAACAGCTTCAGAAGATTGTTTTTCATACAGGTATCATGGTGTTCTCTAATTCCATCCCAGGTAAATATATTCTGTTTATATAAAGTCTTTCTTATCGTCCCTAGCCTTAGTTTGGTAGATTGTTCTTCATTCTCTAACCTAAGTTTCCACGAGTAGATTGAAGTTTCCTGAAGTAGTTTGATTTAAAAAGAATTAGAGAAGCATTATTTCATCAGTCCTGCTCCCTTAAAAAGGCAACATGAATCAAAAAAGAAATCATTCCTGAACACAGATTGTGTCTGCCAAATTTCAGACCCGAGAGAATTTTTTTTGTTAACATTAGGAGTTTGACAAGCCCTTGGTTACAGCCATGCTCCTAGGCAGTGCTGCAATCTGTTACTCCTATGATTGTTCCAAGTCATGCAGTTATGTTAAAAACCCATCTTCATCTGTTTTAAAGCAGCAGACACATGCTAGAATTAATTCTATCTAAACTGTGCCAGAGGTAATAAAATTAATGAAGGTACTCACATACATTTAATATGTACCTGACACTGATAGTTGCCTCCAAGAAGAGATACATAACTCAGTCTGCTCTCTCTGATCCGCTGAAGCTGTTTTTCCTAGTGCTTTAAAAGATGATTATTGAGCTAGATGAATGTGCTGGTTTTGGCTGGGATAGAGTTAATTTTCTTCATAGAAGCTAGTATGGGGCTATGTTTTGGATTTGTGCTGAAAACGGTGTCGATAATACAGAGATGTTTTCACTGTTGCTGAGCAGTGCTTACACTGAGTCAAGGCCTTTTCTGCTACTCACACCACCCCCAGCAGCGAATAGGCTGGGAATGCACAAGAATTTGTGAGGGGACACAGCTGGGACAGCTGACCCCAACTGGCCAAAGGGATATTCCATACCATGTGACGTCATGCTCAGCATATAAAGCTGGGGAAAGAAGAAGGAAAGGGGGGGACGTTCGGAGTGATGGCATTTGTCTTCCTAAGTAACCACTACACGTGATGGAGCCCTGCTTTCCTGGAGATGGCTGAACACCTGCCTGCTGACGGGAAGTTGTAAATGAATTCCTTGGTTTGCTTTGCTTGCGTGCGCGGCTTTTGCTTTACCTATTAAACTGTCTTTATCTCAACCTGCCAGTTTTCTCACTTGTACTCTTCCGATTCTCTCCCCCATCCCACTGGGGAGGAGTGAGGGAGCAGCTGTATGGTGCTCAGCTGCCAGCTGGGGTTAAAGCACGACAATGAAACAAACAGAATACTTAGTCTGATTAGAAGTACACTTCTTGCAAAAAAGTGCAGTGATCCTATTTAGAGACCTTCAAGTTAATTTTACCATCTACCACCCACAATGGAATCTGCCTTTTTAATTATGTCCTAGATATGACTGGAATATTTAAAAACACAGTAAGTCTGAGTAGAGTAAGCAGTTTGTTGGGAACATTTTTTTCTTTTTTCTTAGAGGGGAGGGTAATGCACACCCAAGTTTCATTTCTGTTTTCACTCAAATTAATGGCCTACTTTTTGTCTCTCACTCAGTTTTCTTGGCAGAAGGCAGATCTCAAATTATCAGTGACTGTTTTAAGTAACTTATAAGCAAATGCCTTGTCAGTTTATATTAGACTTTGTAGACAATTAAAAAGCTGACTGTAATCTTTGCCTCTTGTATTCTGATGTAACTATTATATGTTACAATAACAAATTTTAAATTAATGTATAATGCATCAAATATTCAAATTAGGTTCTGTTGTCAAAAGCTGCAGTAGCTTTACTGTCCAGGCCATTACTCAGGATATTCTTGGAAGTTGCAGTAATGTTATATATGTGAATATAGGAAAAGAGTGGTATTGATTAAAGAAAGTATTGTGCAAATTCATTACTTACATAAATTGTTTACTGGCTTTTAACACAGATTTATCAATCATTATTTTCAGCCACTCCTCATGAGCTGAATTGAAAAAAACATGTTTTCAGACACTTAAAGGCCAAACTTCACAGCTAATTTTAAAATCATGTCATTCACAGTGACAAACTGGAGAAAATAGATTTGTTATGGGCCTCTTATTTTCCAAGGATGGTGAATTTCAAATACTCATGAAAAGGTCTCAGCCTGACATATTTGCTGGTACCCAGCAAAAGAGGTAAGTGGCCTGCATACTGTCTCCATTTTAAAGCTTGAAGCAGAAGTCAGCAAGAACCATCAGGATAAAACCTGCAGAGCACCATCCACAACTCATGCAGGCTATGAGCAATTCTGAAGGCAAAGGGAAAATGAAAATATCAAGTTACACAACAGATTAAGTTCTCCTCAAATAAAAAGCTGTATGGGCAAGAAAAAATGAGGTCACGGGAAGAAAATAACTTCCTTCATGTTTTTCCCCTCATTAGAAAGTAATTTGAACTAAATCTCAAATATTTTCAGGGAATTTTGATTTCAGTATTTTCAAGGTACAGATTACATTCTTTTGCCTGGTAGCTAGGTTTCTGAAATAGGCAAGAATTTCTGTAAATGTTCAGAGACCATTAGTTTTCTATAGCACCACAACTAAGGTTAACCTCCCTCTGAGGTTCAGCATATTCAATTAATACTGAATATTGTGCTGGACTGGATAGCTGCTGTATTTTTACAATGTCTTGTTGATGCTGAGCAGGTGGCAGAATGTGTGTCCTATAGGAAAGTTGGAAATATCAAAATTTTAATTAATTATATGAAATAGGTTTTCCACTAATAGAAATTCCAATAAATTTCACTTAAGAAACATCAGATTATTTCTTTTTTCAAAAGGAAAATGGTATTAATGTATAAAAAAAAATGCATCCAATGGGCTTAAACTATCAAATATGAATAAGATTGACATTTATATTTAAATAATATATAAAAGACTAAGCAACTCTAAGTTCTATAATAAAATTATTACTCTGCCTATCAGAATAAGATTTTAATTATATTTAAATAAAATATATAAAAGACTAAGCAACTCTAAGTTCTATAATAAAATTATTACTCTGCCTATCAGAATTAAAGATTTTAAACATTATGAAGGCAAGATATTCACTGCAAATGAGTTAAGCAACTCCAAGCAATAACTACAAATTATTTTCATAAAATGGTCATCCAAATCAACATATTTCCTTCAACTTAGAGAAGAATGCATTTTCTAAAGAAAAGCAAGTCAGTCAAAAGCATTTTAAGCTATCTCTATAGCTAGCTTTTTAAAGCTAAGTATTGAAATTGCATGCATTGTGTAAAGTAGCAGTGAGTATAAGTGTCCTGGGTTTAAATATGTTAGGAACTTTTGCTTGGGGTTGGATTTAAGTTATTAACACAAGCACAATTCCAGGTAATTTTATTTTCTCTACTATTATTATGACCTGCGTTAGCACAGCTGGATTACCTGACCTGTCCCGCACCTGCACTGTTCCCATCCAGTCTTCCTCATCAGAATTCAGCTATGGCAAAACAGTATTATCTTCAGTAGAATGGGGAAAAAAGAAAAATAAAATTGGATGGGATTTGAGCCACTGATTTTCCTTACTTTGCTTTTTGGGTTGTAGTTCTTTTTGAGTGCTTAACCTCTCTGTCTTTGGAAGAAGATCTTTTGACACAATCTGGGATTTAAAATGCACACATATTTGGAATATTGCTACCTGCCACGTGAAAGAAAATTTTCAAGAAAATACTAGTTTTCTGGTTATACTTCACCAGCTTAGATGGTAGGCATGGACCTCATTATCACAAGTTCCGTGTTACACACTGTTGGGAATGTAGGACTAAGCCATGTCTTTACAACGTGTTGCAGCCAATAACTAATTACATCACTCTTTACCCCTTTTCTCTCCCCCTTCCCCCCAAACAAAATGTTTCTTCTTGAACTACTCATCTAATTTTGAGAAAGAGCTGTATCTAATAGCAATCCATTTAGGGTTTTGTTGGGGAAGCATAAATCTTTATGCCAGGAAGCCGTTCACTGCTTTTCTTGCATGACAGCTATTAATTTCTTCATGACCCAGAGTGTTCATATCATTAAAACTTACTCAGCCAACCATTTGTACCCACAAGCCTCTTTGAAACTGCTTAAAAGCAGAGAATAGCAATATTTCAATGGTTCCTTAAGATTCACCCTAAAGTTAGTTCTTTGCAGAATCTTTGCAGTTCTCTATGCATATATGTATATAAAAGCATATATATAATCCTCATTTAAACGTCATTTCTACTCTAACCGTGCCAGCTATTTACTCTGAAACCTTTTCTCTTCCCTGATACCTTCCTTTGTCATCTAACCTCATTCTTGCATGCTGAACTAGAGTAGGATTTATGGTTTATGCTGCCTTGTCTGAAACAATAAGAAAGGAAACCCAGCCTAGAAACATGATGTTTCTTGCCTGTGGCTTCAGTGCTTTACCCAATTCTCTTCATTTACCACTTCTCTCTGGGGCCAATAGAAAGCACAGGCTGCCAATCTTCGCTGTTCCGTCTGATAATAGCCTGCTATGATGTTCAAGTGGCCACCACAAGAGATTTGGATATTGGGGAGAAACTGGAAAATTCCTTCTAGCTGATTTGCAACTCTGAGACACTGCCTTACAATTATCTGAAACCTATAAACAGTACCACATGATGCTGTCTGTAACATACCCTTGTCTGTGTCCTAAGAAAACAAACAAACAAACAAAAATCTGTGAAATGCAAGAGAGCAAATATCTTGGAATAAATTGATGTAAGTATTCCATCAGACAGGCAGACTTATGTAGACAAACTGTTGTATTATTTGCCAGACTGCAGGATGGGTTCTTAGGCTAGCCTTTTCATTTATGTGCAAAGTAGGACTATGAATAATTCACGAAAGCAGTGTAAAGCAATGAAGAAGGTGAGAACAGCACAATCTTCTTCCATAGAAATGTATGTGGCTCACAGACCTAATCTGACAAGAAGAGCAGTATGTCTGACAACAGGTCAACACTGAACTCTTAGTTGAGACTGACAAGATTAAAAAAATCTTTAGAAGCATTTCTCCACCTGAACACAATTGGAAAAATGTCAGCATTTTTAAACTAATTTTGCAGTAGTGGTATCTGACCCAATTATTTTTGGAAATAGATGAAGAGAATCCTTTTAATTTCAGCAGAACAGTTTCAGGCCCAGGGTAGTGAGGCAGCCTATAGATAATGCTTGTGAGGTATTGTAATCATATTGCTACAGGTTATTTTCAGGTCACATCATAGGCTCTGAAATGTCATAAAGATCAATAGAGTATTAGATAAATAGTAATTGAAACTGTGTATAAGTTTTGACTTACATCTCATGAAGACCTGTCCCTCAAACAGTAGTTCCAGGCTTGGTGGATGTGAACAGTGAATGTTCATGCAGAATCAGTAAAGATGTTTGTCAGGTAAGGCACGGAAGTTTATCGTCTTTGATAAAATGAAACTTGATAGATTAAATTCCTATGTCACTGTGTGCTTAGGAGCCATTTTGTAACAAAGCAAACAAACAAAAAATCAAACATCAAAGACTGCCTCTGGGTCTTTCAAATATAAAATACGGTGGCTTACAAAGACCATATTAATTGACTGCTCGCTGTGTGACTCATACATATCATACATTTCAGACACAGCTCTAGTTGGTATTTATACAGTAGTACCAATCCACTATGCTCCTGCCTACTGATTAGCCTGAAGAACACTTGCAAGGCAGTATTAATCCCTGCTGCTATTTTTAGAAAGGGAAATTAATCCAAGGTTCTTTTACAGTCATCTCAGGGATCCTGTCTTGGAAAGATACATTAATGTCAGAAAGAAGTCTGATGCTTTGAGCTTAATTTACATATCTGACTTTTCTCATGCTGAACATCAGTTGTACACTTATTAGCTATTTTGTTTACAATTCATTCCAGAAATGTTTTAGTACTTTATTTTTTTGTTTGTTTATTGGCATGTTCTTTACTGTTTCTTCCATTGCTCAAACCTAAATCATGGTCATCCTATATTTCTGTCATGGATCAAATTAAAAATGGTGTTTCCTTTGCATTTGGCCTGAAAGGTCTGCTATTCATAATCATTTTATTATAAAGTTTTATGCTGCTTACATCAGCCTTTGAGAGTCTTTTTCAAGCCTTCAGATGGATGATTTATTTTCCATTTGTTAAATGTTTATCTATTCACAAATTCTATTTTTATGAGACATTTAAAATTATTTTTTACGGTATCAAGTGTTGCTCTTGCATTGACTGACCAGCCAGCAATATAACTAAATACTATATTTTTCCAGGGATTTAAACATTTGAAAAGCAGTGGGAAAGGGGAAATTTAATCTGGATAAATCAGACTGGGCTGTATTTCAAGTTCTGACAGAGCTTGAGCAGTGACTCAGCTAAAATAAGCTGGACTGTTTTAATCTGTGACTTGATTTCTAGTCTTGTAAGACTATTCTCCTTTAAAAAGCATTAAAGACTGAATTTATGTAATGGCACTAAATACAATTCTTACTGTGTATGTATACCAGTAATTTTTTCTAATAACATCTGCTAATTTAGAGAAAGATTATTAGAGACTGATGCCTAAATCCAGACAGGCTTGAATTCAATCAAATAGAAAACAAAATTTCCCAATACCTTGTTGCATCTGAGCAAGCCTCTAAAGCGCTGCCTTTTTCTAGAATCTAATTTAAAAGATCAGTGAGAAAGAGTCAGTGTTTTACTAAATGCACTATAACTTAGTGTTAACTATACCTTGGGCAATTTTTCATAGCGATTGCAGCATTACCAAAATGTAATATTCACACTGCAGTATACAACAGTGATGATTCACAGTTTTGGATCCTAGGAGTGTCTTTTTGAACATGATCTGACTAAGGCTAGCTGCAGAGGGGTTTCAATGATTGTAGTTATCAGGTTGACTCTTGCAACCTTGCACTGTATCCAAATGCCTGTTAGTCGGGGGAGAGTGAACAATGGAGTTCTGTTAGTTAGCAAGGAGGATGTTAACATAATAAAGTTGCAGTATGCCACTGAAATTTGTTCTTGTAGTTTTCATTCACCAACAAGTCCTGAAAAAATAGTTCTATTTGAGTATGTACATAAAATGTTTAAGTTCATCTGACAAGAAGCCCCAATGGCTCTAAAGATAGCTATCACTCTTGAACAGGGCAGATACAGTATCTTTTTACAAAGGCTGACAGCTCTGAATTACTAAGTCTCCTGTTATTCATTTACAACACTCCCCAGCAGCCTGCTGCAGACCTCTTACTTTTCTAAAAGGTTGCTGAATGAAAGGCAGAATTAACCTGGGACCCAATTGTTTGTTATGAGTACTTTCTTTATTTAATCTTTCTCATATTTCTTTCCTCTGCTCTTATAAAATTGCTGACAGCAAATACTACCTGTCCTATTTGAGCACTGTTGTTAGTTTTGATGTGTCTTTTTTAGACATTTTCTTCTTTGCTTATTTTATACAGTTTGGTTTTATTCACTCTGGTCTCAGAAAATGACTTAACTCACAACTAACTGAGTCAATGTGTGCAGAAAGATGGAAGAAGGCATTCTATTTTGGTAACAAAACAAAATGCTGCAGTAAGGGGTGCTATCAACTATAGATATTTACATGGCATCATAGCATACAATCTGGTTTTGCAGACAATGAACTCAGGCATACACGAAAAAAATAAATTCATCCAATATCCTACAGAGTGACTTGGGTGTCTGTTGCGCCTTGTATCTTAATCTATGCATTCATTTTCTCATTAGTATGCAAGCTAGCTCCCAGTTTGGAAAAATATTTTTACAATAAAAACAAAAGCATGTTCATACTTCTTATGACACTTAGAAGTGTACAATGCCCAGTACTGAAAGAAAAAAAACATATAATGAAAGCTTGAGACTGCACAAAACTGTATCTCATCTTTCAGTGTATTTACTTTATTGCTGGAGTGTGAAGGCAGTGAGCGGGTCAAATGCTATAGAACATTAAGAGGAATTATAAAAAGACATCTGAAAAAGAAAAGTTATCAAACTGTGCCATTAATTGCTTTTCTTCTCTGAAGCCTCTTTCTAACATATTTGGCGTGTTCTGAGTTTGTAGGCTAGCAGCAGAGTTGAAAAGACCAAGACCACCCCCCCAGGCCTAAGTCTTTCATGACATGTCCCTTTATAGTTTGCTGTCCTTCCAAACTGTCCCCTGGTTGTCTGGCTTTGTCTCCCGAAATAGCCCACTGACAACCCACAGCAATTAAATCACTCTACGCAAGCCCCTTCTGAGCCCAGATCTCTGTAGCGTGTCAGGACACCCCTTGCTGGGAGGGGACACTCCTGTCAGAGCCCTGAGAGCACTATTGAGCCTTAATGGCCCTGACCAGCCCCACCTTGGACCTATACCCATGGGCCCAAGAGCTCTGTTTGAGCTCAGCCCTCAGCCTTCAGTTCTGTGCCTGAACTATGCTGGAAGAGAGCTGGTCTTCAGCTCAGCCACAGCTGTGACTGTGCCATGGAGTTCCTTGATCTCGACCTCACCCTATAGATTGACCTTCTGGCTTGATCTCAGCCCTTTCCTTGTCACTATGGACTTGTCCAACAATCACTGGACCTGCTCCTAACCCTGTCCTATAGCTTGAACTATGACCTGCCACATCATCATGATATTGCTGTATGATTTGAACTCATAGTTGTACCTGGCCACAGCCTCTTGCCTCACTCTGATGCTGTGGAATGACTCTGGCAGGGCCTCTGACCTGCCAGCTGTGGGATCCAAAGGGGGATCCCCCAGCTCCAGCAAAGGGTCCCCATCAGCTCCCAGCTTGCCTTCCTTTACAGTGTAGCTGGCCCACACTGCTAATTTAAAAGGTAGCAAGTTTTTCAAGCTTTTCTGCATACTTTATTAATTAAGCAGTTACGACTTGCAAAGTAACATGAACTTATTTATAAAATGGCTAACATTAAATTATATATTTCCTAAAATGGGTGACTTGCCATACAACTGCAGTTACTATATATAGTATTAGGCCCCAAAATAAAAAAAAAAATTAACATACTTTTGTTTTACACTATAATATAAATTAATTACTG
>NW_008794595.1:69398-71309 GCF_000699145.1 Aptenodytes forsteri | reverse complement strand
AATACACTCCGGTTAATCTGTTATTATCTCAAACCCTTCGAGCCCCACCATGGCTGCTTTATTGTGAAATGAAAAGGAACACTTTTCATCAACTGCTTTCTAATTTATTGCAGGTTTTTTTTGTACTGTATTGCTGTAGGTGAATTCTAATTAGTTGGTGACAAGGGGCAGACTTTAATTCAGATACTCTTCTGCCAACCATCAAGAGGTAAAGAGAATAGATAATAGTTAAAGTGCATCTCCTTAAACACTTATTGTTTTTTTCCTTACTGCTCAATTTAAAAAAACAAACAACAAAAACCAAAACCAACCAACCAAACCTCAAAAAAAAACCCAATTGGGAATACTTTTTTAATCTCTGCTCTGTTCTGTTATGAAGCACTGAACTATGCAGTCAGTTCTACTAGACGGATTTCTAATCTAACAGGGAATCCATCTGATTTTTATTCATTAAACAATGCTACTGAGTATGTTAGACTTATTAGCTTAATCAGTTTCATTTTGGTAGAACATAGAATATATTCTTACAATTGTCCATATCAAAGAAAGGAGATGTAGATTTCCAGAAGGAGGAGGAAAAATTTGCTTTCAAGCAAAAGGCATTGCCATGAAACACTGTCAATACCTACATCCAATAAGGATGGGGGGGTGGGGTGTTTACATATGTGTGTCCATGCAGCTACAAAGAAAGAAAATCAAGGCAGAAAAAGCGTGAGAAGACATGCCAATAATGATGTATAAACACTTGATGAAGTGTCCAAAGGAGCCTCTCTCTAGGTATTTATTATGAAACTTCTCTCTTTCCTCTAGTCTTTGGCACAGCTTTTCTACTTATTCATGTAACATGCAGAAGATGCAGTGAAATGTAGATAGGTTCTAAAACTTTGGACTATATTATCAATACCAAGCTGTGAACAATATAAAACTGTGATTTCCTTCCTTTCACTCTTAACTTTAACAAGGATTATGAAAAATTAAGTCAGCAGTTTTTGTTGAACATTAGTAAGCTCCATTTGTCTTGAATGAATAAGCCGGGCGTAAAGTGGTTCCTTAATCAGGTCAAGTAAAAAACAGTTAGAATAGAAACTATATTCTAGGTTATGGGACAAATTCTGCAACACTACACCTATAGAGAAAGGATTAATAAGTGTGGGGGCAGTGACTTTCCATTTGTGGGCACTGAAATTGTAAGGGACCAGTTGCATCTGTTGAATGTTCGCAAGGCCATGGGGCCTGATGGGATTCATCCCAGAGTACTGAAGGAGCTAGGGAATGTTACAGCAGGACCTCTCTCAATTATCTACCAAAGCTCTTGGGAATCTGTGGAGGTCCTCACTGACTAGAAGCTAGTCAACATTTTTCCAGTGTACAAGAAGGGCGTGAGAGAAGACCCAGGTAACTACAGACCTGTGAGTCTTACCTCAGCACCTGGAAAAATTATGGAGAAGATCATACTGGGTGCTATTAAAAGATATTTAAAGGACAATGCAATCATCAGGCACAGTCAACATGGGTTCACAAAGGGAAAGTCCTGTTTAATTTAATATCCTTCTATGATAAGCTTACCTGCCTAGTGGATGAAGTGAAGGCAGTGGATGTAGTTTTTTCTGGATTTTAATAAGGTTTTTGATACTGTCCATCACAGCATCCTTCTGCACAAGTTGTCCAGCTGTGAGATGAGCAGGTACTCAGTGCGCTGGGTGAAGAACTAGCTGAACAGCAGGGCTCAAAGGGTTGTGGTGAATGGGTCTACGTCTGGCTGGTGAGCAGTCACCAGCGGCGTTCCTCAGGGCTCAATTCTAGGGCCAGTTCTGTTCAATATATTTATCAATGATCTGGAGGCAGGAGTTGAATGCATCATTAGCAAGTTTGCTGATGATACCAAACTGGGAGGTGCTGTTGACTCTCTCA
>NW_008794595.1:66880-68870 GCF_000699145.1 Aptenodytes forsteri | reverse complement strand
GGAACAGGCTTCCTAGAGAGGTGGTAGATGCCCCATGCCTGTCAGTGTTTAAGAGGCATTTGGACAATGCCCTTAATACCATCCTTTAACTTTTGGTCAGCCCTGAATTGGTCAGGCAGTTGGACTAGATGATCATAGTAAGTCCCTTCCAACTGAACTATTCTATTCTATTCTATTCTATTCTATTCTATTTTATTCTATTCTATTCTATTCTATTCTTTAGCTCACAGAAGCAAAACTCTTCATGTTATCTGTAACTCATGATGAAATCCATTAAGAAAAGACTGTCCTCACCAAAGTCAATGAGTTTTGTCCTTGACTTTGGTGTGTCTGATCCAAAACCATTGAAGTTAGTTGATAAAATTCTAATTGATTCTAGTAGCATTTAGATCAAGCCATAGGTGTCAGAAGCTCATAGTTGTAACCAGACCCCTCTATAGTATTAATCTTTTTTCCTCTTCATAGGGCTGGACAGACATAAAAGCTTAAGGTTCCTAATGCATTAGAAATCAGATTACTTACTTAGGCCTTGATCTGAGCTCTTTTTGGAAACACAGACCGGATTGTAGGCGTTGATTTCATTTGAAGACTTAAGTCCCGATCTCTCAGTGTTGAATACTAGGATTGCTTTACTTATTTGAGGTAACTGCTCAGAAGGTATGCTACAGAGAAGCATGTTAAAATCCTCAGAATATTAAAATCTTGAGAAAAGCGTACAATGATCGAGTGACCATCAGCGTTCTTTAGAAGTATGGATAGGCTTTGGATATTACTGTTGTGGATTGGTTGATGCCAGCCTGTAAAACTTTTAATAAACAATTTCTTCAACATTTAAAAAAAAAATCTTTTTAAGACCTGTTGACAGTGCACAGAACTGCCAGCAGTAAGGGAAAAGAACTGAAGTCCATATTCTCAAAGGTATTTAGAAACTGAGCTTGCAAGAACCCAATTAAAAAGAAAGTCAGAAGACTGGCAGTGAAAATCAAAGCAGCAATGGCAGCTGCATTAATGCAATGGGAAGAGACACAGAATAACATAATTGTACTAGTACTTTAAAAATTAAATCCTGGACCCTTAAAATCAATGGGGAATTTGTTGTGGAGACCAATGGAAGTAAAGATCTAATCTCTTCTGTGTTTTGCATGACTTTTAGATGACATCTGCCTGCAGCTGGCTCCATACTATTCTGTATCAGAAATAGTGTGGCCAGCAGGACTAGGGAAGTGATTGTGCCCCTGTACTCGGCAGATGAGGCTGTGCACCTCGAATACTGTGTTCACTTTTGGGCCCCTCACTGCAAGAAGGACATCGAGGTGCTGGAGCGTGTCCAGAGAAGGGCAACGAAGCTGGTGAAGGGTCTGGAGAACAAGTCTTACGAGGAGCGGCTGAGGGAACTGGGACTGTTTAGCCTGGAGCAAAGGAGGCTGAGGGGAGACCTCATCGCTCTCTACAACTACCTGAAAGGAGGTTGTAGCGAGGTGGGTGTTGGTCTCTTCTCTCAAGTAACAAGTGATAGGACGAGAGGAAATGGCCTCAAGTTGCACCAGGGGAGGTTTAGATTGGACATGAGGAGAAATGTCTTTACTGAAAGAGTGGTTAAACATTGGAACAGGCTGCCTGTAGAAGTGGTTGAGTCACTATCCCTGGAATTATTTAAAAGATGTGTAGATGAGGTGCTTAGGGAAATGGTTTACTGGGCATGGTGGTGTTGGGTTGACGGTTGGACTCGATGATCTTAGAGGTCTTTTCCAACCTTAATGATTCTATGATTCTGTGGTTATTATCATGTTCTTCTTCCTGAATTTCTTTGGGGGAGGAAATATATCACAGAAATAAAATTGTATTTTTGCTGTCATGTAAAATTCTTATCTGGAATGAAATAAAACTCACAAGCATGAGAAGACACACTTGAGCTTGTATATCAAGTTGTTGTGGTTTAACCTCAGCCGGCAACTAAGCACCACACAGCCACTCGCTCACTCCCCCCCAG
>NW_008794595.1:61138-66787 GCF_000699145.1 Aptenodytes forsteri | reverse complement strand
GCAAGCAAAACAAAACAAGGAATTCATTCGCTACTTCCCACGGGCAGGCAGGTGTTCAGCCATCTCCAGGAAAGCAGGGCTCCATCAATCATCATGGTTACTTGGGAAGACAAACGCCATCACTCCAAACGTCCCCCCCCCCTTCCTTCTTCCCCCAACTTTATATACTAAGCATGACCTCACATGGTATGGAATAACCCTTTGGCCAGTTGGGGTCAGCCATCCTGGCTGTGCCCCCCTCCCAGCTTCTTGTGCACCTGCAGCCTTCTCAGTCAGTAGAGCACGGGAAGCTGAAAAGTCCTTGACTAGTGTAAGCATTACCTAGCAACAACTAAAACACTGTTGTGTTATCAAAATTATTCTCACCCTAAATCCAAAACACAGCATTGTACCAGCTACTAGGAAGGAAATTAACTCTATCCCTGCCGAAACCAGGACACAAGTACACTGAAATATAGTAAATGTAGATAAAAATGTCAAAGAGAATATACAGTCTTATCTCATGTAGTCAGGAAGAAAACAGAAATCTTAACAGCCTTTTCCAGAATGATGGGCTTGGAGATCCCATAATGTCTGGCCATGTTCGAACGCAACAAATCCCCTCTAGTTAAGGATCTGTGAAGAGCGGAGTAGGGTAAACATGCTCCCCTTAGTTGAATGAATGCAGCCTGAATTTCCTCTCCTTTATTCCCTTCTGCCATGTGGAGCAGTAGGGAACCATGGTAACTGCTGCTCTTTGAACAAAACACACATCAACAGAAGGAAGGACAGGAAATATGGAGGATAAACATTGGAATAACATGAGTCCAAGGGGAGAATTGCTATAAAGAGCATCCTTTAAACCTTTAATTTTCATCTGCTCACCTAATTATCCATCCACTAGATTCTGAAATTCATCTACAGAAAAAAAAAAAAAAGAGGTTATCATCCTGAAAGCCAGAAAATGACTTAAACAATACTGAAATTAAAAACGTTGCTGGCTTCTGTGGTAATAAAGAAGTGCAGTAATGTAATTATGAGTAGTAGGGTTTGAATCTTCAAAGGTTTCATGAAAAACTCGCTTCACAATACTCTGGAAAACATATATGAATAACCACAGTCTGCAGTGCATAAAAGCACTGTTGGGAAATATTTGATATTTGTTGTTTATTGCTGATAAAAATAACTGCTGTCTTAAGTATCTTTAAATATCCTCAAAACACCTACAAACCCTCCATAAAATGTTTCAGTTCCACTGCCAAACATGAAATTTTAATATATCTCATACCTTAATAGACTGTAGCCTGAGCAATTTCAAGAAAAAAATATTCTGGTTGGATGAATGTGAGCTTTGTATTGTTTTGGATGAAGGAAAAAAAAATATAAAATATTATTCTAAATTAAAAAAGTTTTCTAAAAAGTCTATGGAAAAAAAGAAGAATGAGATATCCATTGTGGACTGAATAGAAGTGGGATGCCAGCAGGATGGGGGAGGGAATCAGAAAAGCAAAAGCAAAAAAAATTAGTGGGCCAAGATTAAGACAGATTATTAGATGAACCAAAGCTGAGCACGCAAGCAAAGCATAATAACGTATTCATTCACTTCTTCCTATTGGCAGACAGATGTCCAGCCATGCCCTGCAAAGCAGGGCTTCAGTACATGTAACTATTACCTGGGAACACAAACACCATAACCACGAATGTCCCTCCTTTTTTCTTTCCCTGAGCTTTTATTGATGAGTATGATGATGATATGGAGTATCCCTTTGGTCAGTTCAGGTCAGCTATCCTGGCTGTGTCCCCTCCCAACCTCTTGCCCACCCCCAGCCTACTCGCTGGGGTGGCACAGTGAGAAACCCCACCCCCACAAAAAAAATATAACCTGGGCACTGTGCAAGCACTGCTCAGCAATGACCAAAACACTGGTGTGTTTTTAGCACTGTTTTGGTCACAAATCCAAAGCACAGCTCCATATGGGCTGCTACGAAGAAAATTAACTCCATCCCAGCCAGAACCAATACAGCTTACTAATAGTAGAAGATAGTCCGAAGTGTATTGGCTTTTTCAAAACCACACAAAGGAATTTGCACAATCATCCTCTGAAATTTCCACAGACATGATTACTAAAATATGGGTTGGAAAAATCTCATCCCTAATACTTAGTTCTTCATGGATAAGCAAAAAAGTACCGGGCAAGGATCTACTGAAACAGATGTTTTTCAATGAATTATAATGTCCTTATTCAATCTCCAAGTTATTTTAGAAACTATATTAAATACTCCTGAAATTATTATGTCTGACAGAAGAATTCTTTGATCTAATGTCTTATGAAGTGTGGGAGACTTCACAGTCATTCAAATGAAATCAAAATTTCTTCTTTCCTATACAAACCATAGATAAAATACTTATGATGATACTGAGAATAATGAAGACACTTGTGAGTTCTGCTGTTTCTTTGTATGTGGTTCAGCCTCGCTATCTTTCCTATAGTATTTCATTCTTTTCAAAGGGTTCTCCTGCAGTGAAATAAAAAGAGATAATATTAAACACAAGATGTTGCAGTTTTTTAACATTTCCCTCCATTATTTTTGAAAAATGTGCTTTGCAATGTTTTTGAAGTAAATACAGGGTATAGTCACTCCCTTCCAAAATAGCACCCTGATTTTAAAGATATCTTCCGAGACGAAGAAAACAGCCTTATTTCTATTGACCCTAGTTATTGTACACACACACACACACACACAAATACAGTTATCTGCTACAAATGTCTACAGTAAATTACCAGATGCCAGTGAGAACCTTATAGCCCAATGTATGATTTATTTTTCTTTTTTTTTTTTTCCTGGTCATGTACTATATTA
Organism: Aptenodytes forsteri; assembly: GCF_000699145.1. Classification (NCBI taxonomy): domain Eukaryota; kingdom Metazoa; phylum Chordata; class Aves; order Sphenisciformes; family Spheniscidae; genus Aptenodytes; species Aptenodytes forsteri. Next base: position 63,947 of record NW_008794595.1, on the reverse strand, counting down.
CTCTGTCCAAGAGCATGCAGTCCTAAACCAGGCATCTTTGTTCTCACCTTCCGTTTTTTCATACATGTTCTGAGGACCTAATCAATCTTTTTTTTAATCTCTAAAGTAATAGTGATAACAAAAACTTCCAATGTATTAGTGTCCATTTTTATTCAGAACACTATTGCAGAAGTTACTTTTTACATTACATACTCTCTCCTCATCTATCCCTATAGGTATTCTGTTGAATATGTGCCTCCAAATTCCAGCTTTTCCCAGCCTATGTTTTAGCACTCGTCTCTCAAAGTCAGCGTTTCATCTCTTCACTCACTCACATTTCCATGTTGATTTTTCACACAGCAACAAAAGTAATTTTAGGTCCTTGCAAGTAGTTTGATACTACACTTTATGATTTCGTTATTCTTGTATTGCATCGGTGTTAGAAGAGGGCAAGCAGCATAGCCATGCCTCATGTCCTAGGATGTAAGTGCATGGATACTATAAAAAATATGCATTGACTTCAGTGAAAGATACTAGAGTTCAGTGGTGATATCAAGCACACAAAGCTCGGGGATAGGAATGACATATTTCAGAGGGGATTGTGTGTGTGTGTGTGCATGTTTACTTGTGTAATATGCTTAGACACATGGATGAACTAAACTTCTGTAGCACCTTGTTCATTTTTTTCACTAACTTTACATTTTGCTACTTCAACTTATTTTCCATCTATTGATCATTATTTCAGCATCACCAATACTAGCAGTAATTTCGGGAATTAGGAGTTTGTACAGTCTGTCATGTGCTAAATCCCTAGTGAGTAACAAAAGCTGGTCTTAGACTAAGTTAACTACGGTAGTATTTGCTCCCTCACCTGCACTCCAGTGGGTGTGATGACATTCAGTGGTACTTCATCATTGTCATCACATTACAAACTAGAAGTTTTATGTGCCTTTTTCTGCCCAGGAAGACTCTTCTGTAAAGGAAATTATCAATCTTAATGTCACTGGGAGACACCACATTCTCAGCAAAGAAGCAGCAATACTTTTAATAGGGAAAACTGTCAACTAACAATGCTATACATACACAATGTTGCTATTCTCATTTTTGTTTCTTAAACTAATAATAATATTTAGAGCATATATTGATAACCAATTAAAGCAGTAAAAATAAGCCAAGTTATGAAGCTAACCACAAATTTACTTAGGAACTAAAAAGAAATTAAGGGAGTATTAATGTGTTAAAGTTTTATGGGATGCTTGATAATCTATTGGGTATTCAACAAAATGGCTGCAGCAAGATAATTTAATATCAGTTAAATCACAAATGAAGCACCCAGTCCTTCACACTACTAGCTATTGAGCGAGATACTCACTTGAATATTCCTACCTGACTTCAACTCAATTTGAGATCATGTACCAGGAGTTTATTGAACTATAACTGTCAAAGACATCTTTGGAAGGCAAATATTTATTAAAAATGGAAAAGAAAAAGAAAAACAAAAAACTTAAATACTGAGGGAGCATATATTTTATGTCCATTCATCTGTCTCATTCCAGTAAGATCTGAAAGATATCCATATATATATCATTTTTATGTTGAACATGTTGAAAAGAACCTAATTGTCTGGCAAAACTGCCAGTGCAAATATGGGCAAAGTCACTGCCTTTACTGCCAATTTCTATAGAGACTAAAATTTTATTTTAAAAGCTATCCTATTACACAAATAAAGTCATGGCTTTGGACAACAGCTTTCATTATTTCTTAACAACATTTTGTTGTGTTGAAGCTCTCATGTACAAGCTTGGACTAAACCAGGGTTCATTAATCCATGACACATTTCCAAGGGTGTGCACAAGCAGCACAGTAGATGGAGCTCCTTATCACCCATCAGACTGAATTATGATCTTTTTTTTCAAAGTCAGTACCTCGCAGTTATTCCTGACTTCCTTTTATTTTATATACCAGCAGCATCTTCTGAAGTAAGTTCTTTCAGATTTCAAATGCTATGAATGCCTTCTGTGCTGGGAAACAGAAACAGATAACAAAATAACAAGACTGAGAGTAGTAAATGTTCTGAACTATATTGACAGAGAGGGCAGAAGATAAGCTCTTTTTTTTAAAAATAAATTACAGCTGTTTCATATCATGCTAGTCAGTGTAAAGGATATGGACTTGTGGTTGACATTTTTATTTCTAGCTCCTCGTTAACTGTTCTGTGTCATTTATCCTATTTAATCCTCAATTTTCCTTATATTGTCATGAAGAGAACAGCATCTTCCCCACAGAGGTGATGTCCTTGAATCCTTGTTATCATTGTTGTCAATATCCTTTCAATACATTAGTAACTTGCATTGGAATGTATTATATAGTACATATAAAAAGCCTCATGAAGGAGAAAGTACAGACTAAGGATAAGGATATGCATTCCAACTCAAGCTAATTTAACATCTTGTCACTGCTGAAAAGAGAGAATCCTACTACATACTGTTGTGGTTTAAGCTCAGTCGGCAACTGAGTACCACACAGCCACTTGCTCACTCCTCCGCGCCCCTCGCCCAGTGGGATGGGGGAGAGAATTGGAAGAGTAGAAGTTAGAAAAACTCGTGGGTTGAGATAAAAACAGTTTAATAATTGAAATAAAATAATAATAACAATAATAATGCAATAATAATAATAATACACAAAGCAAGTGATGCACAGTGCAATTGCTCACAACCCGCCGACCGATGCCCAGCTAGTCCCCGAGCAGCGGCCCCCCTGGCCAGCTTTCCCCAGTTTATGTATTGAGCATGACGTCACATGGTATGGAATGTCCCTTTGGCCAGTTTGG
>NW_008794595.1:48235-58297 GCF_000699145.1 Aptenodytes forsteri | reverse complement strand
GTAGAGCATGGGAAGCTGAAAAGTCCTTGGCTAGTGTAAGCATTACCTAGCAACAACTAAAACATCGGTGCGTTATCAACTTTGTTCTCATCCTAAATCCAAAACACAGCACTGTACCAGCTACTAGGAAGGAAATTAACTCTATCCCTGACGAAACCAGGACAATATTTTCCTACTGCTTGCCTACTCTGCTTTGCTCACAGACATGCTTTTTTCTTCTCTCCCTCAATTGTCTTGTGCCTACTCTGAATCTCGTCAGATTCTATGCTCAACCAGGTCACATCACTATACTAACAGCCCATACCAAATAAAAAATAAAGGAACAGTTTTCTGATACATGGGGAAGCTGAGCATCAGTTCAGGAAAAGATATGACAAGCACAGCTATCAAAATAATGTGAAAGCTAGGACCAGGTGCCTATTGGCAGAAAAGTGGCAGGGCTATATTACTTTGCTCTTATGCTCGGCTTTGGGGTTTTTTTGAAGATTAATGAAGTACAGGTACCTATACGTCTTATTCAAACTGTTTGCTTTGAAAGTGAGCTATTTTTCTCTTTTACACACAGTGAAGGTTGGGAAAAAGAGACAGAATGGATATTTGGCAGAGCTATCTCTGTGAACATACATTTCACTATTATCTAGCAGTCAGAAGGAGGACATTCTGGGTATACAACTGCAAGGAGGAGCCAGGAAGCAGGTTGTTGCTGGCTGAATTGCAGTTTGCTTCTTCACTGTCCTTCATGCAGAACTGATATATAGAAATGTAACCTGGTGTATACATACCAACATTCAGTTACTCCTTTTGAGATAAGTTTAATTTTCTTGTTCAGAAGTTTACACTAATTTTCAGCTCTCTGAGCTTTAAAAGTGTACTGTATGCCCTTTCCAAAGGTGAGGAACTGGGAAGGAGGGAAAATTGGTGGGGGGGAAAAAAAATCAAAGGAAAAATAGGTTAGTTTTCTTTGAGAAAATCCTACCTCCATATCAAAAGAGCCCAAATCCTGAACTTAATCTAACAGGCAAAAAGTTCAAAACCATTTTCTGACCTCATTTTCCCTGGTTGATTTGTTTTGATGTAACTGCCCTGGTAAAACAGCTTGTCCAAAATGCTGCTGCTAAGAAATCATCTCTGTCTGTTGGTGTGGTATGTTGACCCCAGCCAACAACTGAAAACCCACTAGCAGCTCACTCACACCCCACCCCCACCCCCACGCCACCAGCAGGACAGGAGAGAGAATCAGAAGAGCAAAAGCTGAAAACTCATGGGTCGAGATAAAGACATTTTAATAGATGAAGCAAAGCTGAATGTGCAAGCAAAGCAAAATAAGGAATTCATTTACTACTTCCCATCAGCAGAAAGATATTTAGCCACTTCCTGGAAACACAGGGCTTCATGACACCTAACGGTTATAGACAAACACCATAACCATGAATGTTCCCCATTTCTCCTCCTTTCTGTGAGCTTTTATTGCTGAGGATGACATATAGCATGGAGTATCCCTTTGGTCAGTTCAGGTCAGCTGTCCTGGCTGTGTCCCCTCCAAACTTCTTGCCTACCACCAGTGTACTCACTGGGGGGCCAGAGTGGGGAAAAAAACCCCAACACAACCCACCAACAAAAAAAACCTGGACAGTGTGCAAGCACTACTCAGCAATAGCTAAAACATTGGTATGTTATCAGCACTGTTTTAGTCACAAATCCAAAACACAACACCATATGGTCTGCTATGAAGAAAAATAACTCCATCCCAGTGAGAACCAGTACAGCAGATCATTTAGCTTAAATACCCTACTCTTTCACCCCTTGCTCCTAGCTCTTACATGACTGACTGATAGCATTGCTCCCTGCTTTGTAATTTAAACACTGGAATTGCTTGGTTGAGACTAGAAGTCTCTCTGGCACTTCTGCCTTTGTGTGTACCTTCTCAACATAGTACAGAGCTACATGGTGGTACATACTTTTATGGCTCCTTCTAGCAGTGTGCCACAGTGACATGCCATCTCCTTGTTTAGGCATCACTTGATTCCTTTCTGCCTACATGCCTATGCCACAACTTCCTTCTTGTGGTGCCTGCTTATAAGGCTGCTTCTTTGACCTCATTCTTCTGGTGATGTAAACAAGAGTGAAATTGGCCCAAAGCTGTCTCCCTTCACATGTACTCAAAGCTCAACTTCTGAAATAGCTTCCATGACACTAAATACAGTTTTGTCAAACTATATAACAATATAGTTATGGTCGACTAAAATTCCTGAAATGCTGGCATTTCTGGAAAATTGTTGTGAAATCCCATGACTCCATAGTCTGCTCTCACTAAGATCAGTAGAAGTTTTGTTGCTGAGTTATCAAGAGAAAGATGAATCTCATCTTTCTAAATGCAGTTTAAAGGTGGAATAAAAATCCCCTCCAACTGTAATTAGAAAGTTCACAGAATATTGAATAAAAATGTTCTCATGACCTAGTGGAAACAGGGCACTGAAATGGCAACAGAATGAACTAAAGTCACTTATACATTGGATAATTACTTGGATAATAGTATTTGTATTTCACTTTCAGTAAATGTCTTCTCACTCCCAGCCTTGGTCCCAGGAACAGAGTCAGCACCTTACAGCAATTAAACACCTAGCTCAAGCAAACCTTAGAAGGAACAGACCTTCTAAGCATCTATTTCTTGGACTTCTGATGCATCATGACTGCTGTTTTTCTTTCAGTGTTTATCATTTAATAAATTTTCTTCACAGGTGGTGACAGAGAAATTATATTTGTCCAATCTAAATAGCACCTGGAATGCAAATTTAAAAGTGAAGTAATCAGATTTATGTTAGATGACAATGAGAACATATGTAAAGGACACATAGAAGTGCCAAAGAAACTTCTAGCTCAACCAATCCCTTCTGGCTTTTCAATTCCAAAACAGGTGGGGAATCATCTAAGCAGATTGTATCTCAGGGTTAACTCAATCCTCACTGACTGCTCTTACTCAGTTAGGAGGGGGTCTTGTCAGACTAGGTAATTGCTTTAAAGAAAAAACAAGCAAGTCTGCAATTTTGGTTGTTCATGAAACTTTCAGAAAACATAGTACAAATGTTCTCTAACGCAGTTATGGGCACCGTTTCATCTTCTGGTAAGCAGTTTTTTCCAGCCATATGCTCAGATTTATTCAGGGAAGTGAAAGTGTTTCTATGCACACACCACAACCTTTAGCATAAGGAAGTAAAGTTGTTTTCTATGATGAGGCAACTATATTTATGCTTTATTTAGAAACACATATGAGACAGATGGTCTTGCATGGTTCATACAAATGAGGGCTCAAGCCTGTAAGGCAATTATTTTGGTGCAGATCCAAGGAAGATCCTGGGAAACTGAAACAGCTTGAGGTGGATCAAATGCCAAACTGGGATCCAAAACCATAGCTAGCACTTTTCTTTACAGTGATAAGTGATTTCTTTTTTTACCTCTTTTTACCTATTTGCTTGTATTCCCACTCTGTGCCTGCCGAGCACTGTCTTAACCCAAAACACTATACCACTAACTCCATCACAAAGGTATAGGAGGAAGCACTGAATTTGTTAGTGTCTTGGCAAGCTTAGTACCCCCATAGAATCAAAGCTTTTACAGATGACAGCCATAACTTCATTTACAAAAAACAAATTCATAGTCAGAGGATGAGCTATTACCAGTTATTCTATTTGGTTAGTGTTCTCCTTGGCAGTGGGAGTCCTCAGTTCAGATCCTGTCATCCTAAGGAATGCTAAATTCATATCTCCTACCAGTAGGTGAGTGGCTTAGTCATCAAACTCTAGGCAAAGAATAGAAGCAGCTGAATAATGGTGCTGTAGAGAAAAGATGTACTCTACCCCACATGTAGTGTAGAAAGGGTTCAGGAGTTCACTCAAAACAGTGCTGGCCACGGTAGAATTCTCCTGAAATAAGCAGCAAAAGCTGCCCATGTATGAACTTGGACCATCTAAAACATGTTACCTTACTAGCTTGTGACAAGACTGCAGCTGCAGATTTGAAGGAATGAGAGCACAGAAATGCAGGAGTTAGGAGGAAGGAGGGAAGTTCATGGAGATGGATAGTGGACATCCATAAATTTTCTTTTTAGCCAAGGAGATTTCTCAGGTAATGATTTGTTAGTAAATACGATTTTTATTTTCTATTTACAGAGCATTAGAATTCTGGGAGAGGAAATGGGAGTTGAGTGGGGCTTGAGGTTTATTTGAGATAAACTGAGGGCATAAGAAATAGAAAGGAATAGAAAGCGGATAGAACTTATGGACATGTGAGATAAAGGAAAAGACAGTGACTAATATTTGAAAAAGAGGAAAGGAGAAGTTACATCATCCACTGTGAAAACTTTTCGAAGAATATGTGACATCTGCTGCACCTGGATCTCTCTCAAAAAGAAAAAAATAGCAGTGCTCTTCGAAAGCAGTTTTATGAGCCCGAGTTCCAGGGATGAATCCGTTTTGGCAGGAATGATTTAGCAGCAGCCCTGTTGGGCTGAGTGAACCCTCATTCTAAAGGAGAGGCATTGGACTCCTAAAACCAGGAGCCATCAAGGCATGCATTGGATAAAAACTGATTAAAAACAGAACAAAACAAATCCAATAGCATAGTATTAGTTCAGATAAAAAAAGTCAGAGTCCCTGATGCACGTGCTGAATTTTTTAGAGCTTCTTGAAAACACATTTCAAGATGAAAGCTCCACAATCACATGGAAGTTAAGCAGTTTAGTCAGCAATTCAAGTATAACTTCAGTTTCATTTAAGCATTCTGATACATAGAGGAAATTTAGGAATACATAATCTTTAGCATAAAAGCCTGTATGGTGGACATACGACACATATTTTCTTTTACTTTTAAAATCTCTTCAAAAAAATTGGACTTGAGAATTACAAAAGAGCAGTCATTTTTCTGGACATCTTATTGAAGAGGGTAATCAGGAATGGCACCTCACATACCTACCCTTGACAGTACTTTCAAATACTGCAATGGTAAATAAGATTTTCATTGTCATTCCCACCCTGACTCTAGAGCCACTACTTTATTTCAGAAGTAACATATAGCTAGGAAATTCATGCCCACCCACCATACCATTGCTGCACTGTAATAATGGGATCTATTAGCACTGCAAAAGACAGTCTACAAGAGCTTTGCTGTGAGTGGCAGAAGTGCAGCAGGGTTTGATAGTAGACTTTCTGAGGTTCCTGTACCATAGAGAAGGACGCCTGTGATTCTATACACCTGTAAAGTGACAAAATACATTTCTATTCATTACCTATTGCCATCAGCAGTGAGTATGGAAAACGTGCTGCCCTCTTTAGGGATTCTAAAACAGGCAGAGGAGAAATGGAATGAGAAAAGACCTGATTTCATAAACAGGTATCAGACTATTAATAGTAGCATAGGAATTAGATTACTTGTGGAACAATATTAGCTCATGGTGACAATATCTCTGTAAATTTGTTCCTTCCTCATAACCTGTGAACATAACCTGTCTCATTCCAGAGACAGAATGGGGAATAGAGAGAAACAATGAAATAACTTTATTGCTAGGTTGTGACACTTATTTTCTCTAGGTTATTGAGAGCAGAAATGTACAGCAGTGAGTGAGGTACCTTGCTATGCATCTTCATGCAGAGTTCAGGGCTGCAAACAACAGCTGCAGGCTCTGTCACTATATTCTCCTGATATTCAGCAGCACATGAGTAACAAAGGATGCTTTTGTAGAATTGCCAATAAAGTACAGGAAATATTAACTCAGTCCTTCATTTCATACAAAATTTTAATTATTTTTTCCCTCCATACTTTTCCTATCCACCTGCCAATCCTCACATATGGCAATAGAACAGGGCCATTTATGACCAACACATGACATGCCAAAGTGTGTTTCTTAAAATTATTTCTACATTTTTCATGGAGGTTTTCCCATCATGCTTGATGCATCATGCTTGCAGGGTCTGATCCTGCTGGGGGACTTCAATCACCCCAACATCTGCTGGAAAAGTGGCACAGCAAGCTGTAAGCGGTCTAGGACACTTTTGGAGTGTGTTGAGGATAATTTCTTAATCCAGGTGATAGACAGCCCAACTAGAGGAGAAGCATTACTAGACATGTTGCTTACCAACACAGATGAACCAACATGCAAGGTCAAGATTGGTGGCAGCCTGGACTGCAGTGATCATGCCCTGCTGGAATTCACAGTCTTGAGGGATACGGGCCAGGTGAAGAGTATAGTCACAACCCTGAATTTTAGGAGAGCAAAATTTCAGTTGCTTAAGGAATTAGTGGATGTGACCCCCTGGGAAACTGCCCTCAGGGATAAAAGAGCAGAACAGAGATGGCAGCTATTTAAAGACATTTTTCTTAGAGCACAAGAACTCTTGATTCCTATTTGTAAGAAATCAGGCAAGGAAGGCAGGAGACCAGCATGGCTGAGTGAAAACATCCTGGTCAAACTAAAATGTAAGAAGGAACTGCACAGGCAATAGAACCAGGGATACGCATCCTGGGAAGAATATAGGGATACCGCCTGGCTATGTAGGAAGGGATCAGGAAAACTAAGGCACAGTTGGAGCTGAATTTGGCCAAGAATGTGAAAAATAATAAGAAGGGCTTCTACAGGTATATTGGTCAGAAAAGGAAGACAAAAGAAAATGTACCCTCCCCTCCCCTGACAGAAGAACTAACAACAACTGACAAGGAGAAGGCTGAGGTACGCAACAGTTTTTTGCCTCAGCTTTCACTGGCAATTACTCTTCCCACATCTCTCAAGTCCTGAACCTCAAGTCAGGGACTGGGGGAATGAAATCCCACCCACTGTAGGAGAAGATCAGGTTTGAGACCACCTGAGGAACCACAAGTCCATGGGACCCGATGAGATGCATCCCAGGGTCCTGAGGGAACTGGCAGATGTAGTTGCTAAGCCTCTCTCTCCATCATATTTAGAAAGTCATGGCAATCAGGTGAAGTCCCCAGTGACTGGAAAAAGGGAAACTTCACACCCATTTTTATAAAGGGTAAAAAGGAGGACCCTGGGAACTACCGACCAGTAAGCCTTACCTCTGTGCCTGGGAAGATCATGGAACAGATCCTCCCGGAAGTTATGTTGAAGCGTATACAATACAGCTGATTAGAGACAGCCTACATGGCTTCATCAAGGGCAAATTGTGCCTGACGAATCTAGTGACCTTCAACGATGGAAGGACTGCATCAGTGGACAAGGGAAGAGCAACTGATATCATCTACTTGGACTTCTGTAAGGCCTTTGATATGGTCCTACACAACATCCTTGTTGCTAAATTGGAGACGTATGGATTTGATGGGTGGACTATTCGATGGATAAGGAATTGGCTAGATGGCCACATCCAAAAAGTCATTGAGTCAATGGCTCAATTTCCAAGTGGAAAACAGTGGTGTCCCTCAAGTGTCTGCACTGGGACCGATATTATTTAAAATCTTCAATCAATAACATAGACAGTGGGATTGAGTGCACCCTCAGCAAGTTTGTGGATGACACCAACCTTGAGGGAAGATATGCCATCCAGAGAGACCTTGACAGGCTTGAAGAGTGGGCCCATGCAAACCCCATGAAGTTCAAAAAGGCCAAGTGCAAGGTCCAGCACTTGGGCAGGGACAATCCCCAATATCAGTACAGACTGGCTGATGAACCAGGGAAGTGGTGGAGTCCCCATCCCTGGAGGTATTTAAAAGACGTGTAGATGAGGCGCTTAGGGACATGGTTTAGTGGGCATGGTGGTGTTGGGTTGACGGTTGGACTCGGTGATCTTAGAGGTCTTTTCCAACCTCAATGATTCTATGATTCTATGAATGGATTGAAAGCAGCCCTGCCGAGAAGGACTTGAGGATACTGGTGGATGAAAGATTGGATATGAGCCAGCAATGTGCACTTGTAGTCCTGCGCTGTATCAAAAGAAGCGTGGCCAGGAGGTCAAGGGAGGTGATTCTCCCCCTTTTCTCTGCTCTTGTGAGACCCCACCTGGAGTACTCTATCCAGCCCTGGGTTCCCCAGTACAAGAAAGACGTGGACCTGTTAGAACGAGTCCAGAGAATGGCCACAGAAATTATCAGAGAGCTGGAAAACCTCTGCTATAAAGAAAGTTTGAGGGAGTTGGCGTTCAGCCTTGATAAGAGAAGGCTCTGGGGAGCCCATGTTGCGGCCTTTCAAAATATAAAGGGGGCTTATGGGAAAGATGGAGGAATAATAATCAATCTACATTTGTCTAATATTTACAATCAATATTTATTTTATGTATGTTGCATATACCGTGTTTCCATAAGTTTGAGGTTAGGAATGGGAACACAGAAAAACTGAAAAAAATCAAATCATGAATAAAGACAAAAATCTGTTGGTCACAGCTCTCATGGTCAGGTTGGAAAGCCTTCATTCAAGTGTTTTCTGCACTGTCACCCAAAGCTATGATATCTGTTCAGTTCTCAGCCTTCAAAGTGCTTCTGTTTGCTTATACTCACCTGGGTAAATGCAGTAGGTTAGGAGTAGGCTTGAGGGAGGCCATGTCTAGAGAAAGGTCCATTTAATGAAAAGCAGAAATAAAATGCAGCTATGTGTCCAGAAGATCCCTGGACTGTCACATACATACTCCACATGCACATACGTTTGCTTCTTACTACCTCCTCTAACACCTCCTTGCTACAATCTGCATGTACCTCCAGTTGCAGGCAGACATACAGGGCAATCTAGTCATCCTTTTTTAAGGCCACACTACTTTTTTGTAGATCTTCCTGTGGAAAAGGATTAGGTAGCCACAATCCCTAGGAGTATTGCTGGATGGAAAATAAGGTATATATGATTCATAATATGACAATCCAGCTAGCACTGTCGTCAATAAACTGAGAAACTGCAGGTAAATTAACAAGAAGATCATTCCTCCATGTAGGATGAAAACTAATTTCCTGTTTAAACTTATCTACCACACGTTTTTAGATATCCAGAAGGCTGTAGGTAACCTTCAGCTGTAGCAGACACCTTTCCAATGTAGGCATCCTCTTGTTCATTTTCTATTTGTTTTCAATACGCATTTTAGTAAACCCAGCCAGGAGTAACTGTTTCTGTGAGATGCTTTTGATAATGACTTTATGGAGATGCTGAAGTAGGCTGAGTTTGAACTAAGACCTAGTACAGGTACTTACACATAGAGGTACTTTTTCTTAAGTATGTTCTTGTTCTTTAGATACAGGCAGATAAAACCATAGAAAAAGAGAAGATACAGAGAATGTGATCTGGGTCTTAACAGAGCTAAACTATAACAGAGAAGCACAGCTATATCTGAAGGCAGAATTTGGCTGGGAAATGTCACTGAAACAATTCACAGAGCACAAGATTTGAATGCTGGTTATGACTCATTGGCTATACTAAACTGAACAGAAATAGGCAAATTCTTAACTTTAAATTGCTGCTATGCTCATTTATTATCCTGCAAGTTCATTCTTTTTCCCCCTCTCCCCACGTTTACAAAATCTGATTGAAGTTAAGACTTGAGTGATGCCAATGAGAAGATTAAAGTAGAAGAAAAATATCATTTCAGTAGCTGGACTGATTATTATGAAACCAGACAAGTGACTTATATAGCGGTAAAAAGAAAACAGAGTTCTATCATCACTGCACTTTGCTCGGTCTCATCAAAGTTCATTCTTCATTAATCTGGGCGATTCTTAGTTTAATACTGTTGATATGGCATATAGCCACCATAGAAGTGATGATATACAGTACTATACAGCAATTAACATCACATAATTCAGATCATTGGCTATTCTCACCCAAAATCAAATCCACTTGAGGTACACATCAGACCCCTCCATCTTCCTGCATCACCCACCAAGTGCACCCAGGTCCTCGAGCAAAAGCAATCCCACGGATGGATTTGCCTTTGCCCGAGGCAGGAATAACCCAAACTGTCTTCCCCAACATAATTCTTATGTGCACTACAGGGACTTTATTCCCATCTACACTACGTAAAAGTTTTGACTGGGCAGGGCCAGCTCGATTGGCAGATCCCCTCGTGTTGACTAACCAGGTGG
>NW_008794595.1:43185-47695 GCF_000699145.1 Aptenodytes forsteri | reverse complement strand
AAAATAATAATGATAAAAGAATATACAAAACAAGTGATGCACAATGCAATTGCTCACCACCTGCCGACCGATGCCCAGCCAGTTCCTGAGCAGTGGTCACTGTCCCACCAGCCAGCTCCCCCCAGTTTATATTCTGAGCATGGCATCATATGATATGGAATATCCCTTTGGCCAGTTTGGGTCAGCTGTCCTAGCTGTGCCCCCTCCCAGCTTCTTGCTGGTCAAAAAGTCCTTGACTAGTGTGAGCACTACTTAGCAACAACTGAAACATCAGTGTGTTATCAATATTATTCTCATACTAAACCCAAAACACAGCACTATAGCAGTTACTAGGAAGAAAATTAACTCTATCCAAGCTGAAACCAGGGCACCACCCAGTGTCTTCCAAATACGGTTCAAAGGTGACAGGCAGCCTAAGTGAGCAGTTTCATCTACAGATATCATTTTAGTCACATTGTTCTGCTCATTCCACATTGTTATAGTGGTCCCAGAGTTGTTATATGGAAGACTCTAATTTTGAAAGTCAGAAAAATTAAACAGAATTGAAAGATAGCACTAGAACATTTTAATTTCTGCTCCCTTCTGGCAACTGGTAGATAGCTTGACTATTCTTCTAGAATACAAAACTAAAAATAGTTGATATTCTAGATTGTCTCTACAGTAACAAGGAAAATGGTTTCTCACACTAGGACTGTTCTAGCAGATCTTAATGTGGTCTTCATACTGCCTACTCAAATCTTTGCCATAATACTGTGAGTAAAACTGCTATTATTTCCTCCGTTTCAAAGAACAACAATGTTTTTACACCAGTCTGGGCCCCCTCCCGTTCTGAAAAGGACATCCATATTCAGAGCTTAAGCAAATATAATCAGCTTTCTCCTTCCAGCTACCAATCTGACAGGTGGCATGAAACTGCACACAAACACACATGAAGTCCTGGCTGCTTCTTTCCTGATGGTGTTTGTTCCTTCACCACTTATGAGCCCCTTCAATATTATACATCCCAGTCACATGTCAGTGGTTCTGCTGCATACAAGATCTTGATCCAGTGTCTGATGAAACCCTTTAAAAGACTCTTCCTGATGTCAGACCCTGAAGCTGATCTCAGTATCACCTCAACAGTAAAACAAAGATTTAAAAACATTCACAGGTGGGCAGGAATACAGAGAGAGGAAGAAAAATGGCTCTGCTTCTTTCTTGTTTTAAATGGGTATCAGTACACTGAAGATGATGCAAATATGTCCCATGACAAGTAGGAGGGAGTCACATTTAAAATCAGTCATTGAGTCATATTTTTTAAGTTGTTTTTAAGGTTAGACCTCAGCCAATATCATCACAGAAAAATTCTCCCTCCTATGCCAGATGAATTCTCAGCACAAGAGACAGTAAAAATTATTTTGTTGCAGGCACTTCATCTTTCCTTTTTTTATTAACACTTGGTGTGCATACACATCACACAAATACAGCTTTTTTGGATTTGTGTGGGAAAAAAATAGGATATACAAGTGCAAGCAGGGCCATTCCTTTCCCTTCTCTTGAAGGAAAAGAGGGGAAGAACACTTAAGATTTTTTGAAATAGAAAGTACCAGAGGTTAGTAGCAGCCACTAAAATTCCAAATCACTATTTTGAATGCGTTATTTAGGTATGTGATATCCTGATCCCTCTATTACTATTTGTAATCTTTTATTTTCTGGGAAAGTGTATAAATATTGGAAGGATTGAGTCATAATTCAGACATCAGAAAGCAGAGGTTTTGAACCGTGAGACCATTCTGAAAAAATTAAAAACTTAGTAAGTATTTGTAACACTAAGGAGCTGAAAAGCACTCATGGAACAAAGCAGTCTACAGACTTTTCTATGAATTGAAAAAAATTACCTGTGGTTACTACAAATTGGAATGAAAAAAAAAAATCAAATAATCGAGGTTGGAAGGGACCTCTGGAGAACTTCTAGTCCACCCCTCCCTGGATCAAAGCAGGATCAGCTAGAGCAGGTTACTCAGGACATTCCCCAGCCAAAAGAAACTCCAATGCCTCTCTCAGAGATCTGTCCCAGTGATCAACCACCTTCATGGGAGAAAAGTGTTTTCTTTCTTTGGAATTTTCTGTACTTTGGTTTGTGCCCATTGCCTCTTGTCCTTCACTGGCAGCCACTGAGAAGAGTGTCTTCTTTACACTCTCCCATCAGATATTTATACACATTTATAAGATTCCCTCTGAGCCTCCTTTTCTCCAGGCTAAACAATCTCACCTCTGTCAGTCTCTCATATGACAGATGCTCCAGTGTCTTAATCATCTTCATGGTCCTTCAATGGACTAGCTCCTGTATGTCCATGTCTGTCTTAGAATAATTTCATAACATCATTAGAGAACTTCACCACTCTTCAAGTAAGGGAGCAATTTGAAAGCTGATCAGAAGAATATTACTTCTCACAGATGTTCTTGTAATTGTGATATGCTGGGAAAGGACTGCTTGACTACAATAACAAGTTGCAGGTATTCACTCTAAATAATCAGAAGGTTTGCTGTTATTCATAAGTTTCGTTGTATTATCAAACAAAGCAGGAAACACACGGTTTAGCTTCTATTTCCTACTCAGAAATAGGATCTCTGTGGTGCATATGCCTCATGTTTTATATTCCTATCTCTGATGCCTACTGTCTAACATTGGAATAAATTATATGCGAGTGCTCCCTAGATCTACAAAAAGGTTAATAATAAATTTTTTAATGGGTCCTACAGGTAGCAGTTCTGTAAAGCATCAGTTTTATATAATTTGTTTTGTATAATGCTCCAAGAAAAGCAAGTATGTTTATATTTCAAATGAGAACCATACTGAAATCTGCTACAAGTGAAAGTTAGTTCTTTGGCTCAGACTCCTGCTAAGATAAAATATATTTCCTTAGCTCCCAAAACACTTAAAAATACTGTAGAAAAAGAATTTCATTCTTCCTGTGTGTCCTAATAACCCATAATTATGAAAGACATTCAGAAAAAAGGATATTGGTGGCATTTGAATGATATTCTTTGAGAAAACCTTTTTTTTTCTTTTTCCTGAAAGTAGAGCCCACAGTCTCAGTACAGCAGGAATGCCAAGTATTTACACTGAAATACTTCATTTCTGCTCCTATGAAAGCCAGTATATCACTGGTTGTTAGTCTGGGGTAGTCCAGACTTCTCCTTCACCTTATGACCTGCATCCCAGAAAGTCTTCATGCAGTTGAGAGCTGCTGCAGACAGACAGACATTGAAGATCCAAAAAGGACAGAGACACACCATTCTTCTATAGGATGAAGCCAGTTGAACTGGTAAAGATGGTGCTTCTTTGTCAACTCCTTTTCAAAGCTGGGCATTTAGATTACCAGCTTTTTCTAAAGCAAGACAGTTCCATGTTTGCCCCATGAAACAAACCTTAAACTAGTTGAAATGCTTGATGCAGATTGTAATTTAGGATGACGACAGCAGTTTAAAGGTGTGCACAATAACTTACTTTGCAGCAGCATTAAAATAAGACCACATACTAAATGGTATTGTTTATTATGGAATCACAAGGCAAGTGTATAGGACCAGCTAGATAGCAATGGCAAAATGGTAAACCTTTTGATATTGAGTTTGACTTGCAACAGCATTGATGAGACACTGAACATTCCACTGGACGTACTTTAAGAGTATGCATTTGGAATAAATGAGTGAGTGAATGAATTTATTTGTGAATTTCATGCAGATTTTACTCTCATTAGGCATAGAAATTTTCATGTGGATTGACCTTATGTGTTCCTAAAATCTGTGTCCTTTCTGAATAACAGGTAACTGTTAGAGGAAAATACATCATGCCAGATCCAAGAGCCTAAAAGAAGTGAAGCTCCTGCTCCATGTCCCCAGGTCCAGCCAGTATTGAGGCTGAAGATGTATTCTCGATAGGCACGCACACAAAGCACACATATGTGCTACCTCTGTACATAGATACATAGCAGGCCACACAGATCACAGACAGATCATCCACATGAACATAGACAGCACTAACAGCTGATCCCCTCTCTGGCTGGGCGAGATCAAAGTCCAATAATGAGAATATACATGTACATACGTGCAAGAGATGATCAGGTTCGAGACCACCTGAGGAACCTGAACATACATAAATCTATGGGACCTGACAAGATACAATTCAGAGTCCTGAGGGAATTGGCTGATGTAGTTGCCAAGTCACTCTCCATGATATTTGAAAAGTCATGGCAGTGAGGTGAAGTCCCCAGTGACTGGAAAAAGGGAAACATTGCAGCCATTTTTAAAAAGGGCAGAAAAGAGGACCCTGGGAACTACCGACCTGTCAGCCTCACCTCTGTGCCTGGGAAGATCATGGAACAGATCCTTCTGGAAGCTATGCTAAGGCTCATGGAGGACAGGGAGGTGATTCGAGACAGCCAGCATGGCTTCACCAAGGGCAAGTCTTGCCTGACCAACCTAGTGGCCTTCTACGATGGAGTGACTACATCAGTGGACATGGGAAGGG
>NW_008794595.1:39510-42727 GCF_000699145.1 Aptenodytes forsteri | reverse complement strand
TTGAGAGCAGTCCTGCCGAGAAGGACTTGAGGGTACTGGTGGATGAAAAGCTGGACATAAGCTGGCAATGTGCGCTCCCAGCCCAGAAGGCCAACCATATCCTGAGCTGCATCAAAAGAAGCGTGACCTGCTGTACTCACAGCCCCATATACACACTTGCACACAGGACAGAGAGCCCTCCCCCAGGACAGAGCCAGGAAGGAATTTAATATGGAGACAGGACAGACTGTGCTGGTCAGGCTCATGGCATGTCCAAGCAAGTGCACTGACCAGCCAACTGCTTACATGCGACTGGCCTTTTAAGCCCCTTCTGCCTCTATTTTCCTTACTCTTGTTCCTCCCCAAATCACCTACACCTCTCCCTTGTCCCACCTTTGGTTCCTTCCCTAAACTTCCTAAAAGAAGTCCTGTGCCATCCCGAACTGCTTTTCCTGTGCAGCCCAGATTGTGTCTCACTCCTTGGCAGCAATCCCCTTATTCTGAGAGGTGATCTGGAGAGCCGGTCCCCATGGTTCATGGTGATGGGTGTGCCACCTGGACACTGGGGCTGACGGCTCTGCTGGGACTGCCCTGGGAGGGGCCTGGACAAGGTGCTCATTCCTTGGGAGTCCTTGATTGGGGTCTCCACCTCCACTGGGCATCCCTGCACTCTGGGATTGTGCAGATGGGCTGATGGCCCCTGTGATGGGCATGGGAGTAGCCCAGCAGACTGTGATTTGCGTTCCCCCTTGTGCCATTGTCTCTCTGAGCTCCTTGGTGGGTGTGCAGAGGAGTTTTATCACATAACCTGACTTTCCCTAATTAGGAGACCAACTAGAATATTTTTACCCAACAGCTAAACCTCATTAAACCTTTATCTGCAAGAAGTTTAATACCTGTCAAACTACCCAAACAGTATGAAACCAAAGACAACAGGAGCCATTTTGTGATATTTCATTCTTTTTGCATTTGCTGCTCATGTCTGGTACATACCAAAATGTCTCAGACTTCACCCAGGTCAAACTAAGCATGTGCATTATTACTTTGGTGGAATGGACTTTTAAAGCTAGGATTCCTGTAGGTAGTATTGCAAAATCTACACTGTATCTGAAGTTTTTCTGAAACCTAAATAAGATCATAGTCCTCTGTCTATTACAATATGAGGAAACTAGAAAGCTTTTCATGAAAGTTCCTGAAAATCACCAGAAGAATTTGGCTGATAGTTGGTGAGACAGCTGGCATTGCCCTGATTCTTGAGCTCTGAAGCTTCCTGTTGGAAATTATGGGATTAACTGAGAAGAGTCAGTGACTGGCTGGCAAACATGAAGAGCACATTCTCCATCGCATAATGCAGAGACTGAACCAAAGCCATCTTCTCCTTAATAAAAGATTCATAGTGATTAGGTGAAGATAAATAATTTTATTACTGTATAATTGAGATCATGTTGGAAATAAAACTGCCTCAACTTAAGTTTCAGAATATAACTTTGATCTTCAAAAAATAATTGATCCTTTCTGGAAAATTTCTCAGTCCTTCAGAAGATTTGATACTCTTTCAAATATGACTGTGTGTTTTTATTAAATTACATGTACTTTTCAGTGGTGAACTTCCTTGGTTAATTTACTAAAGATAAAAATCAAAGTAACAGGTAGCTTTAAAATTTCCAAATGATGTCTTCATTTTTAAGAGATTTGGAACTCTTTATATATATATATATGTGTGTATATATATATAATCTGTTTTCCTATATTATCCTGGTTTCGGCAGGGATAGAGTTAATTTCCTTCTTAGTAGCTGGTACGCTGCTGTGTTTGGATTTAGGGAGGAGAACAAAGTTGATAACACACCAATGTTCTAGTTGTTGCTAGGTAATGCTTACACTAGTCAAGGACTTTTCAGCTTCCCATGCTTTGCCGACTGGGAGGGCTGCAGGTGCATGGCGGGCTAGGAAGGGGGCACAGCCAGGACGGCTGACCCCAACTGGCCAAAGGGATATTCCATACCATGTGACATCATGTTCAGCATATAAAGCTGGGGGAAGAAGAAGGAAGGGACAGGGGACGTTTGGAGTGATGGCATTTGTCTTCCTAAGTAACCATTACGCGTGATGGAGCCCTGCTTTCCTGGAGATGGCTGAACACCTGCCTGCCGATGGGAAGTAGTGAATGAATTCCTTGTTTTGCTTTGCTTGCGTGCACAGCTTTTGCTTTATCTCAACCCACGAGTTTTCTCACTTTTACTCTTCTGATTCTCTCCCCCACCCCACTGGGGGGGAGTGAGCGAGTGGCTGTGTGGTGCTTAGTTGCCGGCTGAGGTTAAACCATAACATATATATACCTATTTGATACATTTAGGGAATAAAGCCAGTGTGACCCTTGGAAGAAGATTTAGAATGCATACCTGCCTCCACCATTTTGTGTGAATGCCACTCTAGGAAAACAGCATGGAAAACTACCTGACACATAAAATTTAAGATCTCACAACCTGGGACAACTTATGGATCACAAATGCAAAACATTATTATGCTCCTATCTTCAGTAATGCATATATGAAGCAATATGAAACCTGTAGACAGTAGCAACAAAAACAGGATCTGTAACATGAACTATGTATAGGCATCATAATTCTTCTCTTGCATTAACTTTGAAATATCCCACATGCTGAGTTCCTCCATTATGATGAGTCTCCTAAGTGCTCCACTAAAAAATCACTGACTTAGCTGACTGCAAGCTCCTCTACTTGAGATTTACAGTAAAATTATTTTTACTTTGGTACTGCTTCATGAACAAAAATGAGGTTTTATGTGAAGATAAATAAAACAACCATATGCTAGCTGTTCATCACAATCATATCATTATTAAATGGTAGGTCCCAATTACAGTTTCCCAGATTGAGTAAATCAACATAAATATTCATGAGATTTTAATAAAGTGTTGAGATGTTTCTGAGGAGTAGCAGTTATTTTTCACAAGCAAATTCATTCAAAACCTGTGATTTTAATTTTCAACTCTTCAACTCCCACTGCAGTAAAAAGAAAATGTTTAAGACCATCCTTCATAACACAGTAAATGAAGCTTCTTATCAAAATGAACAGTGACTTCATGTTCTCTCTTTATAAAACCCAACATTAAATGTAAAACATTGGGAACAAGGTCTTTTATAATAACTCAAATATTATCTTCATAGAATCATAGAATAGTTTGGGTTGGAAGGGACCTTTAAAGGTCATCTAGTCCA
>NW_008794595.1:26270-38549 GCF_000699145.1 Aptenodytes forsteri | reverse complement strand
CCTCTCCAGTTTAGAGAGAAGGATGTTGTGGGGGACCGTGTCAAAGGCCTTACAGAGGTCCAGACAGATGACATCTGTAGCCCTTCCCATGTCCACTGATGTAGTCACTGCATCATAGAAGGCCACTAGGTTGGTCAGGCAAGACTTGCCCTTGGTGAAGCCATGCTGGCTGTCTCGAATCACCTCCCTGTCCTCCATGTGCCTTAGCATAGCTTTTTGACTACTGAAGATTTTTATCTATTTAGAAATCAGAGGTTCAGTTTCCAGAGAGCTTGAGAAAAATTCCTCATACTACACAGACATTTCAGGTTTAGATTTCTATCCTTTGCCTGAACTTCTAAAGGTTATGCTATTGGCATGCTCCTCCCACACACACACCTTAAGTTTTATGGTGGGATTTTTCAGGCAAGGAAGACCTTCTGTTGTCATGTTGTCATTGAATCTAAATTCATCAGAATCCTGCAGGCTGTTTTGGAAACTACTGCTTCTTTTTCCTTCACACACACCCACCCACCTGTAACTCACTAAGTATATTGACACATATAATACAAAACAGTGGTTTCTAAATTCAGGTGTGCACTCCCCAGGAGATGTGCAAGACAATCCTTTGGGGTGCATAAAGAAATTATTAGAACTTCTAGGTATAATTATTTTTTATCTAAAAATAGTAAGAACAAAATTAAGCTTTACTTATATTTAATATACAGATTGTCATTGGTGGCCTCACTTGGTCCATATGTCAGATGGTAGGTGAGGCATCCTGGGGGAAGAGTGGGTGTTCACAATGCAGAGGGGTTCACAGTGGTGCCCTCACTCATTCACTCATTTTCAGCATATTGCAATGTATTGCAATTTATATGTTCCCACTAAAGTGGATTTATGGATTACATCATTGTCTAGTTTTAACTAAGCTTACCCTCACAAAATAGACAAGTGCCTTAAAAAGATTTCTGCAAAGAAGACACGGATTGAAGATAATGCTAGCAATGTGAGCACAAGCGAACAGGAAGAAGATGGCAGAGCTGACACTTCTAGTACAAGCTCTTTGTCAGCTACGTTATGAGGAAAAAATAAAGATGATCTAATCGGATCTGACAAGAAGTCACCAAAAAAACTTCAAAATTATCAAGAAGACTATTTGAAGTATGGATTTACATCTGCTATCATTAAGGATGAACCTCACCCTAAGTGTATATTGTGCCTTGAGATATGAGGTAATGATAGCATGAAACCATCATACTTATAAATAAGTGAATATACATACATTGGGGGAGCATGATCAAAAAGGTTTCACCTATAGGGGTGTGTGATCAAAAAAAGTTTGGAGACCACCAGTCTAAAAAAATGCCTCCAAAAATAATACTTGTATCTATTAAGTGAAATCCAACTAACATATACATATAGAGACACAATGACTATGGAGGACCAATAACACACATATTTCTCTACTTACACTAGAACACTCTGCACTATCCAATGCTTGTTTAACATCCCATTAACTGGTAGCTACAGCTAACAATATCTTCCTAAAGGTCAAGAGTCTTATCTACTACTTGTGGTAATCATTTGTATTGCCCAAGTGGCATCAGTTTTAGGCACTGCTATTCATGGTCTCAGTGTCAAATCAAAATGAAGTTTTTTGGAGGTTAGCACAAAAGTACTGTTAGTACTTAAAAAGATCTACACAATTAATATACATCAAAATAGGCATGCAATCTCATTTCACAGTAAGGAAAAAAAATTGTCTACTGTCTATGGTGAACTTGTCCTTTAAAGAGCAGTATGATTTCTTCTTTAGAGAAAGCATTTCAAATCCTTATCTATTTATTTATTTATTTTTGTTACCTCCATCTATGTTTTTCCCATGACTAAAATCATGTAGAGACTAGTAGCTGTAAACATAGAGCAATTATAGGCTAAATTAAGAGTAGCACGTCTTTGAATAATGTTTCCCTCCTTTTAAAGAGAATAGACAGCAGCAGCATACGTGAAAGCTACATGAATAGTTTGTATCCATTTAAATTTTCTTTCTGCCCTGATGGTGAACATATGCACAGAAGGCTTGTTAGTAATCCCTGCAGAGTAGCTGTAACAGGATTGAATGCTTATACACTTGAACTAAATTGTGAGAGTATTCAGAAAGGCATATTTATTTGAAAGTCATTTTACATTCTGCTTTAAAAATAACAGCAATGTTTGGCTGGTACTGTATTCCTCTCTACATCAGAAAGGTGGAGCACAGTGTTGGGGGTGAGAAGAGGGGGGGAGAGAGAGAAACAATATGAGTTTTAGGCTATGCTCTTCAGTGAAGTTTCTTTCTATACTTATTCTTCACAAACTAGTCAAAGAGATGGTGCTGTGTTGTTTTTTTCTTGGCACAACTGGTGAATATTGCTTCCCTTCAGAAGAAAATAAAAAAAACCAAACCCCACAAAACAATACAGTTGGTAGAAAGAGATCTGAATGAAAACAATTTCTCAATTGCATAGAAATCTGAACGGTGATATAACATAAGCACTGTCTAATAGTTGACTGGCAAGTAACAAAAGCAATTTGAAGAAAGATTGGATCAAACGACAAAGAATTTGGAAGGACGACCAGAGAAGAACATCTGATTGCACTCTAGGTCTCAATGCTGAACTGAATCACTCAATCAGGGTTTCAGTTGTATGAAGCTGATTTGAAAATGTCTGCACCTTTCAGTTAGAACTTATTAAGAGTACAGTACAATGTCTTATTAATAATGACTCCTGCTAATTATTCTTTCACACAAAACACGGTCCTAGGTAAGTCAATCGTGATTTTGCCACCAGCTTTAACAGGTCACTGTCAAACATCCATATAACTATCAATAGACCTTAAGGAACTTCTTGTATTTTATGACCTATACAATGTTGGTTTCTCATCAAATAGAGATCGCTTTGAAAACACAATATAGCTCCCTATTTGTCTATCTTTGAAAGTTTTTGAGAGAGCTTATTCTCTTCCACAGGTAATAATCCAGTATGTCATTATGGACTTTGCATAGATAACTTTGATTTGAGGTTTTTAAGATGATTAGCCTCTTTCCCAAAGGCTCTGTGAATATCTCAGTAGTTAGAGAAATGGATGTGGATCACAACATTTCAATCCCTTTAAAAATTACTTTAGAGCTTTCTATGCCTCCATTTTTATCATCAGCAACATCAATAATACTCTGGACCTGCTTTCTGTAGTTTAGAATATCTCTTATCCACATTCATAGGTCATCATCTTGGGGTACATAAAGCAACCCAAAACATTGATACTGTCAGATAATGCAGGTGGAAGCAAGTTGCAGGCCTATTCATTTGTTATGAAGTGCAGTGCAGTCTGCACTGCAGTGCAAAACAGAAATGCTTATTAACACCAGTCATCCTCCATTCAGACACAGTTCTGCTGCATGAAATCCGCACTGCTATAAATTTGTTGCCCATATTAGCTACTGAATCTACAAGAAAAGTTTAAATAAACTAATTAGTGCATCAAAAAGGAATACCTTCCTGTAATTCTATGTGGTTCAGTCCCCATGGTGTTGTGTGTAAATTCTCTGTGTCAATAAATTTACCCAATTCTAGGCATATAGGCACTTTATACTTATGTGTTTAGACTGGTTTCTAACAGTAAATGCCCAGGAGAAGTTCAGAAGCTATTAAATTATTAAATGAATCAAATAACATGCATATTAAAAGTTAAGAAATGCAAAGAAATTCAATAAGAATATTCTCTTTATGAGCCTCGTCTTTTGGCCTATGAAGTTATTCACCAGTGAAATCAAATCATTGCCCTTGACTTCAATGGATTTTAAAACAATCCCTATAAGAAGGAAAAGAAACACAGTTATGAAGTTAATGGTTCCAAACTCGTTTCTCTAGTTTCCAGGTAATCCCTGCCACATAGGCTTCAAATTATGCAAACTTAAAAATTCTGAGTGTTTTGCATTTTTATCAAAATGCTGTCTTGCACACTAGGTTGAAATGACATTTTCCTCATTTAGCATTCATAATGTCAAAAAGATACCAATATTAAAGCCTGTAATTGATTAAGTGCAAATGTAAAGAGACAACTATTAGTTTCAGGTAAGAACCATTTATCTATAAAATTGAGATAAATTGGTTATTTGTGACAACTGTCATATGTGAAGCAGAGAATTAAATCCCTGTTTACTCTTTTTTTTTCCTGTTCCAATCCACATTCAAAATTAAATGGCAGGATATCCAAATTCAACAAATAATTTCTACATGATCCCAAGTGATTATTACATTCTTCATAATTAAAGAGCAAGCTTAGTATGACAGTAATTAAATTAAATTATATGAAGACTCTTATGAGTATAAATAAGGAGAAATATGCAAAAGGAAGTTTGAGACAAGGTCTTCAGCATCTTATTCAAAAACATTTTTGATACTGTATTTCTATCCTTCAAGGAAAGCAGAGGTTAGAAAAACATTTGCTGCATATATGAGTGTGATGGGGATAGGACAGAGAGGATATGGAAGGCCTGAAAGGCACCACTCTGTATATTATCTGGACCACAGCAAAACCCTTATTGCTATAGTTTTCCTGTCAGCTCCACTTAAAACAGTGAACAGAATTTTCACATGCAGCTTTAAACTTCCTGCGTTCTTCGTTTCCTTCTATAGAATCATAGAATCATAGAATAGTTTGGGTTGGAAGGGACCTTTAAAGATCATCTAGTCCAACCCCCCTGCCGTGGGCAGGGACATCTCCAACTAGATCAGGTTGCTCAGAGCCCCCTCCAACCTGACCTTGAATGGTTCCAGGGATGAGGCATCCACTACCTCTCTGGACAATCTGTTCCAGTGTTTCACCATCCTCATCATAAAAAATTTCTTCCTTATGTCTAGTCTGAATCTACCCCCCTTCAGTTTAAAGCCATTCCCCCTTGTCCTGTTGCAACAGGCCCTGCTAAAAGGTTCATCCCCATCTTTTTTATAAGCCCCCTTTAAGTATTGATAGGCTGCAATAAGGTCTCCCCTGAGCCTTCTCTTCTCCAGGCTGAACAGTCCCAGCTTTCTCAGCCTTTCCTCATAGGAGAGGTGCTCCAGGGCCTTTGTCATCCTTGTGGCCCTTCATTGGATTCTCTCCAGTATGTGCATGTCTCTTTTGTACTGGCAAGCCCAGAGCTGGACACAGTCCTTCAGGTGTGGCCTCAGTAGTGCTGAGTAGAAGGGAAGGATCCTCTCAGTCAACCTGCTGGCAATACTTTGCCTCTTGCAGCCCAGGATGCTCTTAGCCTTCTT
Organism: Aptenodytes forsteri; assembly: GCF_000699145.1. NCBI lineage: Eukaryota > Metazoa > Chordata > Aves > Sphenisciformes > Spheniscidae > Aptenodytes > Aptenodytes forsteri. The sequence goes on along the minus strand of NW_008794595.1, from coordinate 33,267 downwards.
TGCAGCAAGGGCACGTTGCTGGCTCATGGCCATCTTAGTGTCCACCAGTACCCCCAGGTCCTTTTCTGCCAAGCTGCTTTCCATCTGGGTGACCCCCAGCACACATTGGTGCCTAGCGTTTTTCCTCCCTAGGGACAAGAATCCCACACTGGGACATCTTTTTCTGAAGGACTGTACCCCATGGAGTGGAGGTACACTGGGCCATTTCATGACAAACTGCAGCCTATGGGAAGGGTCCATGCTTGAGCAGTTCATGAAGGCCTGTATCCCATGGAAGGGACCTGATGCTGGAGCAGGAGAAAACTGTGAGAAGAAAGGATCGGCAGAGAAGTGTTATGAACTTACCACAACCCCCATTTCCCATCTGCCTTGCGCTGCTCCGGTTGGAGAGGATGTAGAAGAGTCATGAACAAAGGACTGAAGGTGAGCCTGGGAAAAAAGGAGGGGGTGGGGAAGGTTTTTCTAATTTTGTCTTTGTTTCTCACTATCCTTCTCTATTTTTAGTTGACAATAAATTAAATTAATTCTTCTCAAGTCAAGTCTGTTTGCCCATGATGGTAATTGGTAAGTGATGTGCCTCTCCTTAGCTTGACCCATGAGCTTTTTCATCTTATTTTCTCCCTCTGCTCTGTTGAGAAGAGGGAGTGAGAGAATGGCTTGGGTTAACCGACCACACTGGGGCTCAAAAATCACATTTTGTTATAGGCATAAGGTAGGCTCAAATGGAACCTAGAGGTAGTTTTCTGCTCCAGCTTCAAATTGGGGACTTTACATGGGGAGGACAGAGGAGAGGCTAATGGCCTTCAGTTCCCATTTGTTTAGGCCTTGCTAAGCACTTGGAATAGTGGACTATGTTCATGGTCCTTTAATGTGACACAGGGTATCGGCCCGTCTCCTTCCTATCAAGATAGCTGTGCCACTCTAGGAGGAGTTACGAATGTGGGGTCTTGCTCTGATCAGCACTCTCCTGGGCTGCTACACCACATTAAGCACTGTCCCACAGTGGGTCCACACGTACCAGAAGCAGTTACCTGGTAGCCATTTGTTGTTTCTGGCCAGGTTCTGGCACAGGGCAGAATCTAGCAATGTGCTGGCAATGTATGACTGGTTGGTGCTGTGGGAGGGAAGCATGAGACAGGACTCAGCTGAATAAGTCTCTCATATAATGCCACAGATAAAAAAAAAACAAAGGAGGAGTAACCAGCTCTTTCTCACACACTCCAACCAAAAACTCACATTTATCCCAAATTCTTAGAGTGGAAGTGTAGTAGCTAGCATGATTTATGCCTAGTTAGCACAGCTGTTGACATAAGCCCATGAACTATAACCATCTTTCTGTAGTAGTAGAATTAGATAAAATATGATCAAATACTTGTCCCAAACAACAAAATGTAGTGTGCTCAAGTAAATAGATAGCCAAACTGTATAAACAACCTGTTGATCATCAAGGAGTGCAAACGTGTCCAGAACAAGCAGACAGTGAGCACCAGCAACAGTGCTAGCAAATCAGAACATGACAGTATAATTTGTACAAACTCTCTATCCAATCCTATCTCCAAGGATATTAGGGATAACCAGAGTACAAAAAAGACTTTGGTGGTGATACCTGGAACACTGTGATGGGGGAACCCCAAAAAACCTGCACCATGATCTTGAATCATTCCTCCTACCTCCAGGGAAGCCTGGGAGCAAAGAAGAACCCAGCGACCCCCACAACCCTGCCCCAGATCTACATGCAGCACAGTTACCATCACCACACTGACTCGGCTTCTGTTTGGGACTGCAACATCTCATAGAACTCAAGTAATTTGTAAAATTGCATACATCTGTGATTAAAGTGTTTTGGTATCCAAATCCGTGTAACCTTCATATTATAATTTGTTCTTAGTAAATTACTGCATGGGGACAGGGGAGACAGGTTTATTTGAGTCCCGTGTGCGGAATAAAGCCCACTACCTTGATTCAGGCCCACTAGCTTGATTCTTATTCTTTTTAAGAATTATCAAGTTCCTTTTCTGTCTTCCAGGTGGTACTTTACACAAATTAAGCTTTTACCAACTAAGGTATTAAAATTGTTGTAATTAAGTGAGGGTTATCTGATCAATCTCATTTGTATCAGGCTTAATGAATAGGCAGGTATGCCATGAAGAGTGGACTAGCTCTAAGGAAGCAATTAAGATATGTTACCACAGAATATTTTATGGCCTGGTGGCTTGGGTATCAGCAGTTTAGAAAAAGATGAGTAAAATTTTAATGTCTTATCTATTCCTCTCCCTGGCTGAATGTTATTGCTATGCTAATCATGTTGTGCGTTAGAATCATGCATTCAAGGTGCCTAAGCCAATCGCACACTTTATTTTCCTCTGTCTTGGTGGTTTTGTGCAAGGTAAGTATGGCAATCCACTGAAGTGAATGCATTTCTAAAGCTGCTCATGAAATTAGATTGTTCATCCTCTTAATCAGAACTGTTAAAACAATACAGCAATGTTTTAAAAAGTTTGGGATTTTCAAGTTGATACAAACAAGCAAACGATGTGCTTATCAGAAATGCTATTAACGCTCTTCACCTGTATACAGTTCTTGTTTCTGTCATTCCAAAAGGATCTCAGGTTTTTAACACCTGGAAATTCTCAACAGTTATTTCTAATGGTTCTATGCACCATAATATAAACAATCTTGTTTATTGCTGTAGTAATAACAGCAACCAAGAGGACTGGAATACTTCAGAGCTTAGGAGTCCAATACCGAAGTTGTGATCCCTAAACAGCTTGTTCAGCTCCATCTCAGGGTGTTTAGTAACCATTACTAATCAGTGATTTTGGTGCTGCCTGGTCATTCCTGCCTACTTCTTGATGGATGTGAAATCACAGAACCAATTCACATTCAAAACTGCACTGCTCAACAGGTGTGAAAAGCAATAAATGAATCAGGCAAACTTTAAATTAGAAGTAGGTGAAATCCGCTTACCTGTGTTTAGACACATCCAGACCTTAAATGGTTGAAAAAATCAGGCTGTAAAGAAGGCATAAAATTGACATTTATAAATGGTTTATTTAGGATACTCATCAGAAAACAGAAATGAAGTATACGGTACATAGGTTGTTACATAATTATATTCTACAGAAATAGAGACTTCAACTTTCACTATAGCCCTGAAATCAACAACTATGAATATGGATTCACAAAGTTAAGTAATTGAAAATAAGACTTTGGCTCAGAATTTGTGTAAGTGCTACCATGTTGAATGGAAAAAAAAAGTTAAACAAATCTAAAGATGTGGGCTAAGTGTCTTTGTTTTCTAAAGGAACTGCTATGTTTCTCTAGAATAAGAGTACTCACTGTTTGTGGAAAACAGTGCAAAAATTAAAATCTCTATTTACACAATATCTGATGATCCACAGATTTATTTGTGTCTTGTGGAAGATTCTTAGAAACTCTGATTATTGTAGCTAAAATTAGTTGCTGCGTCAAGCAAATGGCACCCAAGACTGTAATGGGCATTTTAGGGTCACTCACAGTTTTTTTCTAAGAGCTTAAGAAAATACACATTACTTTGTGCAAAATTATTCTCTATTAGAGATAATTATAAAGAAATTATATTTTATTTTTATGAAAGTGGTGTCTTCTTCAGTCTAGGAAAATATGGAGTTCCACAAGTACAAAACTGGGATTTGTTCTCTTGCTAAGTAGCAGTATTTATCTGGATGACCAGTGGCCATTTTGCAAAGCTGTAATCTTACTCCCCTAGATGATGGTCTAATAAACTGAACTCTGCTTAAAGTCCTGCATACATGCAGAGGTAGAGACAGAGTCATGGAGAACCTCCTGCTTTCTCTGCAAACTTTTCAGCAACCAGTTGAAGAGCACAACACAGTTAGATACAGCCTGTGAGAACCTTCCTGAGCATAAACATACCAATTATAGCAGATGCTACTGCTATAAGGGAGTTAAAGAAACATAGTCTGAAAACCAAAATGCCTTGTCAGAGAAATATGGATAATCCACTTCTGTTTCTCAAACTAAGCATTTCTGCTCTAAAAGATAAATCTTATTACAAAGTCAAGAAATCAACCTATGAAGAATAGACAAATAAAGCAAACAAGCCAGAGTAAGTTTTAACATTGTCCAGACACTGGCTGTTCTGTGAAAGCAGAAGATTCTAACATTGGTAGTGGATATGAATTTAGGGCACAGCTCTTTTTTATTTGTGATTGATATATGTGAAAACTCATGAATGGCACATCTGAGAATTGTATATATAAAAGAGTAGTTCATCAAAGCAATACTTTTTAAGAACAGGAGTAGAAACAAATCAATAAATAAAGAAGGGAGATTTAAGAAGTTGTGTGAAATTATTTTAAAGTTTAAATATGATCTAGGAATATTTCTTTTTAGATACTTCATAAGGGAATTTTTTTTTTCTTTGCAAAAAGTTAACAGTAGAAGATACCTACTCAACTATAAGTATAGTTCATCAAAGCAATACTTTTTAAGAACAGGAGTAGAAACAAATCAATAAATAAAGAAGGGAGATTTAAGAAGTTGTGTGAAATTATTTTAAAGTTTAAATATGATCTAGGAATATTTCTTTTTAGATACTTCATAAGGGAATTTTTTTTTTCTTTGCAAAAAGTTAACAGTAGAAGATACCTACTCAACTATAAGTATTTAATAACATGGTTTTTCTTCCTCTCATGTTTAAAATAAATGAAAAACTGAAAATGAGTTGCTTATTGCCAGTGCTGTATACATACATTCATGCTAAAGTTTAAGGAAGTAATTTATTAGCATGAAAAATGCATGTGGGACATATAACATCAACATTAGTGAAACTGAATGTAGGAGGAGATGCTCTGTGTTGCAGAGACAGAGATATTAGTCAAAGGAAATATTTAATTTTTTTTTTTCCTGAATGCTGCTTTAAAAGTTACCTAAACTCTACTGAGGTAGTTCTTTTGAGGGAAAGATGTATGCCTTTTACCAGGACACTTCCCTAAAAGGCTTTCAAGCCCCTACTGATTGTGAACACATGGTTAAAATTCTGTAAAGACCCAAATTCTGTTTCTGGAGCCAGTGTAAAAGTCTCCAGCAAGTTGATATCTAAATACTTGCATCTATCCACCTGCATAATTTGGTTATGTTTATTCCTCATATATCTAAATGCCATACACACCTGAACAATAGGACCTATCCATGGTCTGGAAAGTTTTCACTGCACAGTCCACTGTGCAATCATTCCTACAAGCAATGACAGGAAAACAATGACACCTATAACAAATCCTCCTTTCAGTTTTGTTCAAAGACAAGACATTTACTGCCTTATATTCCTTCCTGAAGTGGTTAGAATTTCAATTCATCTAAACTTAATATATCTACACAGTGTACCAAAGGGAAGCTGGACTATATAAACCAGGCAAACAAAAGAACTTAAAGCCTCAGCTAGGAAGAAGGAATCATTTTCAGCATCTGTTTAAGTTCTTTATACCCATTTAAGTAGTGAACTTAAAAGGTCCTTTATAGGAATAAAGAATTAGTTCTAATCCATAAAATGGTATTCTGGTTCTTGTTTCCACTACCAACCTGCTGACCCTGGACAACTTGCTTGCATGAGGATAATGATAGTTTCATTAGTGCAGTCCTCAGCAACCCTTGAATGAAAATGGCTATAATATAAGTGGTGTTATTTATAAGGAACCTAATAAATTGGACTTCACCTTCAAGTTTAGAACTAGGTCACAGTCCAAGCATGACTGAATTAATCTCCAAGCCTATTCTAGTTCTGGTTTACAAAAATGAACAGAGTGCAGGTGTGTGTTCAGAGTTACTACATACAGCACTAAAAAGAGGATTTCCCAAAATTTTTATTTGGATGAATCAAGCAGTTAGGGCTTTCTTTTCTTTTTTCTGTACTGTTTTCTGACGTGGAACACAGAATGTTTGAAATCAATAAAGATTACATGGAACTTGACATATTTGATGAAGAATATATGGAGTTTTTATAAAAAACAGCAGTGTTTCAAAATAATATGACATTTGAAAAATGGTTTTGATAAAATAATCATGTTACATGTTCTATTACCCTTATGAGACTATCACCCAAACAATATTGCTGAAACTTTGCTTTCACACTACAGAATTTCCTGCATTTAATTAAAAATAGGCTGTTGTAGCACAGCTTCAGACTGAGTGCATTCAAAACCACATCTGCGCAAGACTGTGAGTTAAACAGCTGAAGCCTTTTTTAAGCTTAAATAGGCGGCTGATCTGTTTGCCTTACAAGCTTTAACATACTGCCTGATCTCAGTTTTCCTTACAGATTTGCAGTGCCACACAAACACTGAAGAGAAAAGCTCTGCTTTAGCCCTTTTTATTTAAGGGGGGGGAGGGGGGGAGCAAAATATCAGAAACAATGAAACAAAGTGCTGTTGAAGTCTCTGATAGAATTTGCTCTGATATAATACGCTCAGATCAAATGCTTTGTGAAATAGTGTAAAACACTAATAGTAAGAGATAACATGTTATGATAGCTTCATAAAACCACAAGGCATCTTCTTTATCAAAACCACTTTTTCCTTCTTGTGTCTCCTGAACAAGAGGTGGAATGGGGTGAATCTTTCAATGGACTGCTTTCCCAGAAAGATTATTAGTGTTTTCCTCTCCATGAAAACTATCATTGCTTGCTGGAAAATAACAAAATGCAGGTGTGCAATTAAATAGAACTGGCAGTCACCTAATTTAAGTATGATGTGTGGTTAATAGCAGTATAAGCTTTTGCCCTGCTTATGTGCTTATGCCATGGAATGCTGTCAACTACTGAAACAAAAGAATTGATTTGCAACTTTTTATTGCATTGAAGAAAGTAATGTAACAGTAGGACAGTGAAGGTTCCTTCAATAAACAATGAAAGGTGATAAAAGGTAATTAAATTGTTGTTCTCTAACAAACAGCAAGTTTTTCTCTTGTGTGACTCCTCATTGGACACTATCCATATGTTGTG
>NW_008794595.1:0-21770 GCF_000699145.1 Aptenodytes forsteri | reverse complement strand
TTCCTCTACCTGGCTGGAGGCAGGGGCCCTCTAGTCCTGGTCACAGTATTCATTACTCACTTCTTGTAGCTATGAGTCAGGACTCCCTTTAGTAAGATCAGAAGTAAGATCAGCCCTTCTATTCTGTCTGGGGAACTGCCCACTGGAAACCAGAGCAGCAATTTTCCTGGATGAACTCCCTTTTTTGATTGTTTTCCCTTGCAACTCACGTACCTGTGCCTCTAGGGCTGAGTTAGTTTTTCCACCTCACTTCTTCATGTCCTCTCCATGATCACACAGGTAAAGCCATAGGGTGCCTTTCTCTTGTGCTAAAGAACGCTGATTCCTAATAGCCGAGATACTGGTCCATACAGGTGGGGAGTAGGACCTATCTTCTTTGAGTTGCTGGACACCCTGGGACAGTTTCTCCACAGCCGAGATGAGGGAGGAAGAGAGACTTTCCTCGTATTGCCGGAGTTGACCAGCCAATTCATCCACCTTTTGTCCCTCTCCATCTTTCCAGGTCATCACTGCCAATGAGTTGGCATGTGACAATCAAGTCAGTTTGTCACTATGAATTCAAATGAGAAAATATGTTAAAAGACGAACTTCCTAGTACGTCAGCTGCAAACATGCTAGGAGAACTATAGTATTTGTCACCTGGTAACTGCCTATAAACTCTCTCCTTTTGGAGTCTACACAGAAAGTTCTGAACAACCTCTTTACTTCATAAATCTAATCTGTGGTTCCTCACAGAACCATTTCACTCCTTTTAAAAAGACATTAATAGGTAAATAACAGGTGTAAAAAGATCTGAACTTTTCATCAGACTTACTTTTAACCTTCCTCTCTACATCTATTCAGCTCAGGATTAATGTAACCAGTAGAGTCTTATCTTTTTATTCACCTAAAAAGACAGGATGAACTTTTGTAATTTGAAATAAAGGAGGTGCTGGGAACATTTTTGAATAGCATTTGATTTTTTGAAATTGTTGTGGCTTAACCCTGGCCAGCAGTTAAGCCCCATACAAGGACTCATTAACTCCTACCCCAGTGGGAGGGGGAAGAGAATCAGAAGGTTAAAAGTGAGAAAACTCATGGGTTGATATAAGGGCAGTTTAATAGGTAGAGCAAAGCCATGCATGCAAGCAAAGTAAAATAAGGAATTCATTCACTACTTCCTATCGGCAGGCAGGTGTTCAGCCATCTCCAGGAAAGTAGGACTTCACCATGCCTAACAGTGACTTGGGAAGACAAACGCCATGACTTCGAATGTCCCTCCCTTCCTTCTTCTTTCCTCCAGCTTTTATTGATGAGCACAACGTCATATAGCATGGAATATCCTTTTGGTCAGCTGGGGTCAGCTGTCCCAGCTGTGTCCCCTCCCAACTTCTTGTGCATCCCCAGCCTACTTGCTGGTGGGGCAGCATGAGAAACAGAAAAGGCCTTGATGCTGCGTATGCACTCTTCAGCAACACATCAGTGTGTTATCAACATGGTTTTGGTCACAAATCCAAAACATAGCACCATACAAGCTACTATGAAGAAAATTAGGTACAATCTCCACCTCTTATTCCATACCATTTACATCATGCTCAGGTCCCACACTATCTAATACATCCTCATTAGCCACCTCCCCCCTTCTTATCCTTTGATCTATACAGTGATATCATTCCTTTTGTCTATGGACTATAAAATGTCCATAAATGTCCACTGAGTTAATTTAGTCCATGACTTTGGTTCTATCTGTTATGGTGGTCACTCAGGACAAGAGAGGTGGTATGTTGCCTAGAGTTTATAAGGACCAAAGCCAGCTCAGGTAGGGTCACTGCTATACTTGCGCTGCTTTTTGTGAGGCTCATCCTCCATTGGTTTGGGTGGTTCCTGCTATAGTACTTCCTATAACATGCAACTCAAATAATGGGTTTCAACAATTTAAAGGTATATCCATTACAGCCTCCACACCTGGTGCCTTTGGACCAGGACATAGGGTTTAAGATTGCCATGAACTCCTTCCCTTGCCTCTGCTCCAGCATGGACTTATCCATGGACCACAGTCCTTTAGGGGTGTACCTACTCTGGTGTGGACTTATTCATGGGCCAGTGTCTCTTCAGGAGTATACGTGATGCAGCATGGACTTATCCACAGTCACAGATGCTTTGAGGTGTACCTGCACTGATGTGGACTTATCCACAGCCACAGATGCTTTGGGGTGTCCTGCTCCCACGTGGACTCATCCACAGGTCACAGTCCCTTTGTCTTGAGTTCACACTGGAGTTCCAGCCTGTCCAGTACAGCAGCACAGGAACAGCAGCGATGCCCTGCCCATCTGCCAGCACAGGCACATCGCCATTGCTGTTATCAAAACGTTCCCAGGCACAGCAGAGTAAGATGACAAGCAGTACAGCAAGCAGCAAAAGCAAAAAGCAACCACTAACAAACACTAGGCTCTAATATACAGTAAGGCAAGCCCCATGGCAGGCACAGGACCCCGCCAATTATTAGCTAATAGCTATAAAAACTACAAATTCATTCTCACACAATCCAATCAAATCTGTCATTATCTCAAATGCTTTGTGCCCCACCTTGGGCACCAAAAAGGACTGCTGTGGTTTAACCCTAGTGGGCAGCTAAGCACCACAGAGCCACTTTCTTACTCCCCACAGCAGGATGAGGGAGAGGGTAGAAGTGAGAAAACTCACGGGTTGAGATAAGGGCAGTTTAATAGGTAAAGCAAAAGCTGTACGTACAAGCAAAGCAAAGCAAAATAAGGAATTCAATCACTACTTCCCATCAGCAAGCAGATGGTTAGCCATTTCTAGGAAATTAGGGCTTTATCACAACTAACAGTTACTTGGGAAGACAAACGCCATAACTCTGAACATCCACCCTTCCTCCTTCTTTCCCCCAAGCTTTTTTTTGGTCAGTTGGGATCAGCTGTCCCAGCTGTGTCCCCTCCCAAATTCTTGTGCACCCCCAGCCTACTCACTGGTGGGGCAGCATGAGAAGCAGAAAAGGCCTTGACGCTGTGTACATATTGTTCGGTGATAACTAAAACATCAGTGTGTTATCAACATGGTTTTAGTCACAAATCCAAAACATAGCACCATAGGAACTACTATGAAGAAAATTAACTCTATCCCAGCCAAAAATAGTACAGAAATACACCACTTCAGAGTCAAAATATTTCATGGGTTTTCATCACTTTCTTTAGTCTGGAGGTACACACATTAGTGAGAAAAACTTGACGCAAACACTCTGATCCACATTTTGACATGATTTCTCTAAAGGAACAATTTTGAAAACTTTTATTTTATTAAAATGAATAATGACATCCGTCAGGAAACATAGAAGTTTCACAGAACAGAATTGTCTTCTAGATAGCAAAAGAAATGGCTATACCTTTTATAGAAACAAAACAAGCGTTTATAAAGAACTTTAACTTTTTGCAATTATATGCTCCATAACTGAACACAGGGCTTCTCTTTGGCCCACTCAGTTGGCAGAACATGGGAACTGATTCATTGTGAAGAATAGAACTTTATGAGGTATATCTTCACACAGAAGTGGGTAGTGAGAAAGGGATAATAAAATTTTAAAACAGCCTGTTTTGCAATGAAAATTTATGTGACAGGTTTAATACTGTTTCTAGATCTAATCCAGTGGAAGAATGGAGAGCAATCTTGTTCAGACCTTGATAATCATGAGGAAGGACCCCATATCATCCTAGCTTTGGCAAGTTAGATAAAGCTAAGTGATAATATAAACCATTAATGCAGATAATTTTCAAAGCCAATTCTGCTGTAGACAGAGATTTAATTTTGTGCCAAAACACTCAATTATAGATAATGTGTTCAAAGAACTATTGGTTTTGAACTAATTTCTGGAGTGATGTAACTTCTGACAAGGGCATATTTGAAATTCTGTTTGTCATTTAATTCTAAAAGATTTTTATATCCAAATTAGAAAAATATTCATTTGATATGCCCTAAGAGATAATTGGAGAAGGATTTTGGCACTGAGTAGTTACTTTATGTCATACTTGTAAACCATGAACTGAGATAGGATAAGAGGACATCACAGGTGGTTTTACCGCACTGAATACACATAAAAACTAAACAAACCCCTATTCTAAATATTTTTTTTCCATTTTTATGTGTTCAAGGAAATACTAATATCAGACTTTCAAATAAATGCCACATTTTCCTACATGCTGGGGGCAGGTTTCTGTTTCATTTTGAGAAGAATGCTGTGTCTTTAAGAGATATAACAAGGTAAAAATACATGACATTATTTTACCTACTTTAGAAATCTGGTTGCTATGGATTTAATGTGACAGATTCAAGGGAAAGGTAACAATACATGACATTATTTTACCTACTTTAGAAATCTGGTTGCTATGGATTTAATGTGACAGAAATTCAAGGGATATCTTACAAAATCATGTACTGACAATACTGACAACACAGACAAGCTTCATTGTCACTAGGAATGTAATTACTTTTTGTAGAGCATGGAGAGCCATAGTCTGAAAACAATGATAAAGACTGAAGAGAAGACTGTTTACTTTGGCTACAAAATGACCAAAACTCAAGATGACTGAAAAGGAAAACCTCAGGTTGTAATTGGGACAACATTTTTTCTAAAATGACAGATGCAGAGACTTAACATAGATGTCAAGAAATTGTTTTGGGTTTTTTTGTTCTTCAATGCTGTAATGTTGACTCTTTTTTTTAAAATGAAATTTATACTGGACATGCTTTTGCTCAGAAAAATGGGAATATTTTCAACAAAATATTGTCTCTTCCTTCATCCTCCCTCTTGCACCCATATGTTAACATACACCCTGACATATATCTTGGTCTTTCAGAGAAAATAAAGCCATTTTCCACAGTCTGAATTTTTCACATCATTATGCTGGACTGCAATAGGAGTAATGCCGATACTGTCTTCAGTGGATATGTGAGTGGACAGAACTGGTGTGAATATAGACACTTATAATCTGAATGCGTTTCACAACCCTTCTATACTCCATTATGGTTATCATTACAAGTTAATTTCTAAACCAAGAACTACTACACTGTTGTATCTGAAGTACTACACTACTACACATGCAAGAAAGATCTGAAATGAACATATGTAGAACAGAGAATGATTACAATAACTCAGTTGCTACCAGGTAGTAGCAGATGGTAAATTGTCTTGCTTAATGACAGTCATTATCTAGCACATTCCCTTCTGGAGCTTTTGCATCTGTGTGCAAAGATGAGTAAACACTGTGATCCTCCTCTACAAATGGACCTATAAAGCCACAGAGAGCAAAGGACTCAACTGGGACATTGCCATAGAATACTACCTTCCTTTGCAATTACTTTCTTTGAAGCCATTTTGTAAAAGTTAAAAGCAGACTGTGGAAGAGTTTAAGAGCTGTAGATTCCATCATAGTCCCCACCTAGTTTCCATATACATAAGACATCATGAGATCCAAATTCCATTGACTTTTCTTGTCCTTCCACATGCAGGTCCAATAATGTTGCTGGGACTCCTCCTCAGCCAGGAGTATGTGGAGGATTTCTGAGAGAAAAGATGTAAAAAATTCACTATCAAACTTTTCCACGCTGCCATATTCCAAGATTATGGAGTCCCTCCTGTTTAAGGAAGAACTGAGTAGTGTGGTGACTGCCCTTACCTATCTATCTGCACCTTCTAAATAAAAACATTTCAGGTACTTATGGAACTCTCTATTCATCTGCAGCCTGTTGGATATATGGTAATGTACTGTTGATGGATTGTCATACAGCAGTGGATATCAAAATATGCATATAATTAATCTATAGCTATTTTTAATTCCGTTCAATCTATAGCTATTTTTAATTTCGTTCATAATTATTTTTATTGTGATATTTCATTAGATATACACAGATTAAACAATTTCAAGCATGGAATTATAAATATTGAAAGAGATTATACCATATTTAGACTCAGTGTGTACCAAATTAAATGCAATGACCTCTGTGTGAAGCTGTATAATACAGGAAATATTATTTTTTTACTAATTACTTACAGTATCTAACTAATGTTTTCATTTCTCTTTTATCATCAGTGATGCATTCCTACAGAGAACTTAGTATGTGTTCTTGAATTTGTCTTCATAAATATCTGGTTAGATAACCTTCTGCTTTCTAACTATTTAACATATGGGAGGAAGCGAGCAACAGGAAGACCTCAATCCAGAAAAATGCTGGAAAGTACTTTTAATTTTATACATGGGACAGTTCCATCCATTTCAGAAAATCATCTGCTCACAGAAAATAATCAAGGGCTCAGCCAGAAGAGGCTGCTTTTCTAAAAACTGCAAATAGACTTGATTATTGTTTGCTTTTTACCACCACCACCAAATCATCTTGATATGCTTCTCAGAAGTCTCAGTCAATCCTTAGTCTTCTGCAACAAGATATTTTACAAATGTATAAAAATAAACAAATTAGTCATTTCTTTACCAAAGAGCTTGAATTGTTTAATCACCCCTTCCTCTCTTAGGAGCATAATCTTAGTTCTACCTCTTTCTCTTCATCTCTTTCCTGAATGTAGATTTTGTATCCTTCTGTTTGTATTCTGTTTGATGTTTTCACAGTCTGTAAATGAGGTCGTGAACTTGGTTATTGAAAGAAAGAGAAGTACCACATTCAGTAGTTCATACACGATACTATAATACAATAATATAATGATATTTTGGACTACAATTCTAGGCTCACCACCACAAAAAAAAACCCGAAACACAGTGATGTTAGCTAGAACATTTTAACTGGCTCCCCTAGCACAGTTGTTTCTTAGAAAGAAGCAAGCTTTAGCTAGATCCCTTCCTAATACTGGAATTTGCTTCTGGCAAAAGTTTTTATAGTCACTTAACCCATAATCAATGTTGCATCTTATTAAATTACTGGGGCAGATTTCAGACTGCAAAGTATAATCCAACACATCTATAAAACCCAGAAGTAAATGTCTTACACAAAAATTCATTTAATACTGCATGCAGACTTCAAAACCAAGCTTTAATACTTCTTTACCTCTGGCACTAGAAAATTGTTGGTTAATATCAGCCAACACAGGGAAAAAAAGCTATGTTCACAAGTTATCCATTGAAGGCCTTTGTCTTCCCTTTCGAACCTGATATAAAAAGGCTTGTTTTCTCCTACAGTAGGAAAGACTAAAACTGCACTAGCAAATGATAAATTATACATACATTGCATTAATATCCTCCCACATTTAAACTCTAAAAAACTTTTCCATTTTGAAAGATGTTTACTTCAATAGCATCCTTTTGCATTTGGATGCAAAAAAGTATATTTTTGCCTTCTTCCACTGCATTTATTTTCCTCTTTTCAACTGAGAAAGGACACACTGGTGCCCTGACTATACTTCAACACCAATATTATTTTCATCGATCATTGATTTGCTTAAGTTTCTTCCATTTGGAGACGAAAAGAAACAAGGAAAGTAGTAGAGTTTCTTTGCTGTTACTTTCCTTTTTTTTTTTCCCTCTATCAAATACTTCAATAAAGTATCAATATCAATACTTCAATTAAAAAAACCTTGGCAACATGTCTAACTGTCTCACTCCCCCACTGCACAAATGATGGCTAATAGAGTTAGATGCACTTTCAAAACATGCTCATACAGTTTAACAGCAAACTGGAATTGGCTGAGATTTGGGTGCAAACACTCCAAAGAAGAGACTTTGGGTACGTGCCATACAGATTTATAATGCACAGAACACAGTATAACCCTACTTCCAATTGAGACCTATCAGCATTTAACCTATACAGAAATCAGCAGTGTTTTCCTTAGAAAACTCACTTTTTAAAGGTGAGTATACATAAATGCACATAAGATCATGCATATGAAGACCACTAAGAAATTATTATGCTAGCCTTATTCACTTTGAACAATGGCTCCTCCTGCAAGATTTTCCTGTATGTCTTCATCAGCATGTTACCTAGCATGAACAGGGGAAGCAGAATAAGGCCTTACATTATTTTAGTCATGTAGAAAAAAGAACCCATCACCCTTAAGTTAAAGAGCTGATTTAATTGATCTTTGAAAGTAAACATTGAATGTATATGATAGAAGATTTTCAAAGTATTTAAAATGAAAAACTAACTCTCATTTCACTTTATTTATGAACATCCTGTGAAACACAGGTTCATTGCCAGTTTAATCTGTAGGAAACCGTACTATGATGCCACAGAAGGTTATTTTACCGTTAATAAAAGAACTGCAAGGAGTTGCATTCAAAGGCCTCAATCAGTAAAGCAAATAATTACTTTATAGGATCTGGATCAGTTGTGTGATATGTTACAAGTACCGCAACTTCTTTTTTCCAAAGCTTATTGTATCCTAAGACAACTCAGCAAAAAATTTACAAAGTCCAGTGAGACCATGTCTCTTTTTATTCCGTGAAACAGTTCTGCAATTAAGTCAATTTTACTTTTGGTCCTGAAAAACCGCGACTTTACTTATAAAAGGATGAAAAATCTGCCAAAACAGCCTTCTTTGGCAATACAGAGAACCTACACAGCCAGCTACAAACAGGCATCTTAGTTTAAGTTGGTGAAAAGTTAGTTAGCACAAATCAACCTGCAATAACCAGGCATACAAGATATGACTTCACAAGCATAGACTTTCTGAAACAGTGAAAGAAAGTCTATGCAGTCTATGCAGATCACAGTTAATAAGGAAATATATGGATCTATAAGCCCTCATGGAACCATATTTTTTTTTTCCACGTGCACCTCTACTTTTACTGAAGTCACTTCCTCTGTCTTCCCCCGCTACCAACTCAGATTTGTATAATAGCATATTTTGTTCTCCCCTAAGAATCATAGTTTAACCCACAAAGATGCAGCAGATGTATATTTTATTTTTTAAATTATCATAAGACATGAGTGGAGGTACACAGAAATAGTTACAGAAACAAAGAACATTCAATTCAGTTGTTCCTAGGAAACATTGCAATCACAGTGGTTCTGGGCAGTAAAGGGTGTAGAGCACTATCAAACTGGACAAGTTCTGTTGAACTTCCAAACATTTTCTCTCTCTGCTACTTACTTTTATGCTTACATTAGCGCAATAAACACCGTATTCAGGATTGACCTCAGATCATCACGAAAGACAATGATACAAATCTTTATGGCTTGAAATTTTGTTGTAGACTTCGGGGACAATGTATTTCTGAAAATGTAATATTCCTAACTTGACGGATCCAAGAGCAAGGTGCTGGCTCTGCAGCTTTTGAATTACCAAAGCTTAACCCCAGCCCTAAACCTAGTTCTTTGGAACCCAACCCTGAAATAAAAGGCTCTTCAGTC
Source organism: Aptenodytes forsteri (assembly GCF_000699145.1). NCBI lineage: Eukaryota > Metazoa > Chordata > Aves > Sphenisciformes > Spheniscidae > Aptenodytes > Aptenodytes forsteri. Next base: position 12,422 of record NW_008794595.1, on the reverse strand, counting down.
TTTAGATTCCCAACTGCATCCCTAACTCTAGCTGTAATCTTAATTTTATGCTGGTAAAGGTTCAGACATTCTCATTCCAATGCTACTCCTGACTTACTCAGTTCTACAGAATGACTACATAACCTGTGTTCCTTAGATTTGTCCACCCTAAAATTTAAACTAACTTTAATCATATTCTTTTGGACTTATCCTGGAAGTAAGAGGAAATACAAAATATCCTTACCACATTATCAGTTCATGTCCAGATCGTGCACTGTGGCACAACAATGTTCTTAAGCCTTTGGATACCCAGGCCTTAACCCAGACACTGGGTTATCTTTAGAACTGTAACTGGGGAGAGGGGAAAAAAAAAAAAAAAAGAGATCAGATATTTATCTCAAATTATATCAAACCAAGTATTTAATGCAGATCTGAACCAAGTCTGTCACACACTAGAACTTTATGAGTCCTTCTTTATCCCTCAGGTCTGAGCTTGTCTACATCTAGTTACCTTTTTGCTCAGTCTTCTTAGTTATTGTGACTTTTCTCCACTCTTATTTGTAGCAATATTTAACAATAAATAACAATATAGCAATAATATATACAACCCGACAAAACAGAGATGAAGAAGCCTCAGCAGAGCAGCAGCTGATGAAAACCCTCTATTCATTGACATTCATTTTTTAAGGCCATTTTCTGATAAATAAACCTTTAAAAACTACTAGATTGAAACTTTCAACATGTGATAGCTCAAGTGGTATGCAAAAAAGCTAGATATAATACATCACTTTTCCTTGACTTCAAGCATATGCTGGGAAATGATGATAAAGCACATGGGAGGTGAAGGGATGACATTAGAAAACCCTCTAGTGTAATGCACAAGAGAAAATGTATCCTTTCAACTCCAAGGAATATATTAGAATAACTGTGAGTTTGTATTTTGAAGCATACATTAAACGATTCCAGAACTATTAGAAAAATTATGGAGAGCAAAAAACTAAGTCAGAGATTTGCACTGGGATACTGATTATTCAAATCTATTTAAGTCATATACTTTTAGTTCCATAAGACCTCAGGAGGTCCATGAATAAATTATAAACAAAAAAGTAGAAATACTGGATCTTCTCCAGGCTCTCTCACCCTTTCCTTCAGTATGATCACATCTCTCTTGTACTGAGGAGGCCAGACGTGGTCACAGTACTGCAGCCTCACCGTGGCATCACCAGTACTGAGAAGAGGGGAAGGATCACCTTCCTCAACATGCTAGTAATGCTCTTCCTAATGCAGCCCAGGATGCTGACGACCTTCTTTTGCTGCAAGGGCTCACTGATGTCTCATGTTCAACTTGTCCATCACGACCTGCAGTTTCTTCTCTACACAGCTGCTTTACAGATGGAAGACTCCCAGCTTGCAATGGTACATGGGTTTATTCCTCTTCAGGTGCAGGACTTCACACTTTCCTTTTTGTTTAACTTCATGAGGTTTCTGTCTGCCCATTTCTGCAGTGTGTTGAAGTCCCTTTGAATGACAATGCAATGATCTAGTGTATCAGCCACTCCTCTCAGTATTGTATCATCTGCAAACTTGCTGAGGGTGCACCTTGCTCCATCATCCAGATCATTATTCAGTATGTTCAACAGTATAGGACTCAGTATCATCTCTCTGATACACCACTAATAACTGACTCCAGCTGGATTTCGTGTCACTGATCACAACACTTGAACCCAGCAGTTCAGCCAATTTTCAATCCACCTCTCTGTTCACTTATCTAACCTGTACTTCATCAACTTGTCTATGAGGAAGCCATGGGAGACAGTATCAAAAGCCTTATTAAAGTAAAGATAAACAACATCCAGTGCTCTCCCCTGATCTGCCAAGCCAGTTACGTCACTGTAGAGGACTATCAGGTCAAGCACATTTTCCCCTTTGGAAATCCATGCTGTCTACTCCCAAACACCCTCCTGCCCTTCATGTGCCTGGAAAGCTTTTCCACAATTAGTTCTTCTCCTGCTTTCCCAGGGACTGAGGTGAGGCTGACTGGCCTTTTGTTTCCTGGATCTTCCCTCTTGCTCTTTTTGAAGATAGGAGTAACATTTGCTTTCTTCCAGTACTCAGGAACCTCCTCTGAGAGGATCATCCTGATCTTTCAAAGATAATTCAAGAGAGGCCTTGCAGTGACATTGACCACCTCCTTCAGGGTGGTCAGTCCTTCATGGGTGCAATCCATCAGGCCCCACAGACTTGTGTATGTCTGGTTTATTTAAATGTTTCCAAACCTGATCCTCCTCCTCCTCCTCCAAGGGGAAATCTTCATTTCTCCATACTTTCCCTCTGGTCCCAGGAGCCTGGGATTCCTGAAGGCCGCTGTTACCAGAAAAGACCAAAGTGACAAAGGTATTGAATACCTCAGTCTTTTCTGTGTCCTTTCTCACCAGGTCCCCAACCCCATTTAGCAGTGGGCTTACATTTTCTTTAGTCTTCCTTCTGCTGTTAATGTACTTGCAAATTGGCCTACAACATCCCAAATGCTAGCCCCAGGCAAGCAGCAAACCTCCTTACGAAATAGTTCTTCTTGGCAGATGGGAGACTCAGTCCTCCACAGCAAGGAGTCTTCCACTACTACAGCCGCTGCTTCCTCTTGGGGCTTCTGCATGGCTCAGGCTCAGCTGCCAGAGATGTTCCATTTGACAGTGCTCCCAGCTCCTCATCAGCTGTCTGTGCTACAGCTGGGCAACAGATGAACAATTTTACAAAGTGATAAAGCCCCCACAAAAGTTCTTCGGATGTACTGAAGGAAGTGAGTGAGGGAAAGCAGTGGATTAGGAGCTGCCATTCTACCATAGCAGTTGCTAGGTGGAAGCACTTCAGCCAGCATAAAGCCCAATTTAGCTTCTGCTGAGATACCAGGACTGAAGGAGTAGAGCTGACTTAGAACTATATTTGCACACAGCCATTCTAAAGTCTTTTGACCATAGCTAAAGAACAAAATGTACATCTCTTGCACCTTGGTGTTGAGCAAGCTCTTCTGAATGAAAATGGAACATTGATTCATTAAAACCTAATCATACCCTGACACTCCTCAGACACTCAGTAAAGTCTGACAAACTCTGACCTTTGACATGACTAGCCTACTTATCAAATCACTTGCTGTGCCATTAATTTAGTGTTTAGCTGATGAGCATGATGGAGAACCTAGCCCACACTGGCACTGTTATACTCAGGAAAAGAAATATAGCTAGGGTACGTTAAGCTCATCAAAGTAGCAACTGTGTTGATTCCCCATATTAAATACAGGACAGGATGGAGCAAAGAAATATAGGTGAGTTCTTCAACACAGGATGACATTTCCCCACTAAATGCAGTGGAGGTTCACTGCTACAAAAGTATTCATGTAATAGAAAAATACGTAGTGTAGAAAGTGATTGCCTTAGTGAAAGTATTTGAAAAGACCTTTTGTAAATGGTTTTAAAATATTAAATCAAATAAATTCATTAGGAATTGCAGATATTCTGTAAAATGGCATTCCCTTTGGAGCACAAAACCTGTTGATAGGAAATATAAAGGTCAGCAGCCTGTGGATAGCCAGTTCCATTTTAAAGTTTTATGCAATTTGAGAGGCCATTCAAGTCTGTGGTATGTAAAATCTCATGTACTGACAAGTCTTAAGTTCACAAAACAAAACAAGGCAGACTCATTTAGCATCTAAGACATAAAAGAGATATTAGGAAACTCATTTACAATCTAATAAGTCTTGATGAAATTAAAAATCCTACAGCAATAGAAGAGGGAAAGGCATGCCTAATGCATATTCATAATTAACATTCTACATATTGAACTGCATAATGTATACACTTTATTTGGAATTAGTAAGTTACCCAAAAGAATCACAGTTTGTGATCCACTTTAATGAAGAATGTTAATGTATTGCTTTAGAACTGTGAACATCTTCAGATCTCATCTTTACAGACTAACGCAGACCATGTTTTGTTTTGTAACATGCTGGTTCATAAAACTCCTTTTGCCAAGAGTTGCAAATGCTGCCACTATGTTTCTGCCTTTGACACTTTAAAGGTTGTTGTCAAAAACAGTAAATTGTCCTTCTCCAACAGCATATTTTTAAAGTTTAGTATGGAAGACACAGAATTGCCCTCACACAAATTTCTTTTGTGTATTTTTCAGGGAGGTTATGTACAGTATGGAATTCAGAAATGCCAGTAGTATTGTGGTCAAGCAACATCTAAATATATTGACTTATGTAGTTAAAGTAGAAAAAGTTGTATTTAGATGTGAGTTCATATTATATTGGCAAATTATCTCTTCGACCTTTCTCAACATCTGGTTCTAATTTGAATGTGACTGAATTTTGTTCACCCTAATCATTTTTTATAATTTGGATCCAGTTTCCTCTCACTTAATCAGTGTAATTGGTGAACATCAGTGGAGTAACTACTCTCTTATGGGTCTTAAAATACTTGATTTGAGGTGAAAGTTACATATTTTGAGTAATACAGACATGTTCTGAGAAAAAAGGTTTTTTGCAGTATTATAATTCTTTTTTTTCTTTTTTTTTTTCTCTCCAGATTCATTGAAGATTCCTCCTTCTGGCAATTTTTCTTTCCCTGTTTACATCTACTTCACTGGGACTAAGAAAGTATGGGGACATGATTCAATGCATCCTGTGCTGTAAAGGAAAAAGATGTGAAACTATGTAAATATGATACAGAAGGTGTATATGAGACTATTGAGGAGTGGAAAACATCACCCTAGTGGAGGACAGCGCAGATGATATTTTCAGTGCTGCATGCATTTATTTTGGCAGTCTGCTTGAGGTGGAAAACTTTTGTCTCTTCTACAAATTTCAGTAGAAAGGAAGTTGTAGCAAGAATAATAAACATGACAGAACCAAGACAGGATACCTCTTCATGGAACTATTTTACTCAATTTTTTGGAAGCTCAGTTAACTGCTACTGCTTTCCTTTCCAATGACTACTGTGAAGCAAATCAATAAATATAGTCATGACTATAGCATGATGGTGTCTTCTTCAACATGTCTGAGTAGTGAAGTAGAGCTACCAAACAACACCTTTTAAGAAAGAACTGCAGCTGTTCCTCCTTTCTCATGATGAGATACTCTGACATTGTAGTCACTTCTGTGGCTTTACTGCCCTATCCTGTTCAGCAGCTTTGAGCAGTCATCCTTTGTGTTCTTTCTTCGAACTCTGAGTTGTAGTATCTTTTATGGATTAAGTTAATAGTGCAATTCATTTTTACACTGGTGTTATATTTCCCTGGTCTAATATTGCTGGAATTATATGACCTGGTCCACAACCCAGGTGAAATCCAGCTGTTGCTCATGTAACAGCTAACTACACATATGGCAGTATTGTTGCTTCCCAGTCAGGCATATGGAGTGAGGGCCTTCCACTTTATTAATATCCTCTATTAGAGGATTCCAGCCTCTCAACTACATCAGCGGAAAATAAATTAGTTCCAATACATGGAACCTTGGCATTATTTCCCTCAGGCCAAGCATTCATCTTTTGTGCAATTTGGCACAGTACCTAGCTTCCTATAAGCTACTTGCTTTCTTACTGATTGTCTTCCCACCTTGCCCCATCTTGCTCCTTGCTCTGCTTGAAAGACTGCCATCACTTCAGAATTACTCTCACTTTGATGATAAATTTAGTGTAAGTTCCAGAGTCTCCAATCACCCAGACCTCTGTCCTTGTTCCCAACCCTGTTCCCTCACTTGTGTTGTAATACCTGTTTGAGAGGCCACATTGTAAACTATATCGCTGAAATGATTTGAATTAAAAATACCTCCCTCTTTAGCTTATCAGCAGGAATGAGTAGTGAGGGGTGGTGAAAGGCAGCCTCCTAATTTGATTTCAATGCTGAAGTCAGTATCCCAGGCTAGCTCTCCCTTACCATATCTGTCGCTCCCTCATACACTCCCCATGTATGAGTTCTCTGAGAAATGATCCTTTCACTAATTAGGGAATTTCTAATATTACCAATGATATCTTTGGATATGTCTGAGATATAAAACACACAGGTAACCAAATTTTGTATTACTGACTTTGGTAAAGAAAAAAAGCAGACCACTTCAAACAATTCCTTTCTATGTGTTATCATCAGATTATTCAAAATACTTATACTGGAATTACTATTTCACACTACTATTCCTAGCCAGTGTTTCAATCAAGAGTTATGAGTGTTTTACACGTGGGCTTTTTCTGCAAGTAGAAGAAGAGAAGGCTTTATCCTATTTATTTTCATGGCCTGCTCTTCATACACATTCAGCTCTTGCTTATAATTCTTTGATTTTTGTAGAAGTTTTGGGAAACTCAGCATTCCCATTTGCTTAAGTCCTTAATAATGCCTATTATCCTGTTCTTTTGTGCATCATTACACTTTTCTTTATTGTAGGTTTCACTATTTTTACCCAATGAATCTTGCATAATAAGTTGGATGATAACAAGAGATCATTATTTCCCAAACTAAACATTACTTACAAAGCCATTTAAACACTTGATCTAATTGCTGCTAACAATATAGTTCTGTGCACAAAGACTGACTATTCATTACTTCACCCAAATTATTCTTCTGCGTGCTCTCCCATCTAAATTACATCCTGTCAAACACTGCATCCTTGTTTGATGGTTCATCTGAGCTTTAAGAGTAGGTCTATTATCAACACAAGCACAGTTTACACTTTTGCAGCTACAGTTTCAACTTGTATGACTATGTTGGTTTATACAAGCTGAGAATCCGGACCTTTACTCTTGCTATTGATAAAATAGATACAAAAAAAATTGCATTTTTAACATTGTTTCAAAAAGCAAATAAATGGCAAGTACAGTACCTTAGCTAAGACTTTCTTATTCTGAATAAAAAAAGCAGCTATACATCAGAAGCGTATGTAACAGTAAGTACAAACTATAGATGCCTTTTGTTTCATTTCCTACATTACTATTCAGAATTTGGCTCTTGTCTAGAACTACTCCTTCAAAACTATCATTCTGTATTACTGATATTGCTGGTCCCTTTTTTTGAGTTTTAGAATGAAAACAAACAAACAAACAAGATATTGCTGGTGTCTATTTATGTATGTATGCTGTTTCAAAGAAAATTGTGAAGCATAACTGAATCCACCTTGGACTAATGCCATGTGAAATACTGTAAAAACAAAGTCAAGATAAATCCAGAGGCAGGAAAGCAGAGTGCAAAAAGATAAACTAAAATGATGTAATTGTCTGGCAAAGGGTTCTTTCCTAGAAGATCATTTTAGTGACAGAAAATGAAGTCAGAATTTTTGCCTACAAAATAAGTTGTCCTTTTGAGTCATTGAACTCTCCTATTTTGTATCCATCATTTTCTGAAAGTTTTAGGATCTATGTTTAAAGTAAATATAAAACCAGCTTTTAATTATTTTTTAACCATTAATTCCAACTGTGTAAGTTTAAAATGAACAAAAGAAGCAGCTCTGAAAAACAGAACCTAATGTTACATTATGTCAAGCATAAATAAGTCAGTCGCAAATAGTACAAGACCAAACACATTATGAATAAAGCTCCCGTCTGTCTCCAGTATCAATCAGAAGTGTACAGAGTGCAGAACCCTGATGCTAGAGCACAAAAGGAAATATACTAGAAACTTTGCTTTTGTAACAATAGCTATGACTGTATCTTTTTAGAAAACAAATATCTATCTAAATACCCTAATCAGGAATCTAAGGAACCTATTTTTGTAACATATTATTTTATTTCAAATCTACATCTTTTTTACAACATAAGCATCAGATATGATGTGTTAATGGTGTGACTCAAATAAAAATTTAAAAATCCTAAAAAATGGAGTACAGCACACAGTACAAACTTAAATTTGGGCTTCAAAATAAGTGGGATACCCACTTTCAAATAGGAAGTAAAGAGGGTCAGCTATGAGTTAGAGAGCTGAGAGAAGAGCTGCTCAGCCATTCACCTTTGGCTGTTAAAAGGGAGGAGATGAAGAATGTCTACAGGCAAAGCTGAGCCTTCCAATTAATCCATGACTGTTCAATCTGTGTAGGTATAGTAGAAGAGAAGTACATATCACTCAATGTAATTTCATTCACATGAACATGCAGTTTTATTTGTTGTTTTGCCCAGTAAGTGATTTTACTTTTAAAAAATAAATGTTAAATGGACTATTTCTATGTGAAAACCAAAATATAAGATTTCTAGGAAGGTAGGTGGAGAAAAATAGGATGGTCTTTGTGCACTCCAATTATTATGATCATATGATTCAATAACTGACACTATAGATTTAAATGTTTGAGCAACCCCTTCAGTTCTTGATCCTTCCCAAAAGCTAATAGTGCCCATGCTTGCTGGTGCCATTTTAAAATTTTCTGCAGTATCACTGTTCAGTGTGAAGATTCTAGGCGTAACCCAATGAGGAGTTCTGTGAAGAGGTAGATGGAAGAAAACATTTCCACTACAGCTTGTTTGCACGTTTCCTTGAGATTCTTTCCTACATCAGTTTCTTCAGCTTTAACAAATGCTAAAATTGTCTCATCTCAGAGATATTTTCAGCTATGCAAATGTCATTAAAGGAGAATAAATACATAGAATCATAGAATCACAGAATAGCTGAGGTTGAAAGGGATCTCAGAAGATCACTTAGTCCAACACTACTGCTCAAAGCAGCGTCAGCTAGAGGAGGTTGCCCAATAGGATGTCCAGTCAGGTTTTGAATATCTCCAAGGATGGAGACTCTACATCCTCCCTGGCCTTCATCAGCTTGTTTATAAGGATGCTATGGGTGACAGCATCAGAAGCCTTGTCAAAGTCAAGATTATATCCAGTCCTCTTCCCTCATCTGCCAAGCCACTTATGTCACTGTAGAGGAATGTTGATTAAACACAGAGAGCCATCTGATTTAAAAGAAATTGGATCAACTTTCTCAGTATATGAATATCAGGTCTCAAAAGAACTCATGATCATGAATAGAATGGTCTATGTGTAATCTGCAACTGGCATTTCTACAGCTGTCTTAACCTTGATCAAATGTTTAATCATAAATACACTAAATGCAGTGGTATTTTGATGCTAAGGATCACACAAGGTCTGTGAAAACAGAATTTTTTTTTTTTTATACTTTCTGTAGATTCAGGAGTATCATTGCACCTCTGCATCATGATGGAATGAAATTATTCTAAGCTAGGAGTGACATAGATTAAATTATGATGGCATACAGGTGGAGACCAGCTGACATACTAGCCTTAGAGAAGGAGAAGTCACTGTGCTTAATGACAGTGTGTAATGAAAGCAGATCCAACTACACGCATTTTAGCGGTTTGCATATAAACACTATCAAGGCCACAGTGAGCTTCTTCACATTCTGATGTCTCATGTGCTTTGCTAACTTTTTGCAGTACTGGGATTTTCAAACTGCAGTAATGGGCTAGTCATGAAGGTACCTATTATTACATTCCTCAGCTCCTGCTTACCAAACCACTAGATGCATACAGATAAAGCTGTCCTCACATGCAAAAACTTTATAACCATATTGATCGTTCAGGAATTCTTCATAATATATTCTAAGCTTCCATGTGGCTGAAATACTTTAAATAAAAGCTGCCTTGCAAATGTGTCTCCTGGCCTGCCATAGTGAAGACCAAGATCTAATTTATAACACGTCCCACTTTCCTCATGCACTTAAGGCAAATGGCATAAAACATTTGTCAGCCAAGAGCAGCCTTTTTTGTATGTTGTAAAATGCACTACCAACAAGTGTTTCATTTTCTGCTGTGCATATTTTCCATAGTGACTCTACATGCATTTTTAGGCCCATAACACAGCTCTGCTCTGATAGGAAATGTTCCCTAAATTCAATATAATTGACACTGAAAGGACCTGTGCTTGGGCCAGTCTTACAGAGGACCAGCTCTGTGATCTTGCTTGTCACTGTAAGACCTTAAAATGGCAGAAGAGAACAACTAGGGTCCAGTGCAGGTTGATTTCCTACCAGCTGTGTTCATTCATGCTGGAAAGGTAGCAGGTCCACAACTGAGCCGAAACTGGGGAGAAGGAACTGTTTCTGCAGTTTTTCTCTTCTTAACACCATATCAGAACATATCTGACCAACAGTAGAGGACAGACTTCGGGATGTCCATTTAGAAAATAATATTTAACAATTTCATTTTCGTACTTTCAAGAATTATAAAACATTTAACAACACACTGGACTCTGACTCCGAACTCACAGCTTCTCAGTTACAGCAGCAGGAGCTTTGCAGAAAGAAGAATACAATTTCGATCTGATGACTGCCAGGGGCATTTTCATTCCCCTGGTGATCTGTGTCATTTGTCTTTAGCTCACTCCCAGTCAGGTTTCTACCTTGCTCAGCACTGGTAAAGCTGAGACTCTGTGCTATGCAGAACCCATGAAAGAGAAGAAAATATGACTCAACAGAATGGTAATGGCATTGTACCAAGAAACTTCTTCAATGTTCTTACCAAGACTTACCAAGAAAGCCCTCATGGCAGATACCTTACTACTGATACTATCCTTTCAGGATCTCAGTGAAAGAAAATAAGATCTGAAGAAGTTCTTGGGTCTGAAAACTTCCATAAATGAGTCATCAGTACTTGACAGAAAATATTTGTGCATGCTGCAAGAGGAGAATATTTTATTCAGAACAAAAGCACATCTTTTTACCATATGTGTATCTCAAAGAAAAGAAGGATCAAAGAAATAAGATTCCAGATTCTGCTAAAGCTCTCTACCCTACTTTTGTATTTGAGACTACTTATGGGGGTGTTGCCTTTGATAATGCCTTTTAAGAACTTTAACAGTTCCTCCTGAGTCAAGCAAATGGCATTCGTACCAGAATGGGGCACTTATAGTCACCACTGTCCCAAATGCATTTTTCTTCTTTCTCTAGGGAGGAGAAGCCCAAATTTAATTCGCATGTTGTTTGCCCAGCTACTACAGCAGTTGGCAATGTTAATACCTAAAACTCAGTCTGAAAATGTAGTACATTTCTGGTGCATTGGTACAGCTCTCTGTCAACACATGTAAGAGAGATACCCTACAGTTATCCAGATGTGATTTTACTACACATTAGAAGAATTACAGCCCATGTCCTCCCTATTAGTTCTAGCTAACATAGTACATCTTCCTGTGTCATGCAGTATGGATGCACTGCCACACACTGTATTTCTGCATAACTTGGGTTCTGCCCACATATGGGCAATTTTTCTAAAAAAAATAAAATATTCTTTACAAGGAGAATGAAAGAATTTCTTCTAAATGTGGTGTCAATTCACCTGGCTGTTCAACACACCAAACCTTCTAAATGACAGACCTTGTGTGTTGCCTTTTTAGCCATTTACTCTACTCTTGTCACAAAGTACATGAATTTTCAACAATCAGAGATGCAAAGCTATTCCTCATATTACAGACAGGGTGAGTGCTTCAATGCTGAAAGAGAATTCTTAAAGCCCATAGTAACCATATATTTCTGAGGAAGACATAGACCTGAAAGGCTACGGACAAATAGATTTTTGTGAATGAAAAATAATCTGTCATAAGCAGAAGATATTTGTAACAGTTCAGTGACAGTAAGAGAGAGTGAATAATATATTTCTAAATGTTTTCCTTCATTTCAATGACTGGATATAAATTTTGCCAAAACTGAACCCTGTTCTAAATATATTGTCTCATTCAGCCATGCATACACTCTCTTTTAAGTGTATATGCTCTTTTTCATGAATAATAAAAGCCACCCTAGTCAACTTTGTTTCAGTTATACAGCTCAAGGGCATTTTAATAGCAATAAGTTTGTTATTGCTCAATGTGAGAAAAGAACAACCCACCACACACACTGACTTCATACTGCCAGCTGTAATTTTAGTCATTTAAGTCTCCTGGATTCATGGTTATCCCCAGGAGTATTGTGGAGTCCTTGTCAACCAAGGGACGCAAGAAGTGGTTCAGAGTAGCAAGTAAAACTACATGGACATGCAGTCTTAGTGTTGTACGATTAACGTGGATAGGTGTCATGCCCATTCTCACCTTGCTCTAGAAAGAAAACATTTCCTTCCTGTACTGGAAACTTGTCTCTACAACTTCCTGTTTATGCATCCCTCACTGCTTATTAGAAATTATTTCTTCCTATATCTTAATCAAACTCAACAGACCTTTGGCAGTTGAGACCAACTGATAGATATGGCCTTTCACGTTAGAGGGCTTTATGACATTCAGTAGTTTCATTTATACAGTGTAAGACATCTAATTTATTCTGAAATCTTGTGGGAATGCTTTTTTCCAAAAGAGCTCTTCACAGGAAACAAGAAGTTTCAGTGCTCATGGACATTTTAAAGAGTTGAGAAGCAAAATTTTGTATTTATCTTCAAAGTCAATGAACAAAACTGTGCTGGTTTTGGCTGGGGTAGA
>NW_008794594.1:106932-147653 GCF_000699145.1 Aptenodytes forsteri | reverse complement strand
CAAATTCTGGTAAAGTTAAGGAATTTTCTGTATTTAACAAAGCTCTTTTGCCTGTTCCCTCATTATTTAATGATTTCTGGGCATTACTGCTCATTCTTCAATTGTAAAATATCTGTATCACGTAGCTAGCTTAACTAAATACTTCTCAGGGTTTTTGCTGAGTGTTCATTTTGTGCTTGCTCTTCAGCATGTCTGCTGGGAACACTGAGACTTCTCACAGTGATTTCAAATGTATTCCCATTGATTTAACTACTCCTCCAAGTGTTTACTCAACAAGATAACAACTATCTTGCCAAAAAATTGTCTGAGAAACATTTAAACTCAACCCACCAGGGAAACAAAAACCAGTGCTCATTAAAAAGTCTCACCCTCTCACCTGTCTCCCCATCCCCTCCGTATACGCCTTTTACTGTCTTGGGAATGTCAGAAATACAGAACTGTGTGAACATCCCCACTAATAACACATTTCTCTACAACACCTGCCTCCAAAGCTGAATTACAGGCACTTCTATAACAAACTTTGTAGGGAGCTTTTGCTATCTGGCTGCTTCCTTGGAGGTTGAACAAAAAGAATAAAATACTTGTAGATGGGAGTGAATTCACACAAATGTGTTTATTCAGAGAAATCCTTGCTCACAGTAAGGTATATTTTCCACTTTCAGCCAGGCATAGCAATGAGAAAACAGAGCCAAGGCACTCTGAATTGTCTTGCAGACAGTTATGACTCTGTTGAGGAGTTTATATTAAACAAATTCTGGTAAAGTTAAGGAATTTTCTTTAACAAAGCTCTTTTGCCTGTTCCCTGTTTACCACCATAGTTTGTCATCACTTGCATAACAGGTTTTCAGGATGAATCATGGACAAACTATACAGGGTCTCTTAAATCTTACTTTTCTTCCAAAGAACACAGTAAAATTTAATTGTTGTTTTTATGAATAGACCAACAGAGAGTTCATATCCACAAAATACTCAATACAGCACAAAAACACTGAAAAACAAGATTTTGCCAATTATGATAAAATTCTATATAATCAGCAGTTGTGGTTTAAAATCAACACTGCAAAAATCAGAGTATTTTCTCTTGGTTTTTTCAGCAAGTCAGGCCCAAATCCAAAGGCCTTCTGGAGTCAATGGAAAAGGTTACATCTTCAAAAGGATGCGTTAATTGAAAGCCATCAGGCAGACCCAGTGGCCCATTGAATGCTCTTCCCTGGCACCAGCTGTCCAAGAAGTAAAAACAACGCATTATAGTTGGCATGAAGTATAATGGCTTGAACTGACTTCCACGGCTTCCAGCCATGGACCAAAACACGGAGATAACGGCACTCACTGTCAAGCAGTGTGATATCAAGATGGTTCACCTCAGGCAGGGGGGCAACTTGAACTCATAGTCCTTGGCAACAGCCCTCACCACTGTGGTTTCAAGGGACATTCTGTGCTTTAAAGAGAAGTGGACTGGCCCCTCTCTCTTTCTGTAAACTTTGGCTATGTTTCATTAGTATTTTAGTTTGGAGTTGTATCAGTTGTGCAGTTCTGAAGCAACCCCCCATCACTCCCTTTACTGCAGAGTTCACAGAGTTTACTCAGTTTACGGAGCAGTCGTAGTGCACCAGATTCCTTTTGTGGGAGACAAACCAAACACCTCTGCTGTAGCACACCCCAGATGTTCTCCTACAGGGACGTGAGGGTCCCAAACTACATCCTCTGGACACTGCTTCAATCCACATGCCTGGTGGGGCCTTTCCGTGCAGAAGACCAGACTACATATAAATGGAAATAACCCCCCTGAACCACATCATGTGTGGATGTAAGCATCTCAGCAGCAACCCCTTGGAGATACCCATCCAATCCTTTTCTGCCAAGTCGCTTGCTATTGCAGAAACTGCCTTGTAGATGCTCAATTAAGAGTTTTGTCCCTTTACAGAGGGACAGAGTTACAGAGACTATTGTGAGCAAGGCTTAAGGTCTGTCTCTGTCCTTAGCGCTTTCTTCTGTTAGAGGTTTTACTTCAATGATACTTCTGGCTCCTGTGAATCCAGTTCTTAAGTGCCTACAGGTCCACGTGCATCAGTTAGGCCAGGAGTCTGACCTCCCTGAAGCAGCAAAAGCACCTAATGGTCATCTGCTATAATGCCACATGACTTTTCTGTAAATCTAGCCCACCATCCATGTTACTGCCTTGTTGTTCGTAGCTGAACACAGTGGTAGCACAGCGTGGCCGGGCACTTTGATTGCATGCATCCAGGTGACAGCTACTGGAGATTAGCTGGTTACTTCCCAGGGCACTAATGGTTCCAGTCCCAGCATCAGCATTAGAAAATCTAGCTGGTGGGAGCAGGCTGGGTCTGGGACAGAGCAATGAGAAAGGAACTGTAAAAGCAAATTTTCCTGAGGAGAAGTATTAGCCTAGGACTTAGGTGATGATATCTGAATTAGCTTTTCTCTTTAACAAACAAACCTCAAAGGGAATGCTTTTTGGCTCTATACCGAACACTTAGTTGGCTTCGAACTACAAGGAATCCCACCAAATCCCAGTCTATTTGCACTCTTTTCTGATGTTGTACAGTCTTTTTGTCTTTTTTGCATGCTGGCCGTACAACCCATGCGTTACCTTTGAATCTTTGTAACTTGCTGTGTAACTTCTTTTTCTTTTTATCCTGACCTAGCTTGCTTTTAAAACCAGCTGTGTCTTTTCACCTGAGGTGAGGCTTTGCAGCTAGCCTACATTATGTAAACACGTATTGTAACATCCCCAAACCTGCAGTTAGTCAACAAAAGATCAAATGGACCAATACACTTTCATGGTAGCCATCAGTCACTCAGACTTTCTCAGCGAAAGCTGCCAGCTTGCATTTTTTTGATAAGGCTGTTTGTCTTTCTTTCACAGCTACAAATAAATAAGGAAAAGAAGGACAGTACTTTAAAATTGTATCTTAATCAAATCTGTTCATCTTGCAGTTTATATTTCAAGCCTTTACCTGCATTCCAGACTGAAGTCAAATGTCAAACTTTCCCCCTTTATGTTCTCTCCTTGACTAAAGAGAAGATCTGTATCTTTACAGAATGAAACAACTGTTTTCCTTAAAATGTTTCAATAGGCCTTGATTTTGTAAAACAAGCCACTTCTCTGGCAGGTGCTTTGATTTCAGGGAATTAAAGTAATTGCCACAAAAGGGCTGACAAACCTCACAGCTGCTGGAGTAAAAGGAGAAGGATCAACTGAGCTGTGTGGAGGTACACAGCGTGTCTGGGCAGGAGAAGAGATGGACAGGAAGGGTTTTTTGGTATTGGCTTATTTAATATACTTTCTTTTCTTAATATTTAATCCATTGTGGTCTTAAGTGTATATCAAGATATCATCTGCTTTCATCTCTTCCCTAAATCAGCTTTACCAACTGGATCAATTGTGGGTGTCCAGAGAAGAACAAAAAGCACAGTCAGAGCTGTAGAAAACAAGACTGCTGAGGAAAAAGTGCAGAAATAGGGTTTGTTTAGTCTTCACACAGGAAGACTGAAATGAAGCAGTTTAGACTTACAAAGTAGCTGCAGAGGAGAAAAGGACAAACAGTTCTTCATGTCCACTGATGATAGGACAAGGAGTAATTTGTTTCAACAGCACTAAGAGAACTTCAGGTTGGCTATCAGGGGAGACTTTCTTCTGACGTGATTAATTTTGTGCCAGACAATCTTGTCCAAGAATCTGTGAAACCTCCACCACTGGAGGGTCTCATAAACAGTTGAGGCAGGAATGATTTAAGTGTCCATGAGAATAACTGATCCTGCCTTAGAGGAATGGGCTGTAGAATAAAACACTTCTTTGAAATCTCTTCCAACATTATCGCCCAAGACCTCCTTTATTTTCTCAAAAAGCCTTGGATTAAGACAGCACTCATGGCTCAGAGTTGATTCAAAGTTTGGAGTTGTTCACCCCTTAGCCAAGATTTTAGTCTGCACTGCTTTCTCCCTTCTCGTCTACCCTTTCAGCTCATGCAGGGTAAAGTAGAGTGAGAACTGAAATCCAAGCAAGGTACCAGCACCCTCAGACAGCATAGTCCTCACAGGAAGCCAATCCCTTCCTGTTAATACCACATTCTTGCAGAGTTTTTTCACCTGCTACTATCTAACCCCCACTGTGTTTAATCTGAATCCTGCCCACTTCTCTTTCCTGTTCAGGTTGTACCGCCTCAGGGACAAGAACGGCGCACCCCAATGTGTGTGTACAACAGCTAACCCATTTTGGATGCTAGGCTCAGAAATGATGTCATGGACAGAGGTTGTTAAAGAGATGTTGGTTTGTGCACTAGTGAGCAATGATTCCCTGTGTTGCAAGAAGCCACAGGGCCACCAAGCATCTGTATTTCTGCACACGCTTCTGCTTTTTCCACCCAGAAATTTTGTCTGCACGGATTTTGAGGACTTTAATGTGCTTCTCCAGAATTTCCAGCCATCTCATAGTTGAACAGGGATGGAGGCCCAGTCATAGCTATTGCTCTGCAGAACAAGGGCAAAGCTCGAGGGGAAGGGGAGACAGGCTGCTCAGGTGCTGCCCTGTACTGTTAGACCTGCTCCTCTTTCCTTCTGCTCAGCTACGTAACCAAGCCTAGAGCAGAAAGGATAGGCTGTCTCCCATCTGTCTTGCATCTCCTTGCAGGTGAGGAAATGATCTCTTTATTCTTACCAGCTCGTCGAAAGAGGTGATTATCCCGCTGTATTTAACGTTGGTGTGACCTTACCTTGAGTACTGTGTGCAGTGCTGGGCCCCACAATTTAAGAAGGATGTTCAGGTACTTGAATGTGTCCAGAGGAGGGCAACAAAGCTGGTGAAAGGGCTGGAAGGAATGTCCTACGAGGAGCGGCTAAGGACTTTGGGCTTGTCTATTTTGGAGAAAAGGAGGTTGAGGGGCGACCTCGCTGCTCTCTACAGCTTCCTGAGGAGGGGAAGTGGAGAGGGAGGTGCTGAGCTCTTCTCCCTGGTATCCAGTGACAGGACACGTGGGAACGGTTCAAAGCTGAGCCAGGGGAGGTTTAGACTGGACATCGGAAGCATTTCTTTACCGAGAGGGTGGTCAAACACTGGAACAGGCTTCCTGGAGAGGTGGTCGATGCCCCAAGCCTGTCAGTGTTTAAGAGGCGTTTGGACAATGCCCTTAACAACATGCTTTAACTTTTGGTCAGCCCTGAATTGCTCAGGCAGTTGGACTTGATGATCATTGTACATCCCTTCCAACTGAAATATTCTATTTTATTCTATTTAAAACTGGATCACTATTTACATGCAGGCAGATAGTACGTATTCTTGGGGAATACATACAAAGACACTTTTTCTCCCTGTAATTGTGAGTACAACTAACAAAAGACAATGCCAGGCACAGAGAAATAAGTTTCCACTGCTAAAGTACAGCCAGGAAGAGGTTAGAAAAATATTTTAATGCCTATGAAATCAACTGAAAAGAACATTTCATTAATGTAAAGGGCTTTTCTTTCTCTTCCTATTTAACAGCTTTGAATATATTTTTAACTGGATTTTTTTCTGAGTGCATATTTAAGTTACTTGCCTCTCTATAGAGAACTTCACTAGTGCTAAACCTGGGCCAGTCCTGTGTTGCTGGACGCGAAAGTGCTCAGAAATCACACAACAAAGCCTAGTGCCAGACTCAAGGAGAGGGAGGAAGAATTAATCATTTTATCTGTGTGTAATTGTGGCTTCTGGATGTAAATCCAGAATTCTCCAGTAAATTCTGCTGGAGATTATTTTGGATTCCTACATTTCAGTTTCAAAATCATGTCACAGGCTCCCACTCTGTACTCTCCTTCCCTGACAGTGTTCCTTACAGTGGGAATGTGCAGAACCCTCCTTTGCAGATGTATTTTTTCCAATCATCCTGCAGAAAATATTCTTGCAGTGCTGCATTTTATGTAAAATATATGAAGTACTCAATCTAAACATTTAGGAAGGCCTGACATAGTCAGACCATACGGAGATACTAGCCAGTCTGAAGCTGAAGGGTTTTCAGAGAACAGTATTGGCTTCATGTCCTTGCATAGGTGGCAAGGTCAGTTCTGAACCTGCAGGAATTGCAGGGGTTGTACCTCTGGAGGACATTCCAAAGGACCAGAAATTGCAGGGGTTGTACCTCTGGAGGACAATCCAAAGGACCAGAAACTGCAGGGGTTTTACCTTTGGAGGACAATCCAAAGGACCATTTAGAGTTGTATTTTTCTCTAATCTTCGGGATCTTAACTATTGTTAACATGGAAACAACCCAATTGCTTTTTTGCTTTTCTCTCCCTGTCTTTGCTATACATATTTGGACATTCCAAGTGGTACCATTCCCTCCCAAATTTACCACCGTCCGCTCCTTCCACTCCTTTCTTCATGGTCCAGTTTGCCGCTCCCTTCACCTTCTTGTGTCTCTCTTCTCTGTTGCTTCTGTATCTAAAGCATCCTTCCAGTGTCTCTGTTTACATCTCCACCTCGTTCAAGTCCTTTTTAACAAGTTATTGCTTTCTAAATGCCCATGAAGAGAAACTAATAATGGGCCAAAAGATCACCACGAAGTCATTCACCTCTTTGACGCTGCATCCTGTCTCCTCTGTGTTCAGCCCTTCGCAGTGTGGGCTGCCTTTCCCCTCCCTCAGTCCTGCCCAACGCCAAGAAACTTCAAAAATAATTAGGGGAAGCGATGTGGTTTGGAGAATGAGGCACTGACCTTGCTCTGCTTTCGGCCCTGACATTAAGCTGCTAAATGACCTTGAATAACTTTTTTAACCTCGTCTGTCCTAATCTGTCTCATCCTGTGACTTTTTCAACAAAACATGTAAGCTCCTGGGATCTTGTTATGTGCTGTTAAAGCCTCTTGAACAAAAGGGCCCTATTTTCCCATTGGCTGGCTCAGCTGCGACTTATTCCCTGTAACCACAGATGTTTACACTGTGAATATCTACATCTGAGCTATTCGCTAAAGTTTCCTAGACAGTCAGAGGGGAACAATAGGCAGGTTGAGATTCACCTAAGCAAATGTAGGCTTCACCTTTGGGATAAAATGAATTGGTCTGTCAGAAGGCTTGCATGTTGAAAACGGTCCCCCAAATATTAACTGATTGCAATTCTTTGGTGAATTTAGCTGAAATTATATTGGGCCAACTAGATAACATTTTTTAATAAATAAACTATTCCATTAAAAAAAACCCCACACAGATCTTTTGGGGAATACTAAATATTTAAAAGGTGATTTTTCTAAGTTTTTTTCAGAAGTTTCTTTGTAAATGGATTCTTGAACTTCTGCTTCATGAGGAAGTTTTATCACAGTTCATGTTCCTGAAGAGCTGTAACTGTGCATAATGCATGTAGACACGCAGGTACCAGCAAGTCAGCACATCGGGCCCACCTCAGAGATCCCATGTTGGCTTTATGCAAGCAGAAAGCATGAGCTCCTTAACATCTCAAGAACTACATCAGTACCTAAACATGCATGTAACACTACAAAAATAAGATGTGACAAAGATACTTCTCCTGCCTTAAATGAGAACTTCCACAAAATGGCATCTGCTGAAGAGCTCATGGGAAGGAATATTCTGTTTTCCTACCCAAAGGAAGACGTTTTGAGAACAACAGACCTTTTGCAGGGCAACTAGATGGAAAGGTCATGTCACTCACCAAATATGCAGAAATGGAAGAGCTGAATAACTGACTAGCATGAACATTACACCTATCACTGCTAATCAACATCACCTCATACAGCTGAAATGGCAGTAGAATATCGGAGTGTCTTTGAAAAAGCTAAATAACAGAATGAACTTTTGAAAAAAAGTCAAAGCTTTGCCAAAACCTATTACATGCACCCTACAAAGGGGTGTCTGTGAGCAACTGGGAGGGAAACAATAATAATAAACTGGAGGAATAGCTTTCGTAGGATAATAAATGAATTGCAAACAGCACACATGTCAGACACACTAATTCTAAAACAGAAAACTGTTCCAAAACAGAAATAAAATGAGATTGTGACTGGGACAAATAACCTCTTCACCCTTAGAAAAGGAGAGACACTTTCCTGAGTAAAGGATTAATTTATAGAAAAACCAGAAATCTTTGGAGTTCACGTGTCATTTATGTGCCAAAGTAAAAAAAATATATCTATATATACCCCCATTCAACAACCCCCAAATCCCCAGCACCTAGAGAGAGTACTACAGAGAATATGGGGCCTGCAATGCCCAGTCAAAGAAACTTTATAGAGCCCACCTGAAACTGGATTAGGCACAGCTAGGAGAATGGATCTAGCCCTAGAAGAAAACCTTCCACAAGGAAGAAAATTCAGGGAATTCGTTCAGTTATTAGTCACAGTTATTGAAAATGCCTGTGCCAGCTGTATGAGGCTGGAGAAGTCATCGTGGACAATGGAAAACAGAGATGGATGTGGATCCTGTGAAGGAAACAGAGGAGTTAGTATCTTCCTGTGAGTCTCTTCCTCCCAGCGCTCCTCAGGAAGGGCTGGTAAAATGTGGAGGCTTAATTATTTCAGCTCGTGTGAGTTTGATACTCCAGAGAAATATTGGAGTGGCTTGTAATTCTGAAAACTGGAAGTTGCTCAACCAAAACCTTGGTTAGTTTGGAGCCAAGGAATCCACCTCTGTATACAGCAGCTGGAGATGTAAAGAAGAAGAGATATAACTAATCAACTGGATGGAAAACTTCATCAGTCCCCACATCCCTCCGATCCCATGCCACTGCATTGACCTGTAGATCATTGCTAAGGAAAGAGGGGATTGTCTGTTTTTAATAACTCTGCTGAGACCACTGCAGTACAACTACGTAATGGGAACACCTGGTGACTAAGGACAGAATGGAGGCTAATCATCTCATTTTGAATGGGCCACCAGCCCAAATACCATTTGCATTTATTATCAGGCTGGACTGGACTTTAGCTGGGCTTGGAAAAGAAAATTGTATCTTTGAACAAGCCCCTTGAGCCATCCTGTTGAAGGAAGAAACAGCACTGAGACATCACAGTAAGGTAATGGAAAAACATAGTCTCTTTCTTGAAGTACTTGTCTAATATTTAGAGCTATCTTTCTTTGGCAGTAACATTGTGCAGGCCTGCAGAAAACAAAAGCTATGTGCAGGTGCTCAGAAACACCCCAGGAGCAGCCACAGATGAATACAAACTACGATCCTCCAGTCGTCTTTGAGGCAAAGCAGTGACAACCTGCGTCTTCAGAGACTCACATTGACATATCCTCAAAGAGGATCAGCAGCAGTCTTAGAATTGCTTAGGAGTCCTAATGTTTATGGCAAAGCCTTTTAGAACTGAGTAGGGCTAAAAAAGAAAATATTCCATAGAAATTAGTCTGCAAAACAGCACAATGTCATAGAGAGTGAAAGCCTTTCTACAGGAAGCCTGAAAATTCTGCACTGAGGATGTAATTCTGTACTAAACTCCCCTGAAGGACTTAACCGCTGGTTCAAACGTAACCAGTTTGCACTGCTTGGGTTAGTAAATAATGTTCTGCTGCAACGCCAGTGCTTCTGTCTGACTTCTGTAAAATTACTGCTTATTTCTTCCCTTTTGGTCAAAGAGCAGTTCTGATGGTGGTCAGTAAAGGAAAGGGATGCTTGAGAAACAGAAGTAAGAGGGTGGCTTTGTAGTGAAGATTCATTTAGACAATCTGGTATCTATTACAAGCTGAAGTCAGATAGCGTCTGCATGCAAATGTAGGGAGGTAGTGAAAGGGAACCTCACACAGTGAGAGGGTCCTTTTTCTTCATTAGCATTTGCAAGGTAAGTAAGTGACATAAATATGGGATCTGATGACTGGAAACACACTGGGCATGCCCTGCATGTCACAAGGCTCTCAGGCCTCTCTGCTAGCACCATTTGCTACTATCATGTTCAGGTGTTCTCTTCATCCAGTTGACTTTAAGGATTTATTGCCATTGGGAAAGGGTCTGTAATCTCACATCGGTAGGACATGGCTGTCTGCTGCTGCACAAAAGGAAAACCTTTGTCCTTTAATTTCTTGTCCCTTCAGCAGAATGGCTGCACTTGGGGGAAGGTAATAAGGATATTCTCAGATGCCCTAAACTCTTTGCCCCGCTGTCTATGGCTGGAAAGCAAGAAAAACAGAAAGAGCGTGCGACTCAGAAAATGACAGTGCATGTCCTATGCCTGTCAGTGTTTAAGAGGCATTTGGACAATGCCCTAATAACATGCTTTAACTTTTGGTCAGCCCTGAAGTGGTCAGGCAGTTGGACTAGATGATCGTTGTAGGTCCCTTCCAACTGAAATATTCTGTTCTGTTCTATTCTATTCTATTCTATTCTATTCTATTCTATTCTATTCTATGATAAGGGATAGAGGGTGTATTCCAAGAAGAGGGGTCAGTTATCTTTACCTTCAGATCACGTCAGGAAAACAAGCCACAAAGTGGTCACGGAGCACAACAGTACCAATTGCTTATATTAAATCACTTCTGTCATGCTCTGTGACCGCTGTGTGTGCGAGTGTACCCAGAAAAGGGAAGGGAGCAAGGTAGGAAGGCAGCGGATGGCCTTGCACCAGAGCAGGTGCTTTTGAGCATCTTCCAGATGGCACCGGCGCAGTATGTTTTATCTGTCTCATGAAGAAAGTGGATCTCTCATTCAAGTCATTCAGACAAGGTTTCTTTTCACTCTTCTGGAAGTGTTTGACTTTACCTGGCGATTTTCTTACTGTTACCCATGAAATAAAGATTTTTATCAGTTACAGTGGAATAGCCAGAACTTCTTTATTGTCAGTTCTGTTGAAACAGGAGGCTAGTGATGACTGGAAGAGCTGGCAGCCTGTGCAGGCTGACGTGAAAAATAATTTGCTGAGCCCTGTCGTTCAGATAGGGACAAAGGACCAGGCCCAGCACTGGGGGAAAAGTGCGGCTTAAACGAGGGTCTGCAATTTGGCAAGAGCCAAGGCAGCAGAGGGTATGGGTGGGGAGACATTTCTGAAGTGGGGATTGTGGAAATAGCATCTAAAAGACAAAGCAGAGATGGCAGGTAGTTAAGAAAATGTTTACAAGATTTTGTGCAGAAAGGAAGGAAGAGACAGCAAATCCACACTACAAGACCAAGTGCGCAACATCTTCCCACCACTCTCCTCTAGCCCTACTATTGCACAGAAAAAAAAGGGATATATTTTGGGTACAGCTTTAAAACAGGCAATCATTTGCTTGAAATTACACAAAAAAGCTGGTTTTAATTTCCCCGCTGAAGTACTTCCTTTTTCTTTTGCTTGATGTCAGTAAGTGACCAGAACAAGACGGCTCAGAAGAATAGTAGGAAGCTTTGTAACGTAGGATTGCAGAAAAGAGTTAACAGGGACAGTAATTTGAATGTCTTTAGCGACAGACCTAATATTAATTCCACTTTTAGCCTAGCAGTGGAATCAGAATATATTGTTAGTAAGCGTTACATGCCATACCATAATTACAGTATATTGTTCTTACAATACTTACATACAAGAAATATTGTTATAATGCAGCAGCCCCTGCCTTGGCCTCCTCATGCACAAATACATGAGACAATACACTTCCCACGAGTTTTTCAACATGCCAGACAAATGTTTTTTCCAGAGAAAAGACAAAAAAGGAAATTCAATGAAGGCTGGGGCAGGGGAGACGAGAGGAAGGAGAGGGAATGGGGAGTGATAAAACGGTGAGTACAGAAAAGCACTGGCTGTACAGAGGCATTAGCAGGGCTGTGGCACCCCCTTTTTTGCAGCACACGGTAGCGTTTGGTCACTTGAAGGATGAGAACAACCAACACAGGGACCTCCTCCTGCATCTCCAACCCCGCAGACACCATCACTGCTGCGATGGACCATGACAGCAGCAGTTGAACAAGATATTACTGATATTACTGCATTTAAAGAATGAGTTCAAACTAAACTGCTAAAAAACTTTTTTTTTTTTTTAATTTTTAACTCTCAAAATATTCCTTGAAGGTAGTCCCTCAGCAGGAGCTGAAGGAAAATAGGCTGGTTATGGTTTAATGGACTGGTCCCAGAGAGCCTTTCATAAAATAGTTACAATATTATAAATGAGCAATGTTGTAAGAATAGCTAAAATGGGAATTTACACAAAGTGTGGTGCCTTTTACTTGCATATGACTTCAATGATTATGTGCAAGATTTGGCCCTCCTCGCAATAAGTGCCACATTCTGGTTAGAGAAATATGATGCCTTTGTTTTGGCAGAAAATAAATCTCTTAAGGTAATCAAAAATTCATGTAACATGTTCTAAAAATATCCCCTCCAAAACTGTCTGTGCCAGACAAAACAGGAGAAAATATTTGCCTTTGACAGGGATATTGATCTACAAAATGTTTTTTTTTCTTCTCCCTCCTTTGCCCTCTTGATTTTCTTCCAAGCTCCCCTCTTCTGGTGCTTTCAGGGGAGCAAGGGCTTCTTCTGAGAGGGAACATCTTGAAACACGACTTTGCCAGCTATCCCCTGATTTTTATTTACACTGAGGCCCTTTGCAGTGTTCTGGCAATTTAGAGAGGGCTTACATCCATTTCTAGCTCTTTAGATTTCCCCCAGCATGTATAAGGACCTTTGTATGAACAAGGACTTAATATGCACATTATTGCAAAGTTGCTTTGGATGCCCTCTCCCCTACGTAGAAATAAATGGAAGTGAACCTGGAAAAAATGTTTCACTTCCTATGAAAGTCAATCCACCTAGAAAGGAATCCTCATAAAGAGGAATACTGCTCGAGGCAGGGATTTCTCTGAATAAAGTAAGTAAGTGTCTAGGTGCTCAGGAGGTGGATTTCCTATTCATTGGTGTACACTAGTGGCTTTATAATGCTACGGTGACGCAAAGCACCTATGCTAGCTTAAAAATACAAGGTTTAGGATCACTGGAACAGCACTGCAAAGCAGCTGGGCTAGACCAGTGTATGTGGCACTTACTATACTGGTTGTGGAAGCTAATTTAGACCAGCTGTGACTTCCTTACATTGGTCACTGCTCACATCTTTTTAAGCTGGGGTGAGGAGAAATAGCACCACTACACCCCTCCAAGATTAGGGTTTTGTTTAATGCCCACTTTTCTTCAAAGGCCCGGCAGTGTCAAAAAAAATTCTGCAGATCTCTGACTGATATGATTACAAAACAGGGGGGGGGTTTGGGTGGAATGAGGTTGTTCCTTGTTTCACAGAAAACAGAAAGCCACTGGGGGGATGGCATTTCCAAACAACAAATATCCCACCTGTCTCTTTGACCTGGCACCCTGTCACACCAGAAGAGTGATGGATTAAAGCTTTTATACAGTTGACTGCTGTTTCTGAGTCTCATTTTTCCACCACGGGCTCTATTTCCCCATTAGCAAATGTTTTTATTTCAGGCAGACTACAATGCTTTGTTTGTGTTTGTTTGGCAGGCCACGGTTATGCCTGGTCAAAGGAAGGTGGAGACACAACCCATCCCTTATGTGGCTGTCTTTTAACAGCTCTGAAACGCTGCTGATGGGCAGCTGTCCCTTCTGCTCCCACCCCGTACTTCAGGCAGACCATTACTGAGATAAACCGATACAACCTCCTATTAAGCAAAAGCTGACATATGGCTTTTGAGGGACAAAATCAGATAGGAAAGAGTTTAAATATTGGATTTACTTGCACAGACTTATAATTTCTCTGTTTGTAAGGAGGAACAACACAGGGGATTACTCTGAACTCAGTCAATCATTTCAAAATGCAGTCAATAAGACCAGTGTATAATAGCTGCTGGTAACCACAACCATGTGTCAAATGAACCATCATATTTTCTAGGAAAGAGGATGTAAGACAGTCTGGTTATTGGACCATTCTTTTTCCTGGAATACTATACATCTAAAATAGCAGCGTAACAAAATACCACAAAGATCAAGGAGCATTTGCTGTCAAAGACCAAAGGAAGCATAGGGTTCCTATACTGAGGGGCCTTCAGAGGCCTGAAGGAGCACTGAAAATGGTCTTTCAGCTTCTCTTTCTTTCCTTTCTGGTCTATTTTTTTATTTGTAGCTATTTGCAGAACTAAATCCTTCTTTCTCCTAACTCCCAATTCATACTTTCACATGGAATAGGTTTAACATTTGTCCAAGACCCATGACATAAACTGTCATTCAGAAATCTGAAAATATTTATTCATATCTTTGTGCATCCATGTAAGTACACGGATGGTAACCAGCCACTCTGCTAGCAGTTTCAGGCTCAGGATTTCAGCCTTAATATTCAAAGAAGTCCTTCAGGTCTTCAAATTTTGTGATGGGGCTTACTGTTTCCAGTGACCTTTGAGAAATGCTACCATGTTCCTGGCCCTTCTTTCCCTGCAGCCCTCAGAGATGACAGGTCAAGTCCCTAATTGCTAGTACTTTCATACTTTTTTGAGCCAAATAGTAAGGGAATCATATCTCATCTATGACCTCTTATGATCCCTCGGACAGTTTTATCCAGTGCATAACTTTCGAGAAAATTAAATTAAAAGATGAGCGGGTCATCTGCCCCCTGTAACCTGTCACCTTCTCAATGTAAGACCAAGCCTGGGGTTCAAGATCAAGGCTATGCACAACCCCATGCAGTGCCAGTTAGTTGGAGTCGCATCATTCAGAGCTGTATCTCTGCTAGAGTTAGGCTTTTGGCATTTGATGAACAAAATGAACGCTTCCATCTCCTTGAAATCTGGAAGCTGCCTGCACTGGTGACAACACATCGGCATAATTCTTGCCATGGGCATTCTTGGACACCATGACAGCATCAGCTGCCAAACAGCTTTGAAACGTAGGCCCAAGACCCAGCTGATCGCACCTGGACCTGAGATCACTGAACCATCTGAATCTGGTTGAGTTCCCACCTTTTTCTCATCAGAGAGAAAATACTGCAAATTCCTCACATGATGGAAATGGGAAGCCATCGTGGCTGCTCGTGAAAATCAGTCATGGAAAAAGAGCTGGGAATTCATGAGTAACAAGAGTGATTATATATTGTCACATTAAAATGTGTTCCTCTCTTGAGGAAAACACCCTGCATGCCATCGTTTTCTGCAACACACATCCAGTAAGCCAGTTAAATTGCTTTGAGGGAGTGAAAGGAAATAATATCCCTCCTGAGGAGAGCATGAAGTCTTTCCTGAAGACACTGTAGTTATTCCTTAAACTGTGTGTCCAAATCAAATAATTTGCAACTTCCGTTGCAAAAGCAGGAAGGAATCAGATGAGAATCACTCACTGCATGGAAATAAGAGGTTTTGCACAGCTTGGTTGAGTTCCTTCCTCCACCCCCTTCTCCTGCCAGATCCTCCTGAAAAGAACTAAAATAATAATCTCATGAGACTATCTTACGCACAGTCCATTACGCTAATTTGAATGGATTCTTGCTTTCAGTTTAAAACTGAAGATGGTTTTGCCATTCATGAATGATTTCATATTTTTTATAAAAACACAGTGCTGTGGAAATGTATCATTTCAGTAACAAACTACCTTTCACCGACACTATTGGTCTCTTTCACGTTACAGTTAGAGTCGCTCTCATGTTATTTTAAAAGATAGGAAAGTTTCACGGAGTACTTAGAAGCTCCCTCATGCTGAGCTGCTCTCGACTTCTTGCTTAGAAGATGGGTCAAACAGTATGATGGGACAGAATTACATCTGACAGACTGATCTTCACATCTCCAGGACCAGTGTTAATAAATCAGTGGAACAGATTCTCATTAGATGTTTTGTTAGTTTCTACTGTTATTACTGGGGCAATATCTTTCTATAAATTTGCAGAAACACAGCCATGTTCAAAACTCTTCCCTCAGAGATTTGCCAGGTTCTAAGTAGTTTGTAATCTGTAATTGTAAAATAGTCCATTTTTTCCCCTGGAGACACCAGTATTTTGTAGTAGAATTTTGCATGTCTGTGTAAGATCTTGTACATATATGCACAGAAGCATATAATGTTGCATGATTTGCCTTTGAATGGAAATTTCCCATAAATATAAATTAAACTATTCCCCACAAGCGAATACAGTACAAACACAATTACATCAATGTGTTTCTTACATATTTTGGCAAATTAGTAGGATCTGGTTATCAAATTTATGATGTTCTGCTCCCGTAATAAATAATCTGTGAACCCATTAAAACTGTGTTTCTCATATGTCATTAACTACAACAGACCCAGCACATGTGCAAGCATAATCTCCTTCCTAAAGCCAGATACTGTATATCAAACTTCAGGGTTTTCTTTGTGGCCTGTTTGCAATATTCTTGGAACCAAGGGAATTAAAATGTTTGCTGTATATTTGAGACCTATAAAAGATTGGGGTCATTTCTCCAAATGTCAAATAAGTTTTCCACTCAACAGATTCATCTGAGTTTTCATTCAGTACCTCCCGCCATCAGATGCAAGCTTTAACCTGCTAATTACCAGCAAAAAGCAACCCCGCCATTTTTAGCTTGCTCAAAATTACATGTAGACAAAATATTATCTGCTATTATAACATCTTCCAGCTTCAGCCTAAACTCACACGTCAGACCACTTTTATTCTCCTCTACCCTTATATCGATCCATTTTACAGCCACTAGCAGGTAGTTTTATTTTCTTAGCATCCTGCAGCAACTAATCTCCAGACAATTTTATATCCTCTAGCTCCAGAATAACTCCGCCTCCCCCATAAAAAAGTAAAACCACCCTGACAGTGAAAAAAACAGGTGAAATTATTTGCTCATGGTTGCACTGGAGCTCTGCGGTTAAGGCATCTCGCAGGAGCGCCAGCGCAGTACTGAAAGCCACCCTTTCTTTGGGCAGTAAATACTAATGCTTTTGCAATTACCCATGAATTCAACCTGAGAACAGCATTGCTCTTCCCGCCAGCAGCACCACCGCTCACTGCAAAAGAAACAAATTGCAATTTGAATAAAAGCCGGTAATTGTCATCACTCTGCATTACTGCACAGCAGCAAAAGTTGCACTCAGTCTTCCAAGTATTCGTCTCTCCCTCTCTCCCACATTCGTTTGTGACTTTTCATTTGTGAGAACATTTTTACCCTGTTCTGTTTCTGACAAATCTCAGAGGAGAAGTGTCAGTGATATTACAGCCATCTAGCATACTGTTTACTAAATAATTCTTCCTTACATCCCACTGACTGTTTTCTTTGGAGGGAAACAAACATTCTTACAAATACAACAGATGACATATGAAATGATAAAAGTGCCTATTGGGTAAATGAAAGATCTCCTTTATTCTCAAAAACATGCAGCTTTACAAGTCTGATGTGGAGTGCTGTACTATGCCAGATACATTTGGAAACCATCCCAACTATCACTTTGAAACTCTGCCTATGTAAAAGTTCTGGCAACTTTAATCACAGGCACCAAAGCTTCAGCAAAATTGCTGTTTTAATGAGGCCAGCTCTGCCAGGAAGTGACAAAGCAGCCAATGCCATCTGTTTGCATCTACCCACATTTAATCTATTAATGTGAGCCAAACTTACAGTCAGCAGTATTGTTTTACTGGTATTATTATTTGGCCTAAAAATAATCTATGGGTCTTATTCATTGCTGAAGTAACTGAAATCAGCACTGTTACACCAGATATAAGTTTGACCCAATGCTTTTTTGGCCAGAAAAGGAAAACAGGAAAAGTTCAGCTCCATATGCCATGAATGCAAACGAACCTTGGCTAAGCAAACAAATGCTTTTTTTCACATACGCATTACAAGCTGAGAACTAACTACACTTGTGGGTCACAGTGACTGTGTCCTGAATCTCTGTGGAGTTAAAATACGTGGAATAAAAACAAGTTAAAAGGATGTTACTATGTTCCTGTGCTACTGTCAAGTTTCTATTCAATGATCCAACGTGCAGTAGCTGAATAAATCCAACTGGCTTCTTTTCTATGCAAGCCCTAGGTCCATCAAGATTTTTTTTTTCCATATATTTTCCACAGTTATAAAACCTTTGGCCAATTGCAATGATAAAACATGGGCATCAGTGGCTTCCTTATACTTCAGTGCAAAACTTAAACCATGAATTGATTTGACACTCCAAAGAAAGACACCGCCAAGAAATGTCAGCTTACATTTCATGATGTCTCTGTCTACACGTTAAGAATGGAGCAACCAGGGTTGAGTGTGAACTGCAGGAACCTGGGGCAATTCTTGGGCTCTAATTCTGAGTATGAGCTCTAGTTGCCTCTCAGCTCCCATATGGGGAGTACCGTAGGTATAAATCTCCACTCCCCACCTCCTTATTCCACCCTCCCCCAGTTTGCCCTCATTTTCTAGCCTCTGGGACCCTGGCACCCAGATTGAAAGGAAGCCACAGCAAGATCCACCAAGATCCCTGCTCTGGTCAGTACCAGGACTGTGGAGGTGCCTTAAAGCGCACTTGTCCTGCAGTCGAAGGTAGTTTAAAATGCTTCAAAACTTCTTGAAGAACATGCAAGGCAAAGGTGAAGGTTTTCAGATAGGGATGATGTGAGCTTGTGAGGAACAGAGAGCATTATCGTCCTTGGTTGGCAACAGCCATCCTTCCTGCTGGAATATGTAAGCCTAGAAAGAGGAATTATTTATTTTATTTTTGATGGTATGAGACTGTACACACACAAAAGGAGGTGGACAGACGATGTCTACATGTTGTCTAACAAGTGCTAACACAAAATAGAGATAATCAAAGCAAAGGAGAGAAACTATAAGCTTTTTAATATCTGTAGGAACTAGAATAGGATATTTCTAGTGGATGGAGAAGGAAATTTTCTTGGTTTCCTACTTGTTTCCCACACATAAGAATGAATGTGTATGGAATTACTATTCTCCAGCACTTTTAAACATAGTTTACTACAAGAAAGGTGTTAGTTTCATTGGCTGACTGTAGACGTTCTCCTGCAATAGGGATAATTCTTCCCAGTTCCTTGGGCCTTTCAGGACTTTATTTCTTACTTGTTCAAAAAACTACTTATGATCACCTATATCCTCTGAGTTAATGGTACAATTTTTTTTGTTGTTTTGGGCAGCTTATGTTATGATCTCTGAGACTATACTGGATTTAGGGATTTCAGTCTGGTCTTTAGTGGCTCATATATATCACAAATCTAATACATATCACAGGGCACAGACTGAAACAAAACGTGTAACTGAGGATGGCATTTCTGTAAAAGCCCAGAGTGCTGTAGTACATTGGCAGGCTAATCTGTCATGACTAAGAATTATTATATTCATAACACAAACCGAATCCTCTGATCTAAATGAAATTACTCTGGTTTCATGGCAGTGCTACTTAGATTGCATTACAGTCCATTATCCATGGCCTTGTTCTGGCTGTAAGTGATGACGGATTCTGGTGCCTTATATAGCTATATTGCCCATTTACTTTCAATGCTAGAACAATAGGCATAAACAAGTCTGTTTTGTAAAGACTTGGTACAGCTTGATTCACATATCTACCTCAGCTTCCTCTCTGGCAAGTACTATATTCTGCTTTTTGATCAAACTTTTTGAATATATCAGTCTTCTCTTTTTTCAACACTGCTCCTTTTATCTTGCGTGCCTGATTCCTAATCATTAGGATTTCACTAAGCTGTGACATGAGCAAACTTTGCCAGCATTCTCTGCCCCCTTAATGCCAAAGTTCACAGTGGTTTGTAGATTTTAAATGACCATGTTTACTTCACATTTTATTTAAGTATATCATGTGCTGACATTGCAGAATGTTATAGGGTTTAATGTTGATTTCTCTTAAACATAATAAATTGCAGTTCTCAAACCCAGATTACCTTAAGCATCACTGGGCTGGATGACCCCAAAGGCATGAGCACTGCAGCACTCCTGGAGAGAAGCACGGCGGACGCTGTGCCTGGTCCGGCTCCGACTCGTGGTTCTTACACCAGCTGCTGTGGAAAAGAAGGTGCAAATGAGCAGATTTAGGGTAACCTCCAAAGAAAATTTCTTCCTAACCCACCAGGCCTAGGCATTAGATTAAGCTCTGAAAAAGATGCATAGCAAATAATTATGGAGAATGAGAAATGTATTTTTTTTTTATGTTTTACTTCCATATTATTTTCTCAGTGCAAGAAGAGGTTTGTGCTGGTCTTGGGCAGCATGGTAGTGGGGTGGCAGGAGCAGGGGCAAGGGAACATCATGCAGTAGTTGCATTTAGAAAGGAAAGTACTGATTACTAATAACAAACACGTTTCTGCACTTTGGATGCTATGCTGTTGTACAGGAATACACAACTAATTCCCCTAAACACATTGACACAACCTCTGCTAACATCCATAAATACAGACCTTAGCCTCCAAATACAAAAAGGGAGATAAACTACGATCCGCTTGATTTTAAAATAGCAATTTAACAGCTGTTATAATAGCCTCTGATACTTATTTTCCGAAGCTAAATCCAGACCACCAGCCATATTTAGCAAGCACTGGAGCATGAGCCGCCTCTCCAGCGCCGGTTCCTCCGCACAGAGCTGGAATGACGCAGCAATGAATCAGTTACACGCTGCAGACCACACTCCAGCTGTCTTACAATAAACTAAACTGCAGCAGCTCCAGAAGTTCACAGTAGCGGCACTAATTTTTACCAGCTGAGGACTTGAGCCTTTATCTCTTGTTTAGACTTCAGAACAGACCTCAGATTTCTGCAGCGTGAGTCTCCTCTAAACAGGGTGATCTTTGGGTTTTCCCCTTTTGCTCAGCCGCTCCGAGCGCCAGCAAGCGCAGAGGACCCTTTCCCAACAAGCGATGGGGTGTTTACACGGTTTGCTCGGCCCCGTCGAGCACGATCTCCCTCGCACTGCAATAGCACGCAGCTCTGGTGTCAAAATGACATCTAATACCTGGAACAATGCTGCCGTGGATGCGGGAAATGGAGTACCTACCACATGGGTGCTACTGAAATGAAACTGGCCCCATGTGCCAACTTTGCAAAAAAGGACACTTTGTTTTTGCCTGGCTTTGGCAAGCTTTTAACCCTGGCTAATTTAACATTAAAGCTACACTAGCTGTCTCAGATGCATATTGTTAAAGCCAGCTGGATATGCCAAAAACTACAAAGAGAGCAAGCTTTTTGCCTAAACAAGTAATACTGACTGTCACTTTGTATCAAGACTTAATCCTGTTAATGAGCTACAGGTGGGGCAATTTCCCCGATCGAATGCATTTTTCAGAGAGCATTTCCATTCACTGTATTGCTCACTGATAACCGTCTCAGATGCATATTGTTAAAGCCAGCTGGATATGCCAAAAACTACAAAGAGAGCAAGCTTTTTGCCTAAACAAGTAATACTGACTGTCACTTTGTATCAAGACTTAATCCTGTTAATGAGCTACAGGTGGGGCAATTTCCCCGATCGAATGCATTTTTCAGAGAGCATTTCCATTCACTGTATTGCTTACTGATAACCATAAGGTATGTACTGTAATCCGGACTCCACCCTTACTCAGCAGTCTGTTACTTAGAATGCCTTTTGCTTTTACATCGACTCAACCCTGTTATCTCTACCGCGGCCACGAGGAAATGCTGTTCCCGTTTATTGCAGGGTTTGCAGGCTGTATTCAGATTTGCACCAGACTGCAGATTCATATTTTGTGTTGCGTAAAGGGTTTTGGGGAGGTTTCAGCTGCTTTCACACTAGTTCCATTCTGCTGTACTGAACATTGGAAATTTCACAGGATTAAATTAACAGCAGTGAAAATGAGGTAAATTCCTTGGTTATTCCATGTCAGATCCTAAGATCTCACTTTGTGCTGCATAGAAACAGGCCCATGGATTTGATAAGTTTAACATCTGATTAGATATGAAAATTAGTCCAGAAATGCTATTTATGTTAATAACAAAATATATTTTTATTTTTCATGTGTGTTGCTTTAATTTGATCCCGTCCGTGTTTTCATGGATGTAGAAGGAACAAGAGAAAGTTTTTCTTTGCTTCTGAAAACAAATGGTTGAATTCATTTCCCTATTTATGTTATATGGACATCCTTGGAAGGAAAATCCAGTGCTACTGCATGAAAAGATGCCACCCCAGCCCCCTGGAAACTGGGCGGGTAGTTGTTCTTTTATTGATCCTGTTTAGGTGCAGCAGGCTGGGTGAGTAGTTCTTTGGCCAAGCTTTGCTATGCGACATCCTGGCTTTCTCAGCTCCACTTGCTCTCCCAGGAGGAAAAAGATGGGAGAGGAGACAGCCAGGATACCTGTTGTACTATCCTCTGAATAAGAACATACTATTTCAGGTAAAACATTTTGTGTTTATGATCTACCTTTTTTGGTTGACAAGTGGGAAAAATATGAAAAACCCACATATTTTTCAATGAACATGAATTTTTAAGAAATCACCTATCTTGGAAAACTCACTTCTTTTCACTGAAAACCAGTTCTGCTGCTGAAAACCACATAAAGACCAGTGTTAGCTACAGGCATGGGACCTGCACACCTAACTTCCCTAGGCTGTTTTGCAGATCAATACCACAAATGATTTGCTGCTTGTTTTTAAACTAAGTACTAGGCAAAAAGGGCTATTTTGGGTTAAATGAACAAGCACCTCTTTGAGTACAGGAACTAACAAAATGCTGGCCTCCAGCAGACGGCTCTCTCATGCTTTGTTTGTTTTTACCTGAATTAGATTAGTGCTGCAGTGCGATTTCACCCTTATTAGACACTAGAAAGGCTACACAATGTAGCAGTAAGCTCAAGAAAAAGTTCAGACAGAGTTCACAGCTAATTAGACATCCCAGGCTCCTCACGGCAAAGCAACCTTGATGGTGGAGTGGGTTCTTGCGTGTCTGATATGACTGAGCTGCACAGGCGTGGATTTTTACTGTCACCAGCCCATGGGGCTTCGCCGGTGCCTGAACACTATTGCATCCAGCTGGTGGCTTTCCCTCAACGGTGAACTAATACCTGCCGTCTCTCCCCTCCCTGTTTGCACATAATGTTTACTGGAAAATCACTGAGAACTCTGTTAAAAGTATCAGAGTTATATGTCACATAAATATTTATGACAGAACAGCGTAACAAGGCATAACTGGGACCCCAAGAAAGGACGTATGTAGCTACTACCATTTTGTATAACTTTTTGTCTGACTTTTCTAAATAAATTGTAAAGTTAGAGTGAGTTGCATTTTTTTGTTCTTTTTTTTTAATATTATTTTTAGGCTAAATAATCAGACATTAAATTTGGTATTGCCAAAACAATAATATCAAGTTTATGGAAAAGAATTCAAACATAACCCTACTAATTGTCAAGCAAATGTTTGTATTTGTTACCTTCCCAGTTATAACAATCTGATTGCCAGAAGTTTGGTTATTTATGAAATCATGTGGCAAAACACAGACACGTACCTCTTTTTAAACCACCAAAACCCAGGATGTGGGTAGGAACTGTGAGCGTGGCCGGCAATGTTTCACCCCTGCTTGACTTTCATAGAAATTGTTTCTCTCCCTTCAGTATAAAAGAGGCTTGTTGTTCTATTTTAAAAGTAAATGTTGGCAGCAAATATTTATATTCCAGGCAATTCTGCCCAAAAAGCTTCACAAAGAATAAAATTCCCTCTTGCTCAGATGGTTGGGCTCATGTATCACTCCTGCCCTGGTTGGTTGTATTTTCGGCAGGTGAGTGAGAGACCACTGGCTCACGAGCTGGTTGCTGACAGTCTTTGCCGGGTGCCAGGCTCTTCGATGGCAAAATCTGGCCTCTGCCCACTGACCTGGCTTTAGCTGTGCTGTGTTAATATACTCTTTCAGGATCTGCTTATTACTGCTTAAAAGGAAAATGGAAGAGGTTGTATTCCCTGAATACTCACAATTTTCACTGTCTTGGGGTATAAAAAGTGTGGATTAAACACCACGTAAAGTTGGGGAAAATATATAGCTAATAGAGCAGTATCTCATTAAACATGATCTGTGCAGTAATATGACGTTACATATGGTGTATTCAAATAGTTCAATACAGGTGAATGGTAATTCAGGTAAAATAAAACATCAATTAACGTATCACAAGAAAGCTCTAAAGCACTCTACATAAACTTCCGTGCTTTTTTTTTTACTCATGAGCTAATTAATTTTTTGGAAACAGGCTGCACTTATGAATTTTGGAAACTAAATGAAGCACGGCAGGGATTCCAGTTTATTGCCTAACAAAAACTATTACTCTTTTAACAGTTCTGACAGGCACAGCTGAGTCTTACAAGAGCTATTCCCTTCTCTCCAACCCTTTTTTTGTTCCCTCAAACACTCTGTCACCATATTAACAATCAATGTAGAAAATTTGCAATTACCTCAACAGCATATTGTAGGGAGCTGATTTTCTGATTTATATCTTTCTCAACTGATTTTCAAGGAACAGTGTATGAATTAACCCTTGCGAACAATGGGAAGGCTTTCAATGTGCGTCTACTTTATATACAGTGTACGCATTTTTGTGCCATTTATTTTATAGCTTGTATCTTTAGTGGTAATATTTGTAGCTCCATCATCAACAACTGAGGTAAGAGTTTTAAGGGAATAGTAGTTTGAAACAAAGATTGCCCCAAAGAAAGAGGGCTCGAGCTGCGATGCATTAAAATGTTGGCATGTATGAAAAATACTTATGAAGTCACACCTTGGTCTGAGTTACAGAGCCAGGATGTGTGGAGCAGATTTCACTGCTGAAGTGCTACAACGATTAATCATAGGCCGTAGGAAAGCCACTCTGAGTGTTACGGGAGGAGAAGCTCAGGGGCACCACCATGCAAGGACCCCAAAGAGGTTTCCATACACCGGCACAGAGATGACTTTCTGCCCCATTCACACATTCCTACAAAGACCACCAAAAGCTGCCAACTTCAGCCCACCAGTGAGACTCTGAACTCCTTATTCCTGAACCCCAAAAGGCTGCTGTCTCGTCCAGCGTGCAAAAAGGCTTCAGCAGGCTGATGCCTTAGCATTATTATTATTATTAGCTGCCTGTGATTTACGGTGTGAAGGAGAGGGACTGCGGCTGGGGTGTGGCTTGCTAGTTTCCAGTTGGAGTTGAACTGGAAATACACAGCAGCTTTCCTCTAAAACTGCAACCACGGCATCAATATTTACACGAGCAAGTGAAGATACAGATCGACCATGCCTGTGTGCATCCATGGCAGGGTAACAGTCATTCAGCCTATGCATATACATACACACCCCTGCCTCATACATGTCCTGCAAAATGTGAATGGACGGGCTCTTTAACAAAGAAATTACTTTGGGGGCTCAAGTAATTCTTTTAGGAGGACAACATTGTACTACCCAGCATATTGCATGCGGCATAGGTTATGAGAACACCAGTTACGTTAAAGGAAAAATCCTTACTGTATGTAAAAGGTGCTTTATATTTCATTTACACATTTTCCACAAGAACTATTGAAAACCCTGGCAAAGTGATATATGAGCAAATAAAACGTGAGTTTACTGCATACAGACTCACACTTTCTGATACATTTTTTTCTCAAAACTCAGTGCCAACTGTTTCCCTTGCCATTTTTCTCAAAACCCACTGCGCCAACCAAATGTCATTGATATGTGACTTTCCACACAGATAGATAGTATTGCAATTTTTCAAAATACTAGACTAAGGCTATTAAGCATATTGCTTTAAACTTGCACCAAAATCGGAGGATATGAAGGAAGCAGATAATTGGCAGAACTAGCCTTTCCACCACATATGTCAGTAAGACCTATAGCTTGGGAAAATTATGCTTTCTGGAATATAGCACTAATGTATTTACCGTATGCTGTGCTAGAAGCTTTTTACATTCACGCTAATAATCTGCAAACTTGGTAATTTCACACACACAAACTAGAGCTCTCTTTTTATGTTTCAGCAAGGATTTAATGTATGGTGCTGTAACATTACTAGGCTGTGTTGCTTTTACCCACACACTCCATAGACTCTATTGGTAAGCTGTGAAATGCTGTCAGAAGTAACAGTAACTGCACTATGCTTGTGAAAAAGTGCAAGTCCTCTACATTTTGAAGTTATTGCCCTTGCTTCTTATCCCTTTATCTATTTATTCCTTAGTTAGAAAAGCTGCATAATTTGCAAAAGACCTGCTAGCCATTACTAGGAACTGTAGAGATTCTAATACAAGGGGAAATAAATACACAGAAAGCTGGAAATGCCCATTTCAGAGCTTACAATGAAAGAAATAAATAAGGCAATCCAGGTCCGCACATCTATTCCAAGAAGAATGATATCAAAGCACAAAACAGAAGTCTTGACCAGGGGCATTCAACCAGCTCTCCTTTAGGTATTGCACAGTATCTCCTTGCTTTAAATGCCTCCCAGGATCAACCCACCACTAATGTTGCATGGGCAACAGCGGAAAGGAGAACATGCATGAACATCTGAGTACACACAAGGAGAAAAGCTGAGCAAGACTGGAACGAGGTTGTTTACGTTGAAAACATTCCTTGATGCTCCTGACTGCTTTTGTTCTTCTTCCCTTTATCCCTCCCACTATCTCCCAGCTAGGCTTTCCTGCCCCTCCCCTGCACCCTCCCCAATTTCTAGCGCTCCCATGTTACAGGCAACTGCTAGCACAACAGCTAACCCACAGAGAGCTCTCCCCCTCCCAGGCTGGGTCATGTTTGCAAATATAGGTCAAAAACATAGTGGAGACTGGACTGGGTAATCCCAAATGGCCCATCTGTGCCTTACTCCCATCGCACGAAGCCTTGCCTGTCGTCACCCACTGTGACTCTCAGAGCTGTGTCCTGCCTGTTTCAAATCAGTTGAGGTCAGAGGAGCTGGAGCTGGCTGAAATGGTTTTTCACCATATTCTGCACAGCCAAATGCATAAAGACGCAGATGTACTTAGACCATCTTCAAAGTCAGCTTCTGTTTGGCTCAACACTGAGCTGGGCAAGGATGTCAAACACGGCTAAAGTGTGTGCTCGGTTAAGGCAGGGGCCAGAAAAAGCCTTTAGGAATGTCTAGTGGGACTGATTTTCTCTTCTCTTTTGTGTTGGTTCCACCAGATGCCTTAACACGGGGATAGACAGCCCTTGGTCTTGTTATGGAGGCTGCCCTGATAGGAAATGTGTTGCATGCCTTTACCTGAGAGGCCCTGTGTCCTAACTGACAAGATACCGCCTGCATGGGGTGATTCTCTAGAGTGCCAGAATTAAAGTGGATTCTCTCAGCATTGTTGATCTTCTGCAGAGGGTTTTTTGCATGTGGGCCTTGGCAGCACAGCTGGGGTAAGTGCCTGGTTTCAGGGTATTGCAAGGTGGACCAGGATGTAGAACAGCCTCTTTTCAAGCTTTGGTGGCTTCTGAATAGCTCTACGGCAGCAAGGTCAGGGGACTGCTGTTTGCTATGGGCAGGGCTGTGAGGAACCTTTCCCAGGTCCTGCGTAGAGAAGGAAAGCAACTCTTTTCATTTGCAGAACAGAAAGAGTTTTCCTCTTTTGCTGGTGGTAAATTGTGAGTAACTTGATAACACAGCTTGTTCTCTGCCTCCTAACACTGAAAATCCTTTAACAGCCACAGTCATGTCCTTCCTCACCTCGTCACCACACAAATATCACTTTGTCCCGAGGAATTTCTTTCCCTATCCACTCCAGACAGCTGGTACCCTAGTCCCTGGTACTACTGTACTCTCATGCGTCCAAGACAATTGTTTAACATCTTTCCAAGGGACAAAGTATCAGGGCTTTAGACATAATCGTGGGAAAAGCTGACCAGAGCTCATGGGGCACACCAGCCAAAGGATCCTTGGGGCAGGACATCACTAACCTTCTCCATGAAGACATTCAGCAAGCCGATCCTTTCATTATGAAGGGCGCTGGTGCATATTGGTGCAAATAAGGCAGTTTTCCCTGCAAAGTGTTGTGACATGCTGTCAGGGGTTCTAGGGATGCAGATGATTTAGTGACTGCATAGTGCTAAAGCTTGCTGGAGCTGATGGGATACCTAGCAATCCTAAAGGTGCAATATGAAAGAACCCCAAACGCTCACAGCATGGACATGAGCAGTGTCCTCCTGTCCACACGGATGTTTCTATCTGCACAGAAGAGATTTATAGGAAGAGTCTGGCACAACGGCACATGTCTGACTATGGGAAAGAGCATGTGCTCCAGAGGCACACAAAGCTGACCTACAGACTGAAGTATGTTGGCACTTTTGACACAGAGACCACAGAAGGAGAGAATTATCAAATTGCATTTCCTCAGGTCACGAGCGGGTTAAATTCTAGAGGAAAAATAGGACTATCGTAGATAAGCCGACAGTGCTGCATCTTGATGAGTTATGGCATTCTTTCCTGACTGCCAGAACATGAGAGTTCAAAAATAAGTGGTAGCAATTTCGCATTTTAATTGGCACAATTGTAGAAAATGCTACTTGGCAAGTATCAGGTATTATGTCTAACAGACTAAGCATTTGTCTGCAACAGACCTCCTTTGTATTACAAAGCAATAAATAGACATGATGCTGCCTTATATGGTATAAGCATCACCTTGTGAAAAAGATAAGTGATGACTGTGAAATGTAGCTGAAGTTGGCAACGATAATGCAAACAAGAGGATACCTTCA
Organism: Aptenodytes forsteri; assembly: GCF_000699145.1. Classification (NCBI taxonomy): domain Eukaryota; kingdom Metazoa; phylum Chordata; class Aves; order Sphenisciformes; family Spheniscidae; genus Aptenodytes; species Aptenodytes forsteri. The sequence goes on along the minus strand of NW_008794594.1, from coordinate 119,113 downwards.
GCATTAGTGGTGACCCCACTGCATGAATAGCATGATTCTGACTTGTAATAAAACCCCATGCTATTGTTTGTATGTGCAGAAAACACCCTTGTAGTGAAATATATACTCGTGTTCTCTCCCAGAAAACTGCAAAAGATAAATTAGTGCCCTCTTATGACTTAAAGCCAGAAAGCTGCAGACAGAAACACTGAAAAGAACTTGAGGCCGGTTCAGTCTCTGTGTTTCTCAAAGCTTTACGCCACAGCTTTAGCACCGGCATCTTAGCTCTGAAGTCTTGAATACCCACTGTGATGGTTGCATTGACCCTATGCCAAGAGACTGGTGCGTTACCAAAGTACTCTGTTAAGAAAGTTTCCCAATATCAAGCCTAAATAATTTCTTCCTTCAGACCATTACTGCTTACCCCACCAGCATGACCTGCTTCCATTTTTACCTTTCACGTATTTGCAGACTACTGTATCTGAACTACTGTTTTAACTTCCACTTTAGTTCATCCAGTCCCTCACATTTGTTGTTCATCTTTGGTGCTTTTCTGATGTTTTAGCTTCAGACTCTACATCACTTTGTTGCCCTTATTTTTATTATCTGTAGCTTTTCTATATAAATTCCAAACTGAAAGGGCCAGAATAGTACAGATTTTACACCACTTACCCAAAAGAGTTGTACGGCTAAATAAATTTGTTTAGAGGTAAGTTAGCACCCTCTGGTGTATCATTGGTGTACTGCAAATTTCCTTAAAAATTAAAGGACGTTAATTCCTCACGAAAGCAAGAAAAATTCGGTGAAGATGGATGCCAAAAAGATGACTATAGAAACTTTTGTGCTTATTGGCAGATAGAGGAAACTTTGCTTTTTTTCCTTCTCCTCTTCTTAAAGAAGAAAATACTGAATTAAGTATTTTCAAATTTTTTTGAACAAAAGATAATAGCACTGAACTTGGCAAATTACCTTCCTTAAATGTTTTTTTTTTTCTTTTTAATTTTTTGCTTATTGGCAGATAGAGGAAACTTTGCTTTTTTTCCTTCTCCTCTTCTTAAAGAAGAAAATACTGAATTAAGTAGTTTCAGCTTTTTTTGAACAAATGATAATAGCACTGAACTTGGCAAATTACCTTCCTTAAATGTTTTTTTTTTTCCTTTTTAATTCTTTTTTTCTAGCAATTATTTTGCATGGTATGAGAGCCACTTAGACATAAGTTTCGAAAAATTTCACATTATAGTCAGTTCATTAGCTTGTGTTTTCAAAATTTTCATTTTGTCTGAACTGGGAAGCAAGAGGGTGTCATTTAACGGTATTTCTACTCAGCACGTATAGCTCCTGTGCCTTTTGTTTTTACTCAAATTACATTCTGTTTTGTCTTCAAAATGCATTTCAAAGCTGCAACATCTCTGAAGATGAGCAGGTTTTTTTTCTTCAGGATTGGACTGTGGGCTCAAATAGATTAAGTAGTACCTGCTAAGTAGAAGATACTACTAGATACTACTGAGTAGTTCAAAGCAGAAGTAAAGTTATAGAAATACCCATTTTTATACTATATTCTTTTCTTTATTGATGTGATGTTCCAAGTTCTCTTCTCAACCTGCAGCCACAAAACACACTCTGCCTGTGTTGAGCTTTTACCACAGAAAGGGTGAACTGGTGAAGATTACAGAGCCATGAAGATCGTTACTGAATTTGTGTGGAAACCACGGTGGTAAGCAGCAATACAGAAATCATTCAGCTCTCCGGGTATACATCTTTGAAGGACAAGGTGCATTTTTTTTTATTGTTAATTCTGTAGGACTAGCTTGTATGTCTCCTTCCTATATGATTCCTTCCAGGCAACCTTCAGACAAATCCCATTTATAGACACAACTTTGCAGCTTTATCAACTTCAAATTCTGTCTTCATTTACAATGGATGATAGCGGGGGGGGGGGGAGGAGGGAGAAACAAAGCTAATAAAACCCAGGTATTTCACCTAAAGGTGAAATTTCACCTACACCTACCCGGGTATTTCATTCTACAAGAATGCAACTTTCAGCAATTATAAAAGCTGTAGTATGACTTTGCAGACTTGGATGATGACTCTGCAGTGTGATAAAATAGAAACTAGAAAGAATACCATCTTGTGATCCAAAGAAACAGAAACCATTGGGGCACAATTAATGTGGAAGCCGGCAATCATATTTTACTAGCCTCATTTTTCAAGGTATTCTAGCTCATCTGGAACTAAAGGAGAGTAGGAATTTTAAAAAGTTACACCACACTCCTTTACTTGTGTGTGTCTGTGGTATTGTAAAACTAAATGATTCAAATGGAAGCTTGCTTCAAAGGAAATTTACTTAGAAATCCCATCTAAAACTGGAATTATAAGAATATTGGAGAGGAGAAAACATACAAACTTTCCCATGGTAAAAAAGTAAAAGCAGTTTTACATTGAAATAAGGGAAACGTGAAGCTTAGAATTTGTTATGGAAGCCCCTGCTCCAGAGACATTCACAAAACTGGTGTTTCTCCATCTATTTCACTCTCATTCAAGGGGCACACTTGCCAGTTAAAACTCCTCACAGTAGCTAGCTAGGGAGATGATGTAAGAATGATGAAATCAAATTCAGAGATAGTAAAAGCCATCATTCACTCTTCCGTTTTCTGGGTGAATTAACACTTTGTCTAAGCATCACAAAAAAACTCCTTTACACTCCCCTTTCTGTTCTAACTTTTCTTTTAGGTCAAGCAAAACATTTCAAGCCAAAAGAAATTTATCATGTACTCAGGGGACTTTATCTCAAAGACACAGCTTTTAGTTTTATTATTTTTAAAATAGTCCAGGTAAAGTTAGGGCCAAAACAAAACCAAGGTGCATATTTGATGACTCAGTCATACCAAAATTTTGCCAGACATACATAGTAATGGCGGGAATTTCAACTTAAGAGTTATTCTCAAAAGAAAAAGGTTGCATTCTGGCACCCTTCATTCAGAGTCTCCAACTGCTGTTCCTGTGTGAGAGTAAAGGTAGTCTCCACTGTGTTTTGTCTCTTCATCCCAGTTCCCTCATTTCATTCCATTTTGGGAAGAAATCATTGCTACCTAAATCAAATGGTAAACTTCTTGGAGTGTGGAATAGATACTGTATTATGAGCTTGGCAGAACCTGCTAGAATGTAACATCCCTCAAACCTTACCCCTTTCAATAGTGCAAACAAAAAGTGATCTATTGAGTAAGAACCAAAATTTGGAATTCTGGAATCCAAAATCCATAAATTAAATTTGTTTTAGGACTGGGACTCATCTCTAATATTGTACAGGTGCAACCGTTTAAAAATAGAGTTCTTCTGCAGATCAGTGCATTCACAGCAAGAAATGCTCATTGAATATATAATCATGTTTTGTCTTAATACTTAGTTAATAAAGGCTATTTATTTCTACAATATATTTTAAGGCAAAATTTCTAAAAACAGCAAGAGGATTTTGTACTCCTGTTTAAAACTACTGTAGATGTTAATCAGCAAGATCACTGACGTTTTAAATACATTATTCATGCTGGATAGTTAGCTGGTTTATGCCAATTTGACATTTTGCAGAAATTTCAAATACTTTGATAGCCAAAGACTGTATAAGGCTTCTTCAGATGTTTATTGACCAAAACAATTCACAGAAGTTTGCTTATCTTTCTGTTGAATGTCCTCCAAAATTAGTTGATCCTAGAATAAGAATACAAGTACAAATGGAAAAAAAATTAGTAAGACTAAAGGAAAACTTTATTCATGTAAATTATTTTTAGAACTTATTCAAGGAAGAGAGAAAGTGAAAACTATCAAAAATTAAAAATAAAACCCATATATTTTGATGAGAACTTTTGTATAGCTCTTTTTATGAATCTAAATATGCTCCTTTGTATTTACATAAAAGAGTTAGGTTTCTCTTTTTGTAAAAGCATTTTTTGCCATATTCCGATTTCAGCTACAGAAGTGAATGTCCGAAGCATCGTTATGCATGAACTGCAATTCACTTGTAAACATATAACTGAAAGACGACTAATAATTAAGTTCAATATAGCTGCTTTTTTTTTTAACTTCAGTTTCTACTACATTATTTACAGATTCTATCAGGTTCATGCATTATTTCACATGCTATATCACTGTCCAGAAACTCCACAAGAAAAACAATTATGATGTAAGCTTCCACAAGCTATAAGCATTCATAACTTGAGTATGCGTGAATTTCTTAAAATATCTTTATTTTGGTTTCATGACGTTTCATGAACTCAAAACTGCTTGGGATGTGTTACTCTTGGAATAGAAAGGTCACGTTTATGAATATGGACTGAAAAATGCTTTATAGCTGAAATAGCCTTTTAATGTAAATAACAAAGATTTCACTTGTGATGTAAACTCCGCAATATGAAGAATTAGGTTTCCAAGATGTGATTGGTCAGGGTGCTAGATAATCTCATCTAGGCTCCCTTTCCCACAAGACATTGGACCAGATGATCTTTCAAGGTCCCTTCCAACTTGGGCTGTTCTATGATTCTATGATTCTACAATTCTATGAATTAATCTGCCCCAGTGCAATTCCTACCTACACCCCTCTTGGGCTGGTCTCTATGCAGCTACTTTTGCTAGTTTTATGCTGCACTCAACAAATAATACCCTGGACTATCTCCCTTTTTACTGTCACTTGCGTGTGTGTGTCTTGACAGCTAGATCTGTAAGAAATGTGAAGTTGAGACAGAAAATTTGGCAAATGAGAGAACAGTACTAGGATTGAAAAAATCATGGGATTGGGAAGATTACTACTGAAGTCTGTGATGGGATAATAGATAATAATAAAAGAAATAAAGTTAATATCGTACAGAATATGGGGAAAATGGCCAGCAACAAATGATCATAATTATCATCTAAGCCTTTCTTCCCAAACTGTGAAGATACAGAACATGTGACAGAGAAGTACAATGAAATAAGTATTTATAAAACATAAAAATAAAAGACTAGAAAATGCTTTTGTCTTCTTTAATTTTTTTCCCATCATTTCCTTATTCTTTGCTTTTTTGTTTGGTCTGTTTGTTATAACTATCCAGAGCATCTCTTTTCTACTTTTCTTGCTTCACAGGAACAATAACCTTTACTGTCCTCTCATCTTTTTCCTTTGGTCCATCCTGCTTCCTCTTTTACACTAATATTCTGCATTCTTACCTCCATTCTTCATAAATGCTTTAATCTGCTTCTTCTATAGCCTTTGTTCTGTCCCATGCACTGTTCCTGGGCTCCTTTTCTTCTCCCAACCCTTTTAATATCCTCACCTTTTTTTCTATTCCTTAACACATCTTCCTTCTTCTTCTCTGTCTCATCATCTGCTCATTCCCTATCCGTTGTTCATTTTCAGAACAAGTTCACTCATTTTTCATTTCTATTAATATTCCCTAGTTCCTAATAACCAGGTGACTAATACTTCACTTCTTACTCTCAGAATACTGCAGTTTCCTTTTATGTTCCTTTTTTCTCTGCTGGACATAGTGAGATGTCAACTGTCACCCACTTTCTACAACATGCCATTCAGTCATACAGGAACTGTCTCCCATTCATTCTTTTCATTATAGACATTTTTTTTTCCTTCTTTTCCATGTGTCAGCTCAACTATCCTGCTTTATTAAAGGACTCTTGCTGACTATCTCAGTCTTGCTATGACTCCCACTGAGTTCACTGCACTTTCTCCACTCATGTTTTTCTTTTCTCTACTCCTTACTTGAGATTTGTTCCAAGATTAGTTTTTTGCACAATGCTTTGCATTATTTAGAACTTGTGTTTTTCTAGAGAACTATTATGGAAATGATTAGATTTAGTCTGTTAAAATATTACTCTGGGATACAGCAAGAACACATTTTCACCGCAGATATTCTATTGCACAGAAGGCTAAGGAAAATACTGATCATAAACATCAACATTTTTCATATTTTGCTGATAGCCTGCTTCCAATTTTGAAATATCACTTTTGTGTTGCTTAATTTATTTCTTATTTACTGTTCTCCAGTAAATAAGCAATAAGCATATGTTATGCTGAAAATTTTTCAGGAAGTGTTAAATGTTGTTATTTTATAAAATATACTTGCCTAAATGTTGTCTTTGCAGAAGTCCAGAGATGGTGATTGGATGTCTTGTTACAGATGGCTGTGGGGAAGGTGATGTAAATGGATACAACTGAGGGGTTCTGAAATCAGAAGTAGCCCATGACCCCCTTCTACTACTTTGTGATCCAGATGATGATGTAAGTGAACATCCACTATGTGGTAGTCTTATAGGTGTGGATCTGTTAACAAAATTAATTCATGGATATGATTTGAGGCTACTTTCATAGTACAAGAGATTTCAAAAACACTTAAATTCATAGTGCTAATATTTTTATAGAAAATGCTATAAATTTTTGTGTTCTACCTATTCCTTATCAGATTTTTACTTCTTTAGGATTTTCACATATTTTCAAAAGCAGAAGGACAAAATAAATTATATGAAAATAACAGATGGAAAAAAAAATATTTTGTTATACATATTTTCATTTGTGCTAGGAAGATACATTTGGCTTAATGATTACAGAGAATAAGAGTTTACTTTTTCTGGAACGATTTTAAGTTTTTTCTTGATGTTAATAATTCTCACAGCTTGAGACATTTTCAATGTTTAGATTAAAAACCTGAAACACCTGCTACACACTGCATGAAGATGTTCAGGTTATTCAGAGAATTGCTCTTGTGTAGATATTGTGTTGTCATCTCTGATTTTTAGAAGACTTATAAAGCAGAAACATTGTTGCACTTTCTTGCTATACAATTACTACCCTTTGTATAAAAGTACCATGACTATAGATGTCCACAGTTACAGGAACTCAGGTTAACTCTGCACATTTTTGAAGAAAGTGATTTCAAAATAAAACCTTCCAACAATAACAAACACATTCATATAGGTGATAGCTAGCCTGCACAATAACATTTCTTCAGATATAGAATATAACCTTTAAACGTACAGATTAATACAGGCCAGACAAGAGAAATTTCAGTCTCTCGTAGGAGACGGTAACATCTTGAAAAGGTATTTAATTACCTTGTAGATCCTGCTCTACTATTTTGACTTGACATTATTCCAGATGACTGAGAACAACTGTAGGCTACACTACCTGTAAGAATAGAATTTTTGAAAACAGGACCAGCTTGAATTACCCATTTTACTTAAGAGATAACTTTGGAAACAAAGATTAGTACTTTAATTGCATTATTTGGGACAAATTCATGATTGGTTTATTCAAGAATTAAAAATGGTGCACGATTACAATAGACAATTGTAATAGTCAGGAATTGGCTGACAAAATAAAGTCACCATGTCGCTTGAGAAAGGATTAAAATAGCTGTAAAAATTAATAATGTGTTTTTACAATTTAGCACAGACAAGACACTTGCTGAGGCACAAGTTGTCTTCCAGTACCTCTTGCTGGTAGAAGATCCAGCAAAAGTGAAAGCCATCAAAAGTCCTCAGCAGTATTCCAACAGAGAATAAAGGTGAAAATTTGTTTTTAGTCACAATAGATTAATCCTACATAGAGCTTAGCCGTCACGAAAACATCATATTGCACCATTCCTGCAAATCTTTTTCAAGTTAAACACATATGTTGGTTTCTTTCACTTTCTCTCATTTATTAGACTATTATTAGACTATCAAAATAGCTCTGCTGAGGTGCTCCAGTTCTTCAGCTATTCTTTTTTGCCCCATCCATCTCTGAGAAGGAAACTTTCTTTAGTGCACCATTAAATGATTGTTTCTACTTGCCCTTACTTTTGCAAGTACGCTTTGATTCATTCAGCTGTGTCCACTGCAAAACTTTATTAGTTGATTCTGAAATGTGCTGAACACATAACTGTTCTACGTATAATTTTATTATCTAATTAAATATCTATTTATATTTAGACACAATAAAAAAACAGTTAACTGCAACTCTTACTATCTTGTTATCCATAAATTTATAGGCAAGCATGCATTTAGGAAGGATCTGAACATATAAATCAGACATTTTACAATTTAGCACAGACAAGACATTTGCTGAGGCACGAGTTGTCTTTCAGTACCTCTTGCTGGAAGAAGATCCAGCAAAAGTGAAAGCCATCAAAAGTCCTCAGCAGTACTCCAACAGAGGGTAAAAGTGAAAAAGCAATTTTTGCTCCAAATGCTTCATTACCATTGCATTTGTCTCTGTTTCGGGATGTTTACACCATATAAAAACACGAGTGCTAAAAGCTCCTTATGTGACTGGAGATGGATTCTATTAACTGCTGAAGCCAGCTGAAAGACTGCCTGAGAATGGACTGTTAGAGAAACATGCTGAATGTAAAACCAAGAATGGGAGGGACACATGAATGTTAGACCTGCAGAGCATTAGGAATTCTGGGAAACTACTCACAAATAAACAGTACTCAAGGAGACTGCACTAACTTCAGTAGGCTGTCCTTCACATCTTATTTACATCAGAGCGTTACCCAAGCTCTGCAACAGCCCAGGAATGAAAGTAAGTACAGGCAGGTAAAATGTCTTATACCCTATTACAGTGATATGGTGAAAAAAAAAATAAAAATCACCTTTCTAAAGAAATTCTTGATCTCAACTTAATTACCTCGCTTTTGTTATGAAATACTTTTGTAACTTCCATTTAGTTTCCCCCCTTTTCCTCATGTGATTTTTAACGTGACATTAGGGACAATGTTAATCTCTGGTAACTATAAACAAATATAATTATGAAGGTTAACAGAGGGTCAATGACATATATTGCAAGTATGCCTGTTCTGTTCAACCATACACATCGTTACAGTATTTTCTTTGCAACTGTTGACTATGATTGCTCAGCAAAAATCATTTTGGTTACAAGTAATTATTCACAGAACAGAGTAGGTCAGTACTAGGAAGACTTATTTCATTCTTCATTTTTAACCATTTCCCATCTGCTGGATTGATGTGGTAAGTTCCTTACACCTCAACACAATTCAAGTTTGCTCAGTAAATTGCTAATGTATTAATTTATTAATCCTCTTAATGTAATAAAAATGTTATCCAGTTACAAACTTTATTTTTACTCACCCATACGTCCATCTTGCGGTGGAGTTATTAATGATAATCTTGTTGGACCGGTCGGTGTCTCAAGCTATATGAATGGCAAGGTGTTAATTACAGTGTAGTAAGTATGTTAATTATTATGGTATTTTAAGCAACAGTGTTACATTTTTGAGGTCTATAAAGTCTGCAGATTTCTGGTGCTCTTCGCTGCCAGTTTTGTTCATAGCACTAAAATGCAAAACCTCAGAATTAAGTTACTATTTTTGAGAGCTTTACAGTGGGGGGGTGGAAGTACATGCATTTTAGTTTTTTTCCAAGAAGTCCTCTCTGTCACATTCAGATAAGAAAAATATCAGACACTTACATCATTTTCTGTGCTGAGATTCCATTCTTAAGCTACGATCTGTTCCTGGAGGTTACCTCTCCTAATCAGAATACTAATACAGTGAAAAACTCCTGCCTTCATTCTCATCTTAGAGATGTCATTCAAAGCTTGCAATTCCCTACTCAAATATCAGGTTCCAACACTGCTTTCAGACCACTGAATTCTACATCTAGCTTTTTCTTAACATGTGAAGATACTATAAACACATCGATGCCCCTGAGCATAGACAGAAGGAAGATCACGTGGTCAAGCAGCAAACAAAATTGTTTATGAAAGGTGAAAGACAATGACTGGCTTGATTTGTGGCTTACAAAAAACCTTTCATCCATCATAAATGAAATTTCAGGAATTTTTTGAAAATCAGTGTGGTGTGAAGTTGAGTGCCAAGTGATTCACCTCTTGTAACGTCAGACATCTGTAATGACAGCATTTACATCCAGCCTGATCCCCTGAAATTCCCTTTATGGTCAAGGAAGAGAAACAGGAATGAGAGCAACAAATGTCCTTTAGAATGAGATGAATCACACATACTAATCCACAGGTTATACCTATGGATATAGGTCTATCTATGGATACAACCAATCCATAGGTTACAAAGGAAACCCTGAGATGCTAGCATAGATCTGCACTGCAGACATCTACATGAGGTCTGGTGAAGGTGGAAATCTTTCATATATTTCCATTCCTTATTAGAACTTAAATTTAATTGCAACTCTCAGTTTCATGCATTAGCGACATTTATTTTGGAAACAGTTACAACATTTTTATAATATAAACATATTGAGATTTCAAGAATTTGCCCTTTAATTTAGCATCAGAAGTTTAAAAGCCTGTATATGGCATGTGGAGAATATAATTCCAGAAATAAATGCTGTGATTTATTTCCCTTTGGTTCCTTTTTGGGGAGCTTCTGACTTCTACTAAGCATCAAGCATAGCTGAAATCAGCATGTACATAAGAATTGTTTGAAGGGGGGGGGATTCTATTTTTTGCAGTACTAACAGAGTAGGAGAAATCAAAAGCAGATATATGTACATATACATATATATAAAAACATATACAAAAAATCCCACTTACTTTCCTCATTGGTGAAGGTACAGGATCAATCTCCATTGACTCCATTCTTACAACAAAGGTCCAAATAAGTATGACATTGTAATAAAAATATCACATTCATTATAATGACTAAACTTACGTTATAGTCTCAAGTTAAATTTGACTAATAATGGAAAAGCATAACACATATGAGTATTTAGGACTTGTTCTAAAACCCACTAGCAGTAAGAAAAATCTATTAATTGATTCTGAGCTTTGGTTTAGACATTTACAGAGAAAGTTTTTTTATGATTAGCATTGTTATTGTTGTATTTGTCAGAATAAATATGCATATTTATGTATTTGTCACTTGTTTCCAAAACAAGGGCATTCTGAAATTTTATTTTTTATAAAAAATAAAGTCACAGTCACAGGTACAGAAAGCTTTTAGCTTGAGCAAGCTGTATGTTCGATTTATTTAAAATTTCATGAGCCTTACTGGTGTTCATCCCATCTAACTTTAGAAAACTACAATGTACATAGAGGTGTCTGTACAAGTCATTTAGATTTTCCCTACAGTCAATGGGAAGAGCTCCTCACCAATTAATCAATCTATCTATACAGAAAGTCTTTAGAATAAGGTGCATCATGCCTTAAGAGTTTTTTCCAGTGAGTACAAAGGCAATCTATACAAGTAGTTATTATGTATGCTTGGATAGCAAAGACCCTCCCCAGTTCTGTCATACTTACACAGTTTGCAGAAACAAAGCACAAAATCAGAAAATATACTTATTTTAAACTCACTACAAAAAAAATGGCTTTGTGTATAAAATATCGGCATGTTGTCATTGTTAAGATTTTCATTAAAAATTAATGGATTTGTACCTACATTTCAGAAGTGGAAGGATGACTAAGATGAAGAGAACATGAAGAGTAACCATTCTGTTTCCTTGAAGGAACTAAAGTCATTAATAAATTTATTATTAGAACATAGCTATATCCAGTATTATGTATTCCATAGTCAGTATCTTAAACCAACACTTCTTACTGGAAAGTGGATTTCTACTTGTACTGGAAAATGGTAGTTGTGTCGTTTGTTCAGGAGGTTTCATACTAAAGGAGACACAGAAGAAACAACAGATATAAATTGAAAGCTGATTTTATTAGTTCATTTGTCTAACTGGTCTATAAAGCATAACATCAAAGCATTTTACCCATCAATAGCTGGTTTAAACATTACACTATTTGCCATGAAGCAAAATAAGCAATATGTTTGATAAACTATTAACTTCTTCTCTATACCGTAATGTCTGTATCAGTCATTACATGCACAACAATATCAATTTAGGATAACATTACAGCAGAGTACTCTATGTAACAACGGATGTTAAAATACAACTATTAACTACAGTTGAGTCAAAAATCTTCATTTCAATGTATACATTTCCCAAACTTTAAAAAATCTAGTTATCAAAAGAAATGTTGGCATATTTATGCTATTCACGGGCAGCTATGTAAAACTGATACCTTTGCCTATAACCACACTGTCGTGGTTTAATTTCAGTTGGCAACTAAGCACCAAGCAGCCGCTCGCTCACTCCCCCCACCCGGTGGGATGGGGGAGAGAATTGGAAGAGCACAAGTTAGAAAAACTCGTGGGTTGAGATAAAAACAGTTTAATAATTGAAATAAAAT